>NC_138171.1:75065168-75665168 GCF_964165515.1 Mesoplodon bidens | reverse complement strand
AGCTACTCAAAGTGTAGTCCTGGGGCCAGCAGTTTCAACCTCACCTGGGAGACTGACTGAATTGGCAGAATCTAGGGCTCCAGGCCAGACAGACTGAATCAGAGTCTCTGTGGTGGGAACCAGAAATCTGTGTTCCAAAAAGCCCTCCAGGTAATTCTAATGCTCACTAAAGTCTGAGAACCACTGCTGTGGACATGAGGAACTCTGTTGAAAACTACAGAATCAAAATTCGAATCAAGATGGATGTTAGCCAAATTCGGGGGCCCCAGAGCAGCTAAGTTGTATTTGCCAAAGGATTCCTGGTCTTTATTTTGGCAAGAAAGCAACATTTTTCTTAAGAACGCCAGGGAAGTTCTATGTCAATGGAAGCAAAAGGGCATTCAGGGAATGAATCAAGATACTTCTGCCCTCTGTTTGCATTACATCAAGACTTGGCACCCATGTGTCAACAAATCCATTCATTCTTCTCGTGATCTAAAGAACTTGTCCTCCTAGATAATTACAACCCTGCTATAGAGAACCTGCCTGGCAAACAGGAGCAGGGTGTGACTTCAAACAAAGAGCAATTACTGGATTAAGATTTTAACTGTAGTCCAGGCTCTCAGTTTCACCCACCAAAACATCTTTCCAAATTCCAAGGAAGCAGCAACATTCATCAAGGTAACTCCAATGTCAAGAGACTTGGCCACCTTAATGTGTCAGAATTTAGAGTACCAGGGGCCCTGAACAAAGCCAACTTTTAAATTTATTTGGGTAGTTTTTGGACAGGTGAAGAATTATCATAGTTATTTCAACTCTGTACCAGGTTCGTGCTTAGCACTGTAGTCACAGAGATGAGTAAGACGAAGGAAGGAGCATAATGTGACCTTTGCTTTTGGAATCAAACCCCGGTTCTGCCACTTATTATTTACCTTCTCTTGCAAAGACCCTTTTTAAGTCTCAGAAACCTTATCTAATAAAAGGAAGTACTTACACCCACCTTTTAGGGAATGAAATGAGATGATAAATTTAAAGTACCTTTACATTTTTACCATGAATGTGAATCACATAGTTACAGTTCAGTAAGTGGTAGCTACCATCCCTCACGTGTAGTTCAGGTTTATATTTTTGGTAGCAAATTATGATCAATGTGAAATTACCAATATGTGATGTCTTTGACCCACAAAAATACACTTTTAGATGGTTCAACTTTTTAGAAAAGGCTTGACCCAGAAGTTGACATTTCAGATGGGTCTAAGAGGATGAGCAGAAGTGATCCAGGTGAAGCAGCATGGCAGGCATGTAGGCTTTACCTGCCAGTGGGGACTTATGAGGAGCCGGTGTGGTTAGAACATCTTAACGGGATGGTAGGGGATGAGACTAGACACGTAAATAAGGCTAGATAAGAAAGGTGTTGTACGTCATACGAAAAGGTATTGAACTTGAACCAAAATGTCTTATATCATTACTGACTGAGAAATGAGAATAATCAATTAATTAAACTATGAGAATGAACATATTTTAGAATACTTCCCAAGTAATATCCTAACAGTAATAAAGAATTTTAGTGTTCAGAAGTATGACCTAAAGTGGTGTTTACAGAGTAGATCCACAATGAATCAGCTACCATCATTATTATTTACTTATGTGCACCCTATCCAATTCCAAATAAGGATTTGAGATGATCCAGGAAATATACATGACAAATAAGAATGATTTTCCAGCTTATTTTGAGGTGGAACTTTCAGTTCCTTGGTCTTCTTAACTGCAAGGAGTTTTTTCTTTCTTCCTCTCTCAATTACTTAGTACCCTCAGACCTTACCATCGCCACCTGGAAATTTGGATTCCTAAACATCCCACCCTTGGACCCTTCCATCTGATGCTTTTTAGCCCCTAGCTCTACAGTCCTCACTCTCCTGTATTAATTTGACTTCTTGCAACTTCCTCTTCATTAACCCTGCCAATCTCTCACTAACCACCAGACTTCTCCTCCTTTTACTTCCATCCCTGTCTAGCTTATTTCCATGGTCCAATATTACAATCACTCCCTCACAGACACCCTCAACTCCTATGTCTCATTTTCTGTTTTCTTGGCCAAAAAACTAAGTCCACCCTGTCCATTTTTTTATTGCTGAACTTGATGAAAGAAAACCACAAAACTGGATTGTCTGGCTTTGGTTTAAATTCAAGATTATCATCTTCAAAAGGACAGTCAACATGACTTTCAACCTTGTAATTCTTTCTTAAAAGGGGTTTCCCTGGTGGCGCAGTGGTTGGGAGTCTGCCTGCTAATGCAGGGGACACGGGTTCGAGCCCTGGTCTGGGAGGATCCCACATGCCACGGAGCGACTAGGCCCGTGAGCTGCAACTACTGAGCCTGCGCGTCTGGAGTCTGTGCTCCGCAACAAGAGAGGCCACGATAGCGAGAGGCCTGTGCACCGCGATGAAGAGTGGCCCCTGCTCACCACAACTAGAGAAAGCCCTTGCACAGAAACGAAGACCCAACACAGCAAAAATAAATTAATTAATTAATAAACTCCTACCCCCAACATTTAAAAAAAAAAAAAAAGGTTCCCCACTCTTTGAAAGGACTATCTCATTGCTTCTTCTCATACCCCTTTACTCCCAGCCAATTACTGGGCATCACTGATTAAAGGAAACTCTTCAGAGGAGAACTTTCTCCATCTTTCCTCCTAATAAAGCACACTTTCTCCCATCAAAGGTCAATCCCCCCACTTCTGCTCCAGATTCAATCTTCTTCCAGGTTCCATCCTCTTTCACCTACACAAGGATTTCAGTCTTCTGTTTATCACCACCCAATACCCAAATTTTTTCTCTATTAGATCATTCTGATCAGCACACAAATATGTTCTAGCCATCAACACTTCCTCCTTCATTTACTCCCTCATGTCTCTCATCCCCTTTCAGGGCATAATATCTTGAAGAGTCTTTCTCTAGCCACTGTCTCTACTATCTCCCTTCCCTACCATCTCTGACCAATTCCATCTGCCCTCTGTTTCTATCACTTGCTAACATTTCTCTGCCAGTTCCACCATGACTTATGTTCATGCTGCCAAATGTAGTGTGCACATTCCTTTTCTCCTTTGATTTGATCTCTGAGCGGCTGACTATTCCCTTCTTTTGGAAACTCTGGAATCTTGATATTCTGACTGTGTTCTGTTCCTTTAAGTTCTTTTCCTTCTACACCCAGCTTCTACATGTTCCCCAGGAATTGGCTCTGGGAATTCTCATTTCCACTACGTTCCTAGACCTCCTTTAACCCCAGGGCTTTAATACCATCTATTTCTTGATGACTCCCAAATTTATAACAGCAGCCCAGTCTTCTCTGAGTTCCCAATTCAGACATCTAACTCTCTACTTGACATCTCCACACAGATGTCTCAAAATTAACACATTCATAGCTGAATTCTTTACTCCTCACCCTTATCTCTCTAAGCCTCACCATCACAAGACTTTCTGGGCTCAATAAATGTCACTAGTATCTATCCATTTACTGAAACTGAGAGTCATCCTTCTTTTTTCTTTTTATTCTTTTTGGCCACACTGCTCAGCTGGCAGGATCTTAGTTCCCTGACCAGGGATTGAGCCTGGGTCCTCGGCAGTGAGAACACAGAGTCTTAACCACTGGACCACCAGGGAATTCCCCTAAGAGTCATCCTTGACTCTCTATTCCTGATTTCATTTTCATAGCATTTTTCATATATATCCATTTTGTTCCATCTCCACTACCACCACCTTGGTCCAAAGCATCACCATCTCTCCCATGGACTGATCTTCCCACTTCTACTCTTTCTTTCCACAGCAGCCATGTTGATTCTCCAAAGTTTTAATCAGTTCATTTAAATCATTTAGTAGATCCCCATTATATTTAGGATAAAATCCCAATGCCTAGCATATTTAGGATAAAATCCCAACTCCTAGCATCTCCCATGGACTGATCTTCCCACTTCTACTCTTTCTTTCCACAGCAGCCATATTGACTTTCCAAACTTTTAATCAGTTCACTAAAGTCATTTAATAGATCCTCATCATATCTAGGATAAAATCCCAACTCCTAGCATGGCCTAAAATGTCCTGCATAATCTGGGTCCTAGAGACCTGATCTCACACCACTTTCTGCCTTTGTGTTCCTTCTTGTTCATTACAACCATCAGGACTCTTTTCCTTGAACTTCTTAAATTCTTCTAGCCTCAGGGTCTTTGCACTTGCTATTCTTCCTGCCCAGAAGTCTCTTCCTACTGTCCTTAGCTCCTCTTCATCCTACAGGTCTTGTCTTAATTATCCCCTCTTCAGAGAGGTTTTCCCTTACCTCCCTAATATTTTATTTTCTATTTTTATTTTCTATTACAGTATCCTGATTATTTCCTTGCTTGCAACAAAACACAGTCTGCAATTATTTCACTATTTATTGATTTATTGCCTGGCTCCCACATCTGAATATAACCTCTGTGAGGGCAGAGTCCTTGAAACTTTCTTGTTCACGTTTGTGTTCCAAGCACCTAGCACACCAAAGGCACACTGAAACTAAATTCATGGACTTAAAAAAATAAGAAAATAATTTTTTTCAAACGAAATATATCACAGTAGGCCAATATATAAAACATAAACGAGAAGTTACTCAAGTTGAAGGGGTTGCACCAGGCCCAGAGCCCATCAGGGTCAGTCCCTGGAGGGCTGCCACAGACAGACCTACAAATACCAGGGCACCACCCTGAGGCTGTCTGCCTAGAGGAAGCAGCGCCTTTTTCTAAGTCATACAAGCTCATCTTAGAGATTGAGTGTGGCTTTGGGGTACCTCCTAGGAATCCATGTTGGACCAGGAGCACTGTTCAAATGCCCCTGCAAAGAGATCCTTTGCAAAATGGGATGAGAACTCTAAGGAAGGAGAAGAAAAATATGGCAAATTTGAAAAATAAGGACAGAGTAAAAGAGCTTTTAGAAATACTTGTTAAAAGGTCCTACACAATGAGAATTAGGTGCCTATTTGGCACTGGGCTCCCTAGCAGCAAAAGCAAAAGGGGAAAAATATCATTTACCAGGTATACATATAGTTCATAAATAAAGAAACATCAGATGTTAGGAGAATCAACTGCCAGAACAGAAATTCTCCAGTGAGACCTCTAAGGAGCTGTGATAGATGCTAATGACAAGGTTTCCAACAAAGACCACAATAAACTTGTCGACTGTGACCAGAAAATTCTCAGACCAAGTAGATTCAAACTACCCAGGAAAATCAGAGAACAGACCTGAGGGGTATGTGACAATCAGCTGAAAGGAACTGAAACCCAACCTATTTAGATTTCTCTGCAGCTCCCACACATTCTCTATTCTTTTCCCCTAATAGCAGTTTTAAATTTCACACAGGTACCTACTGACCAGAACTTGGACTGTGGCCTCGTGACCACACTGAGGCAATAATATCCCTAGTTCCCTTGTCAGGAAAATCTTCCTCCAGACTTGAGTGTGGCAGGGGAGATGTCAAAGGAAGCTGGGCCCTTGCTCCTTCACAAATCTGTTTGTTTGCAATTAACAGATGGTAGTGGGATCCTCTGGTAAGGATGAAAACCATAATGGAACTTCTTCCAGGGGGCTCAGAATTTCAATTCTCATAGGACTTAGTTAAAACTCATTAGTCACACTTTAGAGTTCAAGGACTAGTTAACACATCCAGCCCAAACCAGCTCTTTCCTTTGGCCATTGGGAGAGACAGTGTGAAAGGAACAGGAACTCCTGTGAAAGCGGAAAAGCTGGTAATTGGGGGGCATTCTGTTTGGAAGAAGCAAGAAGCATCACTTTTGCTGGAATCACTACAGTTAGAAGCTGTTCCTGCCTCAAGGATCCCTGTTCTGAGGGGTTTTTGCCCCTCGGGGCTTCCAGAGATGCTGCCCCCATTTCATCAAGGATAGAGTATATTTGAAAGCTTGGTCTCGGCATTATGTTTAGTGTATTTTTCCCCTAACACATGCTATTTCAACATTATTCAATATCACAATTTATCTTTCAAAGATTCAAGTTACTTTCAAAATGATTTAGATTAAAAATATTTTTCCTTTATTTCAATTTTAGAAGTGATTTGGCTAAACGACATTTCATACCATTTCTTTGCATAAGGAGTGGTAGAGATCTCAGCAGGCCAAATACTCTAAAGAGGAGGAAAGTATTTGGGTGGGGTTTCTAGATAACAGTTGATAACAGGTGGTTGATTTTATTTTAACTGTAATTTGTGGTTATTTCTTACCTTTCCCTCTCCTGCTCTCTCACCCACCATTACTACTTAAGTTAACTGTGAATGACTATATCTTTCTACTGTGGGGTCTGCATCATCAAATAGGGAAGAGTCAAGTCTCACTACCAGGAAGAGAGTGATTTCGGGCTGGTTAATAAACATGTTAACTTCACATTGTTTCAATTAAACATTAGCTGTTCTGGGCCTCTTTTGTGCTTGTGATGGGATGGGTAGCTTACAATATAGTAGGAGTGAAATGAGTGAGGACTTCCACATTCCATCATGAGACTCCTGATTTCTGAGAAAATGAGCCTCTAGGAGGTGCACTGTGGCCCAGACCTTGTAACTTATCCTTCCTGGGTTTGACTGTCAGCCTCCTCACCAGGCATCTGCCAGAGAATCTTGCACTGGTGCCATTTCATCTCTCCAAGCTTCACTTTTCTCACCTGTAACTTGAGAAAACTGCTACCAACTTCACATGGCTCTCAAAGTTGAGAAAGCCCAAGTGCCTGGGACGAGGTCAATGCCGAATAACTGGTAATAGTTAGGAGAAAACTACTGTGTAATTCAGGGCTACTATCCAACACTGTTCAATAGATTTTCTGTGATGATGCAAATGTGCCAGATGAACACAGCCCAACGTGGAGGCCATGAAGGCTACGTGGGGCTATGAAGCCCTTGAAATGTAGCTAGTGTGACAGGGGCACTGAACTTTTCATTTTCATTTGAACAGCCAGGTATGATTAGTGGTTACCTTATCAGACATGCAGTGTTTAGAAATAAGGGGAAAAATGTTTGAAGGAGAGTCAATTCTTTAAAGCTACAGTGGATAAATAACAGACCTGGGATTCAAACTGGTTTCTCTGATTCCAAAGCCTGGGTCTGTTCTACCCTGTCAACCTTGCCGAGCAGGTCCCACTCTGCCTAAAATCAGTGGGTGTTTGGGTTGTCAGTGAGTGAACACTGCCTTGGAGGCTCCTCCTTTGGGTAAACATGGTTTGATCAACACTGGAGGAAGAGAAAGGGCTTTGTTAAGGCTGAAGAGGGACAAGTGAAGTCTGAGTTAGAGAAAGGCCACAAAGCGTCTAACCAAATATAAATAACATTATAAACCACTAACAACAAAACAATGCTAACTAAGCACCAGACAATGGTCTGAGCTTTGTACACATTAACTTATTAACCGCCCAATTTCCCATGAGGGAGGTACTATTATTATTCCCATTTTACAGAGGAGGGGGCCATTGAGGTATGGAAATTAAGCGTCTTGCCCAGTGTCATGTAGCTGGGGGGGCAGAGCTGAGATTGATGGCTACACTGAAGCACGCATTTGCATCACACCTGCTTTGAGACCTGTAAGTGAGAAAGAGACACTGTCAGGGAGTGTGCCCAGGGAACTGCTCAGCATCACATCTGAAGGAGGCTTTGCTGTTCTCCTTGTCACTGAAGTCCAGTGACCATCACTCAGGTCAGAAGGGCTTCGGAAATGCTTCAGTTCTAGTTACATCATTTTTATGGATTCTCTTGTGAACTCCACCAACTGTACAGACTGTATTTATTACCGGTTGTTGTAGAAAGCTATCAGAATTTTTTCTTGGTATAAAGAAAAATTATTTTTCCTAATCTATTGCTTTCCTTGTAATCTGACAGACACTTTGAATCCTATAACTGTTTTTCTTTCCTGCATTACTCTGGTCACCATGATCAAAAATTCTTTCAATTTTATGGAACATTTTTGCTGCCCATAGAGTGGCTGCCTGCTAATTTTACCCCTAACTTGATGTACATTCCCATATTTTTTTCTGTCTTCAACTTAAATCCCTAATGCATTTTATCTAGTGGCACCTACTTCTGCACTACAGCTGACTTTGGGATGTGGAAGAAACATGTGTAAATAAGCATGAAGCCCATTTCATGAACACCTGAAACTACTGGGCATGTTACATTGGTTTTAGGGTCCAACAGACCTGATCCAAACATGGCTGGACACTTACAGGCTTATTTGAGCTTTGTCTCTTCATCTCCAAAAGCAGGGATGGCAACATGAAAATAACACATCTTACAGGCCACCTGTGGGCACTGCAGGGCTTGATGCATAACCTGCACCCATTACATTATTACTGATTATCAATATAAGAACACAGCGACAGTGACTATGACTCATGTTTCTAGTATTGTTTATGGTGAATCATCTAAGAAACAAATGTGGTAAATGCCACCTCCCCTACCTGACAGATTTTCTCTGAGATTAGCAAGTCACCCAAGAGGGCACAGATAATATGTGGCAGAATTATATCAATACATCATGGTGGGGAAAGCATCTCTGTCAGTTGGTTCTTCATGATGTGCAGTGGTACTGTGAGCGCTTATTTCCACTGATCCAGAATTCAGATCGGGAGGTCTACACATGAGGATAACCCAGAGCTTGTAAATTACTGTGGAGCTAGACTCGCTAAAGTGTGGTTTCTGCTCAGAGAGGTCAGGCTTTGCTCTATGCCCCAGGCAGCCTCAGTCCACATAAGGCACAGAGGGCAAGCCATCAGAATGAAGTTTTAGTTCTTCCTTCTTCAAGGGCATGTCGGGGAGTAGCGACCAGAGGAGACTGTCCCTGGGTTGGGAGCCCCTGCCTCGCACCTCCTTGATTTCACTCTCAGATACTGAAGGGCAATCAAGAGATTGTTAGGCATGTTTTACAGGTGCTGGACCTACTATCTATCTTCACAATTCCACAGAAGCAGAAATGAAAAGTTCTCCTTCTCAGTAGCCAACCATGAGCATTTAGAGAGCCGATTTCAGCAATGATCGTGAAATACAGGGAACCCTTATTCTGATAACAAGTAGATGGATTTAACCCATTCATTTCATTTTATTCTGACCTCAGAAATGAAGAACATCATTGTCACCTTTCAAAGTGACCTGGCTTGGGAGAGTCGATGAAGGCTGCTGAAAACGAGCAAGAGGAAGGCACAGCACCTTTCCTGACTTTTTATGTCATCTTTTAAAAAGAAACTGAAAGTGGGCCTGATGGTGTTTGCTGTTAACAAGGGCTCTGACATATCCTTGGCTCTGTGAGAAGCTGATCAGCTCAATTAGGATCTGAATTTGGGAAGAAGAAGGAATTGCTCAAATGATCCACCTGAAAGAGTCAAACTCTGTATTTCTGTCTGCTCACTTTACAGTCCTCAATATTTAGGAATCTCCATTTTCTCTTTTACTTCCAGATAAAGATGTTGAATCTTTGGGTCTTAACTATTAACGTCTGCCAGTTTGAGATGTCAAACCCTGTATCTGTCTCTCTTTGTCCTACCCTCTCCCAGAAGCATCTCTGTTGTGGGCATTTTGAGGCCAAGTATGAACACTTAGACTCTGAGAGCGCTCTTGTCTTGTAGCAGGGCACTGAGACAGGCTCCCTGATTCTTGTCAGACAACACTTGAAGAAATTATTCCTAAGATATTCGCCAATTACCTCTCAGAGTGCAAAAAGAAAAAGAAAGTCAACAAAACATGCCTTTCGATGGAGTGGGTGGTCACTCAAGAAAGTAACTTTCTTGGGAAGGAAAACAGTCATGTTAGTCAAAACAGTTGCTGTAGTAACTAAAATGAGAAAAATGAAAGAAGACCAGATTACTCAGAGCCAAGGAGGAAAAGAAATGTTTTTCGTAACAAACATTTACAACAAGTATTAAAAACATATGTCACCACCACCGCCACACACACATCCCACCCCAAAGATTCTCTCCTTGAGCCAACTTTAGTCAGGCTCCTCTGAATCTTCTTCTGAAATAGGCCTTGACTTTTGGACTTCTGTGTCTGTCTTTGCATTGCCCAGTGTTAGCAAGAATCCTGCTAATAAGTTGATTTAGCTAGAATCCTCCACCCTCAGTATCTGATCACCCTTGGTATCTGATCTGGTTCTTCAACCTCCACCATCTCCCAGGTGATGTCTGATCACCCTGGCTTGCCTTCAGCAAGAATCCTATTAGGATGGTTTAGCCCAAATCTCTCCTTACCCCTGATGTTTCCTTTTAGTAATTCTCCATCCATTGACCCGCCCCCCAACCTGCTCCTTGGCTATAAATCTTTCTTTCCCTATTGTATTCAAAGTTGAGCTCAACTTCTCTCCCCTCCTGCAAAAGCCCCATTGTAGTAGTCTCCTGAACACAGTCTGTCTTATTTTTAACAAGTGTCATGAATAACGTTTTCTTTAACATCCTCCCCTTCCAAAAAAATTCTAAGAACATCAGAAGATGTGCTTTGCATAAGCGCTTGAAACAGGATCATAAGCTAGTAAATCCTTCTTTTCAGTAAACCACTTCTAATAAAAACACATTCAGTTCCAGGATAATAACTTACAATGAGCCAGGGATTATACATATAGCAACACAGAAGACATACATCTGAAGAGGCTGATCAAAGAAATAACATTTTGAACTAGGGCCAAATGGAGATAACAGTCTGTGTTGAATAGAGTCACTGAAAGGAAAGGAATCTCAAATAACTTTCACGGAATTTCCCTTTGAATATCGGCATTGCCCACTTAAATAGTCCAGCTTGTAAAAATGCTTTATCTTAACATTAGCTGCATGAGATGTCGCTCCTTTTCCACTTTTATCTTCTGAAATAGTTTATGTTTAGGCTTCAAAGATATACAGTCCCCACTGGCTCTAAGGACCAATCCTGGTTCTATCATTTTTTATTGTGTCTAAAAGAGGTGCAGAAATCACTGGCACATGCACAGGAGGACCACTGCTCCCAACCTAGAGAATTCTGAGCACAGACTTGGCTTCAGAAAACTGCAGTCCAAAGGTTTAGCACATGACTCTTCTACCTGAAGGAAGGGCTGTTGCATGAGTTGGGTCATCTAGGAACAGACACCAAGATGAACTTGATTGATTACAGGGAATTGATTGATTACGGGAAATGCGTATGAAAGAGAAAGGGGAGAAGAAACAGGAGTAGGCAGGGAGAGCCTTCAAATCCCACGGCAGGACTAATGACTGTGAAAGCAGAGGAGGGAGGAAGGATGAGCAGGTAGGAAGGGTCTCAGACTGCAGGGCAGCTCTGAGAGCGTCTCTGCAAGGTGGATGGGAGCCCCAGAGCAACAACCACCCACCAGAGGAGCCTCACCTGGGGCAGGAAAGGGTTGGCTCCAGTCTCTGCCATGTCACTCGTTGGCTGGGAGCCTCAGCTGAACGTCGCAGGGGTGAGGATGCTGCAGGGGAGGCCGTCCCACTGACTACACTCCTAGTGACAGTTTTGTCTTGGACGGAGATGTAAATGGCACAGCTCCACGGCTGCCACAGATGGGATCCCTTTCTAACCCTTCTCCAGGTTGCCCTAAAGGAGCTCCAGTTCCAGTTTCTTGGACCCTTAAAAGTCTTTACAAATTAGGAACCATTTAAATAAAAATCAATTTGAGTCCCAGATATGTAACCAAGGAATTGCTGGATCATCAGAGATGCTTATTAAATATCTGTGAGGCGATGAATGAATTCCCTGCTGGGGACATAGCAGTAAACAAAAACAATGTATCTGTCTCTTGGTTTATATTCTATGTGTGACTTTGACAATGAACAACGAGCAAATAAATAATATATCAGGAATTGATAAATGTGAAGATAAAAAAATCTAAAAGGTAAGGGGTGTGTGTGTGTGTGTGTGCGCACGGGCACATGTGTTTTTTAAATAAGATGATGATGAAGGCCTCTTTAGATGAGGTGACTTTGAGGAAAACTGGAAAGAAGTGAGGAAGTAAACCAGGAGAACTGATGATACATGGAGAAGAGCAGTCAGAGCAGAAGCTGCAAGTGCAAAAGCCCTGAGGTTTGTGTCTAATACTTCCAGGGAACATCAATGGGACAATGAAGTGATGGGTTTTGTAAGGGATTTGTAAGGGGACAAGGAGGACTCTGGAAATTATTTGGAATGAAGTAGGAAGCCACTGAAGGGTTAAAGTAGAAGAGGGGTATACTCCAACTTACACTGTAAAAAGATCCATCTTACTTATTCCTCATCATGGCTCTGTGAGGTAGGTATTATCACCCCCATTTTCCTGACAAGGAAGCTGTGGCTTAGTGCCTAGTGGGTTTAAGACTGGCTCGTGGTCAGATCTCTTGAGCAGCAAAGCCCAAGTTGAAGCTATTTCTGTTTAACTCCAAACCCATGCCCTTAACCAACTCTGTGTACTTCAAACTCTTCAAGAAAGAGTTCTCTGGCAAAGATTTCACCCTAAATACCACTTAGTACAAACCCTTTATTTGCAAACAATATCCTGGCAACTTGGCTCTGCTGAGCATCCAAAAACTAGGCTCCTTTTTGCATCTCACCAAAGTTGAGAGAATCCTCTGCCCTTTTAGGTACTTGGAAGAAGACAATCCACAGTAGGAGAGCACTGGAGGCAGCAGCAAAACTGTCCTCAGGGTGACTCTTCAGTAGAAAGAGTATGTTGGCTTACATTCCTGGGAAGCTATTCTGGCTCAGCCCATCCGCTTCATTAAATGTTTTGATGAGGCAGGATTTCAGAGCAATTGCCTACTATTTATGGTTTTAAGAATAAGCAGTTTAAAAGTCATGTGTTTCTTATTAATTTATCTGAATCAATATTCAGTATTAAAAGACAGGTTTCCCTGCTGAGGATATTTTATGTCTATTTCTATTGATTGAAAGGAAATGTAATAGCACAGGGAACTCTATTCAAAATTCTGTAATAACCTTTATGGGAAAAGAATCTGAAAAAGAATGGAAATATGTATATGTATAACTGAATCACTTCGCTGTACACCTGAAACTAACACAGCATCGTAAATCAACTATACTCCAATAGAAAATAAAAATTAAATTAAAAAAAATAAGTTCATCACATTGTAAATCAACTATACTTCAATAAAAATTTGTATAAGTAGGTAAATAAAAATTAAAAGTAAATAAAATATTTCATTAAAAAAGGAAATGTAAAAAAAAAAGCAAAGAAAGGAAATATTATATTCCTTTCATATAGTACATTTTATCTAGTTGTGTGGGGTCTTCCCCCAAAATGTAAAGACTAAAAAAGTCCTGCTTAGTATTTTTTTATCCTTAAATGCTGATTTTCACTGATTCTAAGGTAGAGGTACTAGTGTTTTTAGGGTTGCTTATGAGGCAGTTATTTGCTCTTAGGGGCAAATAAATGAAAAATAATTTTTTTGCCCATCCTCATTTCTTTAGCAGAATACAGTTAAGAACTCCTGGCTGTAGTAATATAATAATTGTGGTCTTAAATAGATAAAGCAAATCGGTGACTAAAAGAGTTAAACAGCCTTCATTAAGGAACTTCAGAAAGTGTTTTTTCAATAGGTAGTTTGGGTTTTTTTTCAATCATACATATTTCCGCAAAAAATGCTTCTTTGTGTAGGGGAGCAATAAGATTTCCTTGACCTATTTAGGGTCCCTGGCTGGGTCTGAAAATTAAACTGACAAAACAGATCAGCAGGAGAAAAGCATATAAATGTATTTAATATAAGTTTTAGGTGACCTGGGAGCCCTTATATGAAAACGAGGACTAGAAGAAACAGTTAAGCTTGAGTATTTTTGCGCTGGGTTTGCAGAAGAGTAGACAGTTGTGGAGAAATATGAGAGTCGAGGAGTATGAGGTAAGTGTAATAAACTGGGAGGGGGGGACTTCGGAAGGGCTGTTTGTTCAGATTCTTCTCAGAGCCCCCTTTTCTTCAAAAGATAAGGATCCCCTTTTTGTCCAGGAGTAGGAAGCACACCTCTCACATGTGGGTTTTATGACCTGTTTCAGAGGAGAGGTGGGGAGTCATGGGAAGGTCAGAGTGACCGTCCTGCTTCTGCTGTTTTCTCAAACTCCTTCACCTTAAAATACTCAATATACTAAGGGTGCTATATTTGGGGGTGGCATATTCTGAACCCCATCATTTGCAAATGGCAGCCATTCCAATATGTCAAGTCATCGTACTGATAGCTGTGATTCCTGTATGTTCTCTTCATCAAGACATCAGTCCTGGAGACTGGCTCTGCCCATGATTACGTGTTGGGTAGTAGGCAATTTCTTAACTGATTTAAGCTTCTCTTTCCCCACCTGTGTAATGTGGAAAATCTCATTTCATCCTCGCAACCACCTGCGGGTTTAAAGAGATGACTGACGTCAACTGCTTAGCACTGTGCCTGGCACCTAGAAGAGCTCAATAAAATCTAATACGTTCAACTCCTCTGGAAAAAAGAAAAGTCTCTTTTAGTGAACAGTCTTTCCCTGTTTATCTGAATTGCCTGTTTGGGGAGATTAGTTGTAAAGGACTTTATTTTATTTTTTCCTTCTAAGGAAGTCTAAAACTCCTTCCCTTGCCCTATGCCTAGTGGTTGTTAAATTCGAGCTGCATCAGGATCACCCAGAGGGCTCTTAAAACACAGACTGTTGGAGTCCACCTGCAGTTGCCATTCCCAATTCAGTAGGTCTGGGGTGGAGCCTGTAATTGGCACTTCTAACAAGTTCTGCATGTGCAGCTAAGGCTGCTGCAGGGATCACACTTTGAGAACCACTGCAGGCTAGCTAGCATGACATCTTTCAGCTCAGCCTGTGAAGAGTTATGTCACCTCAGGGGAGGTGTTTAACCATGTTAAGGCTTGATTTTGTAATCTGTAAAATGAGGCTACAAAGACCCACCTAACAACAGGGTTCTTGGGAGGCTTGAATGAAATAATGTCTGTAGAGCATTTACACAATGATACCATTTGTAGAGCACCTGGTGAGGGTTCACAATGGCAGATATTTCTACTGCAAGTGAGGTAGGAGGTAGATGGGCCCTGGCTGGACAGCTGGTATTTACCAAGTGAAGTAAAATTAGAGCTTTGTTTTCCTTAGACACACCAAGGACAGGAGCTGAACTCTGCTGGAATAAAGAGATAAGATGACCACTCCTGAGGTTAAGGAGAACTCCCTGGACTGCACGTGTAGAAAGCCTCCTCCGGGGCTCAGAGAGAGGGGGCCCCACCCCATAATAGGTGATCTCAAACCTCCCACAGGCCTCTGTGCTGGAATCCATCTTGGCAAAAACACGCGCATGCGTGTTGGAGAGGGTCCTAGGACAGGTGAGGTGTGGAAAAGAAACGAGGTAATTGGCCCAAGGTAAACAACGACCTGGAAAAACTGCCCTATATAAATGATTGAACTGCCTCTTTACTGCACTCCTCCTCATTAGGGAGGACGCCCACACCCTTTCTCTTTGGGTGCGCATCTCTGCCTTGCTTCTGCCTTAAATAAACAGTTTCCCTGTGTGCTCTCCCACAGGTTGTGTTGTGCTAATAATAATAAATTTTGTACCTGATTTTACAGTTTTTACCTCCTTGAAACATTCTTGTTTTCAAATGGGGCAAGAGCCAGAACCTCTTTGTTTTTAGCCTTTAGCCCCTGGTGGACTAGTGGTTAGAATTCCTGGTTTACATCTAGGCTACTCAGGTTCAATTTCTGGGCAGGGAACTAAAACCCTGCTTTTCAAGACCACTTGCTGCTGTCTTTCTGAGAACATAAGGACTGAAAAGCATCCCCCCTAAAAAGAACCAAAACCAGTAACAACGAAAACATTTATCATCATTTTTAGGAGCAGGGAATTCATTCACATGAAACTGAGTTTAAAGAAATGCCATTTTCTTACTTGAGAAGGGACTTCAAAATGATTCACTTTAAAACAGGCTGTATATTTCATTCTACTGTTCATTTGTTCACACTTGAATGGACTCCATTAATTCAATGGCCAGGCCACACGCATGAACAGAGTGTGATCCCAAACAGAATGCAGCCAGGATGTTCTCTGGGCCCCATCGCCATCAAGCTGGAGATCCACAAGGCTGCACTCGTCAACCCTAATTAAAGGATGCCTGGGCTTCCCTGGTGGCGCAGTGGTTGAGAGCCCGCCTGCCGATGCCAGGGACAGGGGTTTGAGCTCCGGTCCAGAAAGATCCCACATGCCGTGGAGCGGCTAGGCCCGTGAGCCATGGCCTCTGAGCCTGCGCGTGCGGAGCCTGTGCTCCACAACGGGAGAGGACACAACAGTGAGAGGCCCGTGTACCACAAAAAAAAAAAAAAAAAAAAAAAAAAAGGATGCCTGACCACAGCCATTGACCTCCTGCTCCCCTGCAGCTATAGACAAGATTTGAAGGAGCAGAATTGTGCATTTTCCTATTTACACTCAGGTAGAAAAAAAAGCAATAAAATCTAGCACTGTCCACCTGAAACTAACATGATATTGTAAATCAACTATATTTCAACTAAAAACAAATGTTAAAAACAAAAGAAAAACAAGCACTGTCATTTTAGCCACTGAATTTTAACTGAATTCTTTAGCATAGCAGTAATACTCCAGAGACCTAAGTAGCTCCTCAGCTAGCTCCTTATATTTGATTTACTCATTATTTATACACATTCTTTTTGTGTTGTATTGCTTCATTTTTTTTTTTCACCAGCTCCTTGTAAGTTGAACGCCAGCCCGGATTTCCTTCTCTAGCTTCCTAGTGGATGCATGTCTCATCTTCCCACAAAAAAGTCCTTCCTACACCCTTGAATAGCATGAATCTCAAGTATTAGAGTTTTCCATGAGACTGACTCAGACACCATTTTATGGGTGAGATGCTTCTATTCCTCCAGGGAATAGAGTTATCTTGTACCTTTGTGAAGAAATGAAGAAACATAAACCCAAAGAAACTTCACAGAGAGGGAAAAAGCATAAAAGTGAGAAGAGTAAGCAGAAACAAGTAAACAAAACTGGAGCATCTTGGACAAGAATAGCTGATTATTCAGCAAGAGCCAATACAGTTATAGAGAAAAGGGAATAAAACTGAGGATGAATAAACTGAAAATTTAATAATACATTCATAAGGGAAAATGACTGAGCTAAAAGTAATTACCCGAAAGTATCATCATCACCATCCAAACTAATTTGTTATTCATTTCTATGTATCATTATTCGTCTTCTAAGCTAGGTGTCTGCAGACCACAGCCCTGTTTTTGAAAATAAAATTTTCTTGGAACACAGCCCATTCATTCATTTACGGATTGCTGAATGTTCTATGACTGTGTTTGTTCTACAAAGACAAAGTTAAGTAGTTGTGACAGACACCCTATGGCTTGCAAAACCTAAACTAGTTAATATCTGGTCCTTTACAGAAAAAGTGTGTTGAGCCCTGTTCTGTGTCTTTTCAATGCAAGATGATTGATTACATAAAGAGTACCTAAAATAGCCATGGTTGATTGCAGAGAGGGACACACTCCTTCACCCCTCCCTGAATCTCGCTGCTCGCAAGGTGACTTTGCAGCCCCTCCCAATGTCCCCACTTACTTTGGTCTAGAGCATGCAGCAGAAACTCGGCTGTGTGCAGGAAAGAACAAGCTCCATCTGCTTGCAGGAGGATGACAGACCAGGTGGGGTGGGGATGAGAGGGTCCTGCTAAGACCATCCTAAATCAGCCAGCCCCCAGTTGGACCAGCAAACACTTGAGTGTGCCTATTCCAGCCCAGATGGCTGACCCACAGATTCAAAGACTACATAAATGGTTGCTGTCCTAAATCACTGAAGGGAATTAGAACATGCCATCCCAATATATGCCACTTTGCATATGGATTATTCTGAGCCTAAGGCAATTGACAATCAACAAATGCAGAAAGAAACCTGTTCAGAGCTTCCCTTATCTAATTAAAGCAGAAACTTCTGAGAAATAGACTTCCATATAGCCCCCCTCCAGGGAGTTTTGTGGCTATGAAGAAGAAAGTCAGCACCAAGATGTGTCTGCACAAACCTTACTTAAAATAACCCTGATCTTCCATTAGTTTCATCATGTATTGACCGTCCCACAATTTTCTGCCCCTAGAAGCCCACTAAGCTCACTAAGGCAGGTGAAAGGACTTGCCCAAGGTCATAACTTGTAAATGTCAGGGTCAAGGCTCAAATCAGAGTCTTCTGTCTTCAAGTGCACTTACTTCCCAGAATTTTGCAAACCATACAGACCTTTCCTTAAACACCTCCTGCTTGGATGACAATGGTCTCTAAGCTTTGGGGGTCTGAGAGCACAGATAATGTTATTAGCACTGTTATTTCAAAGGCTGGTCTAGAGGAAGGAACAGGTCCTGGCGTTCTTGCAAAACCCCGGCTGATACTAGCTCTCGCAGCTTTGGATTGTTTCAGCGTGATTTAGTGATTAAGTGCTCAGGCTCTGGCCACACCTTTCTTACCATATGAGGAAGAAGTCACAAGATGATGATGAAGAGAGAGGTAACTGAAGGCAGGTGCATTTGGAATCATAGGATCCTTAGATGAAATATAATACATACTCTTCAGACCCACCTACCTTCCTAGCTCCCCTTTTCTAGCACAGTGATATTAAGAAAATTGCCTGTAGAGATACACCAAGTAAAAGGAAGGACTAAGATTCTAGCTCACCTTCCTTAAATTAAACTTCTGGTGTTCTCTAACCATACTCTGTACCTCCGGTGTGCACTTTGCACCCCGCCCGTACAAATCCATTCTCCACACAGCTACCAAGGTAACTGTCACCAGAATGTAAACCAGATCACGTCAGTCCCTGTTGAAAATGGCTTCCCATAACACTCAGAAAGAAGTCCAAGCTCCCCATCCTGGTCCTATGACCACTGAGTCTCATACTCAGATGTGCATCCAAGTCTCTTAGAGGGCTAGTTAAAACATACACTGCTGGGCCCATTCCCAGAGTTTCTGATTCATCTATGAGATGGGCCTGAGAATCTGTATTTCTGATAAAGTCCTACGTGATGCTGATGATGCTGGTTTGTGGACCACACTTTCAGAACTGCTGCTGTACACGATGAGGCTTCTGCCTTCTTCTCAGACTTCTGTTCATACCATGCCCCTGCTCACGACGCCCACTCCAGCCAGGATGTCAACAGCAGCCCTGGGAGTGGAGGACGGAGGAAGGAAGGAAATGCATCCATTTGTTCATCCTCTTGGGTAGTTTACTATGTTTGTCAATTCTCTTTTTGTGAAGTTTATTTTTAACTAAAACTTATGTGATTTCTGTATATGTGAAATGCTTCTGGGGTACAACAGAACATACAATGATAAGTACCGCTGATTTCATGAAGAAGAACCCCATAAGCACATCTATAAATTACCCCTTCTCTGACATTCTCTGTGCCAGCATCAGAGTCCACCCAGCTTCCTGGGCTGGAAATCCCAACCTTGTTTTACACTTCTTACTCTCCCTCACCTTCTACATCCACCAGGTTAGAAAATCCTCTAATTCATTTCCATCCTCCACCCCTCCTCTTATTTCCCATGTGTCTGAATGACTGTCTATCCAGCCATTCAATCCCACGTCTACCCTCCCAGACACAACTAATCAGCCAGACCCACTTGACAGTCATATTCAGACTTCACTCTTTCCTGCTAAAAAATATCCATCGAAGGATCCCTAGAGCCTTCAGGATCTAGTGCTACTGCTTGGGCTGGAAAGTAAAGCATTTATGGTGGGACACTGTTCATCTCTGCAGCTGCAGCTCCTGCCTTCACCACCTGCCCTCCTACCCCAGACAGACAAGCCATGCCCCCATCCCACACCCATGCCCTTGCAGGAGCTCGGACTGTCCCCTCATCTTAGCTGTGCTTTGATCCTCTAATGGACTCACCCACCAATACGCAGACCGAAGGGGGCTTGCTCTCTGAGGCCTTCTCGGTCAGTCCCCTGGACCCACTGCCCACCTTGGTCTCCTCACCCCACAAGGGGTACAATCTGCCACCTTCCTCATTGCAATGTGACTGTGGGGGGGAAAGCACAGGGGTGAGGGTGGTAGGACATCTGGGGCCACATGCTGAGGACCTGCAGTATCAAAGCAAGACATTTGGACATAATTTGGTGGACAATAAAGTGATATAACACATTTTTTGTTTTGTTTTAAATGTCCAATTCTAGTAGGTACTGGAGCTTGAAGAAAGCAGGACTCATGGCAAGACAGCGAATAACTGAACTAATTATCCACCAGGCACACATAGTAATATTGATAGGTTCCTTAGGATAACAACTCAGAAATGGAACTCCATTTAACTCATTTCCCTACTTTTCCTCCTCTCCCTTCCAAATGTGAAATCACATTCTTTTTGGTTTTGTGATTGGCTTTAAATAACAGACAGAAGCCTCTATTTCATGCTCCATCAACTAACTATCACCATTTCCTCCCACTGAGAATATTAAGCCTCTGGTTTTTCCTCTGTGTCTCCAACTAGTTTTCCTTTCCAAGATCTGTCTGTACCCTTACTTTGCACTGACAAAGTTAATAGATTTTTCATTTTGTTTTGTCAATAATAATTAAATATTTTGTCTACCATTAGGTTGACTCTAAACATTGAAAGACTAATAAATATGATCAGAATTGTTATCATTATGACGACTCTGTATCTTTCACTGTAAATACAAATAATGTGCTACAACTCCACTTTCTACTTTGTAAGCTGGATATCCTACCACTGTGGGTACAATTGAGTTTAAATCACCCAAAACTGGGAATGAGATTAAAAGATGGCTATGTATCCTTTCCACATTATACAGGAACACTGTCTAGAGACCCACCCAAGGATGATTTATTTCTCTAGAAGAATTCCCCCTTGTTTGACTTATTATTTACTCTAGTTTAGGGCTCAGATTTTCTGAAGTTCACTAGATAAGTTGCAGCCATTTTTTGTTCTGTAAGGGATGCATGTGATTTGTGTCTGGTAGAAAAGACAACCTCAGGGGTTACAGTTTTATTACCCTCCAGGGCAGTAACCGGTTTTGTATCTAATTGACAAAGCTTGTTGCAGCTTTCCTTTCCTCTTCCTCCAGTGCTCTTACAGCTAGACTTATCATCCTGCTGGTTTCCTCACTGAGGAGCTAAATAAATCTTTCAGTCAAAATGCTTTCTATGAGGATATGTTTTTAGTTTTTTGCAAATTATATTTGTTAAATTATTTGCTTCACTGATGTGCAGCCTGGGGTATGTAGGGTGCCTGGGCCTTTTGGAGCTTCACTGAGTGCCCTACAGTTTGCTTTCAGAACTACCTTGGAAAGAGGCCAAATTCGGCCTGTCCCACTTGGCCTCACTTTAGCTTTTATTGGTGCTGTACTTCCATATTCCTCTGGGATTGGCAACTACCATAACTGTTTCTGTTTTCCTGGCAGCAGTTGTGAGCACCAAGGGGCTCCGTTTCTGTGTGTGTGCAGGGGAGGGATTTGGGGATGGCGAGTGGGAGGGGTTAGTAATAAAGACCAAGGCTTCTCCAGAAAAGGGCACTCCAACCCGGCAGCCTGCCTCAGATACAAAACCCCACAGGTGAGGAAAAGGGATAGCCCAACCCAAGCTGGCATTTGGGATGTGGGGTGGTGGGGGAGGGGAGTCAGCTATAAAACATTCAAATCTCTGCTCTGGCTGCCACTAAGAAGACGTGGCTGATGAAACTGCAGATCCCAGTTAAGCAAACTGAGAGCTCTTTCTACGTGCTGTGGAAAGAGGATGGTATTTTAAAATCTGGTTGTAATTTAAGCTAATTGTCTAGAAAACTGTGTTGTCCAATAAGAGAGCCACCAGCCACATGTTGCTATGTAAGCTTTAATTAAAATTAATTAAGATAAAACCTCAGTTCCTCAGTCTCACTGGCCACTTTTGCTGTTGTTGTTTTGTTTGTTTGCTTTCCCAATGTCAAACTGAATTAATTTTGCTAAAGAGAAACTCTTGCACTCTAAGAAAAATAAGTGCAGTCTAGATTTTGTGCACAGGTGGGGGAAAAAGCCCTGAGATTACCAACTGTGCATCACAATCCTCTTCACATGTGGTAACAGGCAGCCCAGATACAGACCATGTCCATCACTGCAAAGTTCTGCTGGTGACCACTTCTCTAGAAGGACGACAGACCACTTTTCTTTCAAGGGAGAAAGGTCTTTAAAATTTTTGTGTGTTTAAGTATATCCGTTGCCCTTCAAAGTTACGCAAAAGTGGAGGTCTCAGGAGAGTCTGGATGGGAGAGTTTCAGCTGGACAAGGAACCACACTGCTCAGGATGAGAAGGGACCAGAATTTCCCATTTTCCTCCTTGGTTTGAGAGGGAGTTGTTTATTGTTTTTTTGTTTCTAATTGGAATAAGAGGCATAGGGGAAAAAGGAAAAGGGTGTATTAGAAAAGGATTCTGAGTGAGAGATCAAAAAAGAAAAGAAACAGGAACATGCTTCTTGGTGGAAGAGTGGGGCAAAAAATAAGGCAATGAGAGAGACACCTGTTGCCCCGGGTGACCTCTGAAATTTATTCCTCATGATATCTATTGTCTCCTACTGCATGCTGTAATTCTCCTCTGCTACCACCAAATTTTTAATAAAAGCCTATTTCACACAACATCCTTGCTCCTGAGGTTCAGTGATATAATGGGTTTAGGGAGAGAAATAAACTAGAGCAGGGAACAGTCAGGTATGACGACACTGAGGAGCTGAGTGATCACAAGGCAGCTGTAGGCACCTAGGAATTCTAGGAAAGGCTGGGGAGAGCCCTGAATAGCCAGAGGATGGGGTCTTCAGCCCTTTAATAAGGACATGAAAGGCAAGTCAGGGTGCCAGTTGAGTTAGAGACATTTGGGCTGCATGGGTTTTAAAAAGCACTGCTGTTTCTCTCCTCTGTGATAGAAAAATGTCTAAAGATTTTTACACCACTTGTTGTACCACTTAGGAAACAAAATATATTTTTCATGTGAGTAACTTAAAGTCAAGTAAAGTTAGATAAAAACAGCTTTCAAAGTGGCAGGAGAATACAATCAGAGACTACAATGCAGGCTGCAGTTCCTGAAATTTTGGGCTACCTCAGAAGAAATCCCTCAGCAGAAATAATAAAATAATGCTTAAATACAGTTGAACTAGTTGCATTTATAGGCAAAATAATACATATTTATAAAACAGTGGTTAGTAAATGCTATTTTTTTTCTGATCTAGTGAATGCTCACCCACTGATTAAAACACTTCCCTGCCTTCTTTAAACCAATACGTGGAACACAATTTAATGTTTACCCGATCCTTCAGACCGTCATGATAATGTTAGTTGCCATATGGTGCTGAAGGCGTTTATGCCTCTTCACAAATGGCCCCTTTGCCGTGGCACTTTTGGGATGATCAGGTTGTGTTTTCTCTAATTCCTGTTCCTCCCACTTGCTGTCAGCTGTCATTTCTCCCCGCTGTTCATGCAAAAAACTGTAGAAACAAATCTTTGCTGCTTATATTTGGTGCCTTGAAAATGTTAATGGCCGTGACTCTAAAGAACTAAATCTTACAGAATAGGGAAATACAGTTGAGCCTTGAACAATGTGAGGTTTTAGGGCTGCCAACCCCAGTGCAGCTGAAAATATGAATATAACTTTTACAGTAAACCCTCCATATCCGTGGTTCCGCATCCGCTGATTTCAGCCAACTGCGGATTGTGTGGTACTGTGATAGGTATTTATTGTAAAAAATCCATATAAAAGTGGACCACGCAGTTGAAAACTGTGTTATTCAAAGGTCGATTGTAATAAGAACAACTGGCTACAGTCCCATTTGAAACACTATTTGGTTTTCTGGTTTGAAAATTAATAAAGGGAAACCTTACTAAAATGGAGTCAGGAGGCCAGAAGGAGAAGCTCTCACAAGGTACCACTGGACATCAACTATGGAAAGAATTGACAGTTACAGATCCCAGAGAAGAATCATCAATAGGAAAGAATCACCAATTACAGGCCCCCAAAAGGAAAAGATGTGCATGGCATCTCCAACAAGATACTGACTAGCCCAGCAACGCAGGCCCTGAGTAACCTGCCAGCTCCCTGAACTCACACGTTTCTCCAATGGATTTTTGTTCAAAACAACCCCTCCTGACTTCCTCCTTTTTGTCTCTACAATAATATTCCCCTCTTTTGTTCTATGGACTTGTCTATGGCTTTTGCCGTAGCTTCCTTGTCCTGAATTGCAACTCCTCTTCTATTCCTAAGTAAACCCATTTTTGCTGATAAAATAACTGTTTTATTTTTAAGGTCAACACCAGTTTGATATGTTTTATGAAGAGGCATTATTTACTTTATGAAGCTGAAAAGTTTTTGCTTATAATCCTAGTAAAATAGCACTTAAGAAAGTTGAAAGCTTAGCAAGATTGTATTTAATACTTGTTAAGATTTCTTTCCTTCTAGCTTTACCTCATTTTCAGAGGAACCTGGAAGAAAAGTAAATGCTTTTAGAAGTGCAAGTCATCAGTATTTTCTAAATATAAGTGAGTTATGATGATTAATAACCAAAAAAAATCATGAGAAATAAAAATGATTCAATGATGATAAACTTCCAGTTCATCAAATCACATTTCACTTTATCAAAAATAGTACTCTTTCTCTAATTGGTTTCTGCTTATATGAGAGCAGAAGAGATACTCAGCCAGTGATTACATTTAATCTCTTCAAAATGACCTTCTCTGAGGAACTGGAAGCCAGGAAGTATTTTTTAATTATCCTATAGATGTCCAGAGCCTGGGAAACTGCCTCAGAAAACCGCAAATCTTTTGGGATACTCTAGCAGATTCAGGGAGAGATGTCACTCGCCAGCTTATAATGAAGGGCAATGGCCATCAACATGGTGGCGCTGGTACTCAACCTAGACCTGACTTACCTGGGAGAAAAGGCTTGGAAATGCCTCTAAGTTAGCCCTTGGCCTCCTTGCCAAGTTGTGTAAAGTGGACAAAAGTAGTCAAGTGAACTTACTTTGCATTCAGCTTGAACTCTATCAAATTGTTGATATTGATAATTTTTAATTTAAAAGATGAAAATTAGATATGATTTACTCTAATATTTTGAATGTGTTGAAGTACAGATTTCCACACAGGTCTCAAGGACCTCTCACCATTTCAATTATCAAGAAAATGAACAAACTATAATAAAACCAAACTGAGTTGGAATCAATTGTATCTAAAATCCCCCTTTATTTTTTAACAACATCTTTATTTGAGTATAATTGCTTTACAAGGGTGTGTTAGTTTCTGCTTTATAACAAGGTGAATCAGTTACACATATATCCCCATATCTCCTCCCTCTTGTGTCTCGCTCCCATCCTCTCTATCCCACCCCTCTAGGTGGTCACAAAGCACGGAGCTGATCTCCCTGTGCTATGTGGCTCCTTCCCACTAGCTATCTATCTACATTTGGTAGTGTATATAAGTCCATGCCACTCTCTCACTTCATCCCAGCTTACCCTTCCCCCTCCCCCTGTCCTCAATTCCATTCTCTACATCTGCGTCTTTATTCCTGTCCTCCCCTTAGGTTCTTCAGAACCATTTTTTTTATTCCATATATATGTGTTAGCATATGGTCTTTGTTTTTCTCTTTCTGATTTACTTCACTCTGTATGACAGACTCTAGGTCCATCCACCTCACTACAAATAACTCAATGTTGTTTCTTTTTATGGCTGAGTAATATTCCATTGCATATATGTGCCACATCTTCTTTATCCATTCATCTGTCGATGGATACTTAGGTTGCTTCCATGTCCTTTAAAATCCCTTTTTTTTTTTTTTTTTTTGGAGTACGCAGGCCTCTCACTATTGTGGCCTCTCCTGTTGCAGAGCACAGGCTCCAGACATGCAGGCTCAGTGGCCATGGCTCACGGGCCTAGCTGCTCTGCGGCATGTGGGATCTTCCCGGACCGGGGCATGAACCCGTGTCCCCTGCATCGGCAGGTGGACTATCAACCACTGCACCACCAGGGAAGCCCTAAAATCCCTTTTGATACTAGATATTTACAGTGAATTTGGCAATTGTAGGCATTCTGCTAGTCCCTGGAGAGAAAAAGATAAGTAAAATATGGTCCTTGACCTCAAGAAACTCAGAGTATACTAGGAAAGACAAAAACATTAAATGAAATGTGACTGCAGTATAGTATGTGCAAGGGTAGTTTAGTGGTAACACAAAGGAGTGATCAATTCTTATCAAATGGGCCAAGGGAGATATCAAAGAGTAAATATTTTTCATCTGGGTTCTGAAGAATAAATAGGAGTTTTCCAGTCAAACAAGGAGGGATAAGTGCCTTTCAGGAAAAGGCACAAGTAAACACAAAACATGAAATAGAATAGTTTATTGGGGGAATATTAAGCATATTCTTAGGGTTAAAACAGAGAGTGTTTGTAGAAAACTGGTGGGAAATGAGGCTGTAGAATTAGGCAGGAGCCAAATTATGGAAGACCTGTATTGCATTCTGATGAGTCACCTTTATCCTACAAGAGGGAGTCATGGAAGCATTTTAAATAGAGGAAGAAGAGGTTCTGATTTGTATTTTCAAGATTACTCTATGATGACAACTATGGAAGAGGAAAAACAATTAGAAAACAGACTAGAAGAAAACTGAAAAAGAGTTAACAATGGTTGCCTCCAGGTGGTAGAAAATTGTTTTGTTTCTTCTTATAGCAGAATGATGTTCTTTCAGGGAAGCAGTAAAGTTTCAGTAGTATAGATAGCTGTCATCACAATACTTCAATTCAGTATGAAGAATACTGACTACATTTGGGTCCATCCTTTGCCTTTCTCACTTCTGTTTACACAAAACTACTATGGTACAAATCTAGAGAGTATTATGATACATATTTTTGAAAAAACAAGTCAACCAGTTAGTGAGTTGTGTCAGCCCACAGACCTCACGAAAAGGCCTGATGATCTGAACCCCTGGGAGGTCACCACGATGAGCCACATACATTCCACTGATTTTGAAGGGAACCAACCCTGACTCTGCATGAAGTCTGAACAAGTTTTGCATCTTACTTCGCCTTAGAGGCAACACAGTATCATCACACACCCCTCCACAAGTCACCTCAAATTCAAATAAACTCTAAGAAAAACAACATGTTAACAATGCAAAGGAGGTTTCCACTCTCCGTCCTAAACCTTCTGAACAGACAGGTGGCCCAAAGCCCCTGGTTTCTAGAAAGTCTGGAGCCATCACCACCTTGCAAGGGCACAAGCAATAAATAATAGAAGCAGAGGCACACAAAGCTTTGGTCAAACTGATGTGTATAAATGAGATGAGCAAAGCACGTGACCAGCACAAAGTCCAATCACTACTACAGTTATGACAAATAGAAAGTGTTATGTGGAAAGCCTGACAGAAGCACTTCATTAAGCAAAAACTATTACTCCATGAAACTCATCTGTAAGACAAGCATAATAATGGCAACAATTTTATAAGGTTATTATAAGGAATTGAACAAATAATACACAGGAAGTGCTTAGAAAGTTGTCTGGCACACAGTAAGCACATAATAATTTATAGTATCATCATTGTTACTATATCTGGCACAGGGAGAGTGCTCAGTAAATTATAGTATCATTATCATTATTATTATATCTCATAACTTTGACTCTTTCCAACTATTCCAGCTTATAAATCTCCAGGATATTCTTACTTATGTCAGACTATTTACTCAATACTGTGATTAAAATGAAATAATTATAAGAATGTTTTGAGAGAAATGATTAATAATGCTTCTTTACCTCTTCATATCTGTCAAAAACTGCTCCTTCTTGCAAAAACGAAGGAACTTCCTTCTGCCAATTAAATTCATAAGGTTTGGCCATGATTATATTTAAGACCTGAAAATGAAAAAGGGTATCTCATTAGTGAACACAATTAAAAAACAAGTGAAGATCAAAGGTTAATCATTTGATATTTACGTGTTTGCAAAAGCTTTTCTTCATACACATAGACTAAGTCCATAAATTGTCTTTTTTTTTTCTTCTTCCCTTCATCTGACCCTGAATTCCCTTCTCCTGGTTGTTTGGTGATCATTTGGTGATTGTTTGGGAAGCTTCCCCCTTCCTCTTCAAATCCTATAAAATAATTATGTATATATAAAATCTGATATCATCAGATAAAAGAAAGAAACCACACACCTAAACCTACATACAGCAGAGGACTGCTGCACAGAGCGAGAGGATCTACAAGCCTCCACTACAAGGTGAACTCATGGCCGGGGGAGTCGACAGGTGATGGGGTTGTAGAATCAACTAGGAGTAGCTGTAATTTTTATTTCTCTTGGTCCTCTCTTTAGCCCTCTCTCACCCTTTCCTCCCTTGGGCCATGCAGTGAACAACAGAATGTCTGCTTTGTAGCATAGGCAGTGAGTATGACATTGAAGGGAGGCTGGCATTGTCCAGAGTGGCTGCCTACACTTAGGAAGAACTGGGTGTTCCTTTTACCCACCCTTCTTAGCATCCTGCACCATGGTGTGCATGCAATAGCTGTAAACAGGGCGTCTTAAATGAAAAGGATCACCAATAAGAATCACCAAGTATTTGAGCAATGCAAAGAACACAGAAGGCAGACACCAAACACAGTAAATAGAAGAATTTACACCCAAGAAAATAGAGTTAACAGGACAAACAGAATCTGACTTTGACTTAAGGATGGCTGATATCCTCAGAGGGAGGAAAGAGTGAATTCTCTTCCCAAAACACAATTAACTACAGATTCTAGAAATTTTAAAAAGATTGTTGTAGTCAAACTCCTAATAAATAGGTGACCTTCCCTGTAAAGAGAATTCATATGAAGTGCTGAGCCAAGGAATTCTTACAGAATACAACACAAAAAGAAACAGAAAGCATGACTGAAAAATTTAGAGAGATGGAAAATGGAACCAGAAGATTCAAAAACCACCTTATAGAAGGATGTCTTCTATTAGAAAGAGAGAAAGTAAATCCAATGCAAAGATGGGAACAATTAAAGGAATAGTAGAAGAACATTTCTGAAATCTGAATATTTGTGCTCTCAGTGTGAAAAAATCCAGTGATGCAGTAGATATAAATGGGGGAAAAGATACACACACCTAAACATTCTTTGAGGTGACTAAGAACAAACAATATAAAGAGAAGTTACAAAATTTCTCAGAGATGCATAGAGAGAAGACAATTTAGAATTGAATGGCAATCAGCATGGAATCAGGCACACCATCAGAGTATTACACATGAGAAGACAGTGGAGCAGTAACTGCAAAGTTTTGAGGGAAAGTAACTGTGGACTAGAAACTCTGTGACCAATGGAATAATGGTTTAATTGTTAGGAGAAGATATATTTACAGACTTTCTAGGTATCAAAAAGGTTTAATAACCTACTCTGAAAGAGTTAATGTATTATATATTCGGTCAAGAAGAAAACGAAATATAGAAAAATAAGAGATATGGGAAGTAAGGTTGGAAGGAAGGAAGGGGAAAGGACGGAGAAAGGAAGGAAGAAAGGAAGGAAGAAAGAAAGGAAGGAAGAAAGAAGAAAAAAGTTTTAAAAAGAGACAAATTTTACTCAAGTCTTATGTATTATACAAAAAGAAAAAGATATAGAAATTACAATCTAGCATCCAAATTCCAGATTATATCAACACAGGTAGGTGCTGGAGGGAAGGAAATATGGAACAAAGGGAGGTAAAAAACATTTTAGGGAGTGCAATATAGGTAGTTAAAACTCTAGATATTGGCAGAAAAATAGAAGATCAATTATGAGTGTTAAAAATTTAAGAATTTTCCTAATATTAAATTTTAAATGGAAAGTATAACTTGCAAATAAATGAGGGAAAAAATAGAACGAAGAAATGTGAGCCTCCTTTAAAAAGGAAACAGATAAAAGATGTGGGAAAGGAGGGGAAAAAAAAGAAGAACACACAATAACTGGAAAACACAAAGTAAAATGACAATGTATTACTAACTGTAATAAATATGAATTGGCTAAATCCATTTATAAAAGACAGAGGCTTTCAAATTAGGTAACATTATAGTTGTTTATCAGAAATATTTATAAAATAAAAATTATATAGGACATTTGAAAATGAAGGGATGAAAAGAAGATATAACAGGCACACGCTGGGAAAGGAAGAGATGTAACACTAATAATATTAGACAAAATAGACTTCAAGGAAAAAAGCAAGAGACAGTGATAAGTCATATTAAGAGAAGGGGTGATCAAAATTTTTCAGGTCATTAACATTAGATATGTGACCACACAGCATCAAAACATAGATTGAAAAACTGAAAATACAAAGAGAAACAGGCAAAGTCACAAACATATTAGGAGATAATGATTCTCATAAATTAATGGAAGAATATTGAGGATTTGAAAATCACACAAATTTAACCAAAACAATTTAAATGACTCAAGTTAACATAATTGAAATATATTACTTAATGAGTTTAGGCCCACCCCACACACATATATCTTTCCTTCATTCTCTCTTTGTACCTGGCTTCCCCAAACACATATAACAATCTCAAAATCTGATCATGATTAGGCCACAGAGAAAATCTCAGTACTTTCCAAGAGTCAGAAATTACAGTGGCCATGCTTACTGACCACGACTAGGCCAACTTATAAATTAATGACAGAGAGTGTGTAAAACCTACACACATATGAATTAAACATAAACATACACACTTCTAAATAATTCTTGATTTGAGCAGAATAGTCAAAAATTATAAACTTCTTAGAAATGAAAGATGGGAGTACTATATGTACATTAAAACCTAACCCCAAATAGTAAAACAATGACTGGTAAAAGTTAATTATTTTCTGAGTATGCATATATTAGATAAAATTTGGCAGGTGTTGGGGAGAGAGACAGAGAGAGAGTCGGGGTAGGAAGGAGGATAAGGAAGAACCATAAACTCACAATATCCATGATGAAAGGTGGAGTGTAAATACAGAGAGAAGGTGAACACCATAAGAGATACTATGTATAACTTTAACCAAAATATTTGAAAACTTAAAGTGGATGTTTTTCAAAGTTAAAATAAATTTGGCTCAACAAATGAGCAGAACGCTTAAACAGACCAGTGATCTTGGGAGAAACTGAAAAAAATAGTAAAAGATTAGGCCCAGATGGTTTTACAGGTGAGTTCTACCAAATCTTCTAGGAAAAGGTAAATCTGTGTACCTACATTTTTCTAGGGCATAAAAAAAAAATAAAATAATAAAATAAAATAAAGCTACTACCCGACTCATTTCACAAGTCCCTTATCAGACCCTGACAATGACACCACAAAGGGTTAATAAGAAACCAGCCAACCAACCCTAGAGCTTATTATCACAGAGAAAAACCTCTGGTAAAATATAAACCAATCTATTCCAGAAAGTTACTGAAAGAATAATTTGGGATGTTTCCACACTGAAAACAATCAATGTGATTCACTAAGAAGCAAAGTCTAATACATGTGCACATTACAAGATGATGTGAAGCTGAACGTGAAAAGTCTCTAACATATACCATTAAATGAAAACCACGTTTTTGCAGCAAGCCATGTAATGATATGGAATAGGAACAGTGTGACACCATTTACCTAAATACATAGCCACAGAATGACATGAACAGTATAGTAAAAACACACACACAAGGCAAAACTATATATTTTTCTCGGTAAATATTCGTGCATATAAATAAATTATTACAAAGTTTGGAAAGAACCTTGCAAATTTATGACTCTGCTTACTTCTGGGGAGGGAACAAAGCTTGGGGTTGAAAGTCAAGATATCTTTCACGTTATCTCTGTCCTGGACTTTTTTTATTATGGGAATATATTCCTGCATTCATGTGCTGCTTGTGTAAATAAAAAAGAATGCAAATTTCAAAAAAGAGAAGAAAAGGTTGAAATCACACAGATAGGCAGACGCATGAATCTTTAGTCCCAAATAATTTAAAGCAGACGAAGAGCACATTAGGTCACATTTCAAGATAGCTTCTTCCCAATGGCAACCATTGGTGTTTGAAGGAGGAACTCATGCAGTATTTATTACTGACCAGGATAAAAACTGATGAAAGCATGAGGGGCATTCTAACCAGCCCAGACTGAGGCAGGAAGCAGCCCTCCATTCATCAGTACCAAGGCCTCCCATGGAAAGCCAAGGCAGACAAGCTATGCCAGTGAGAGAAGAGAGTCCCTCTGTGAGTAGGTTGGTCCATGTCTCAATCTCCCACAATGGTTGTGACTGGGTCTCTCTTCCTCTCTCTCTCTGCTTCTCTGCTCCTCTTCGTCTGCCTCTCTCTCTGTCTTTCCATACCCATTTCTCAGTGTCCACAAACACAGCCCCTCCACCCAAGGCTGTGTCAAAGAAAGCTTCTAGTGCAGTGATGTGCATTCCTGCCTTCTATGTTGTAAAACAGATCTACAGAGAAAAACGGACCTGCAGATCCCCCTCAGGCTATCATGGACGTGTTGTTCAGTGACCTATAATAAGATGAGTCAACTACAGGGACCTAAGTGTTAGCATGAGAGAAGGATGAAGAAACAACATGGTGGCTTCCCTGGTGGGCAAAACCCCTCTCCTCTGCAGGACTTCATGTGTTCTATGACCTTCCCACTCCTGCCAACCAACCCTTTCAATATTTCCTTTGGTTTTATTGTAAAGGGAATAGCAACAAGGGGCTTGCAATATGAAATGCTCACACCAAAAGTGAAATGAAAAGACAGCTTAGATCAATTTGTGTCATCTTTCATTGGCTTAACTCCAGTTCTCCCAGGATCTTTTCAGTAAAAGGACACACGGCAGACGTCCTCAGTACATGAGGTTTCTCCAATTTCACTACTATCCTTACTACTAAAATATTCATGTCTACCTTGGGTACTAATTTCATCATAATGGTCTAATTATGTGAAGGATGTTGGTGGGAGCTAATGCAAAGAGGAGGGTAATTGTGACCTTAATCTCTAAAGAGCTTGACAGTGGAGGTAGGAGCTCATCTCACTGCTTACTTTTCCTGAGCTTTGGATTTCTGAACAAGTTAGATGGCATTTCAGAAAAATGACATTGGAGTATCCTGAATTTTCCCAGTTTTAAACAGGATTTGGGGGAGGGAGGGGGACTGCTCCTTGAACTGTCTCGGAAATACTTCCTCAGGTCTGTCATTAGGGGCAGCGGCTGGCTTATTTTATGTAGATGGTACAACTATGACCTGCAGACCAGAAAACATTGGGCCAGCCAGTCATGTTTAATAACAGTTTGATCCAGGTAATTGACTATTAAACGGGAATAAATGAGGTATGTGTCACAATCCAACTGACTCCAGAAAAAGTTAAAGGGACAAATAGTTACTTCTTTTAAAAGTCAGGGAGCGGGGAACTGGCCACTCTGTTTGCAATGATCTCAAAGCTCCACCCACAGCTAACTGATAAAAAATCAAAAAGCAAACAAAAACAAAACGCTTTCACTGCCATGCCAAAGGCTCCTCTCCTCAAATTTTCTGGCTAGCCTTCTAAGGTCTCATTTACAAGATACTTCATGGTTCAGTTGTCTCCTGGAAGAACATTACCTCACCCCACAGAGCCCACAGGAAAGGGTCCTTCTTAAGGAACACGGGAAGTAAAGGAGAATTTACACAAAAAATGGATATAGAACTCGGTACCTTTTCCAGAGTAAACACCTTGAGTAACTACTGGAGGGAGGCCAGTGGGCTTTTAAATAGTCTCCTTGTTTCTAAATTCTTATGCAACTGGAATGGATTAGCTGTTACATTGGCTACAGAGGAAAAACTCCCAGGGTTGCAGGGAGGGGACGAGAGAGAGGGGCAGTCCCTAGAAGACCTTGTTTCAGAGCAAGTGGCAAAAAGCTCCTTCTAAAGATGATAAGGGACTGAAAGCGTTCATGGGGAGGACCACCAGGGAGCGCAGGTCGGCTGTGGGGATCCAAATACTCAAGGAGGATGTGCCCATCACCCAAGAAGATGGCTTTCCCTCCACTCACTCATTCAGTTGGGGTGAACTGAGGAAGGGCGGCTCTTTGTTTGTTGGTCTGCTCTGCCCTGCATCTTTAAATCTGCTGTCTAGAAGGTGGTCTTCAAAGCTTACCAGACTACCTATCCCAGATATACTAGCTCAATTATGGAGTCACTCTTCTCCTCAGGCCAGTTGGGCCAAAACTTTGGCAAATAATTTTTTTGTTTCTGGACCTATGTCTCATGTTCTGGTAGAGAGCAGACAGGGGGGTGTACATGAGATCAGGTATATTTAAGGTCCTGGGTATTGCAGGCTGAATCACGGCCCCCCAAAGATACCTATATCCTAATATCTGAAACCTATAGGCATTACCTTATATAGCAAAAAGGGACTTTGCAGATGTGATTAAGTTTAGGATCTTGAAGATGGAGAGATTCTCTTGGATCTTCCCAGGGGGCCCTCAATGCTAACACAAGTGTCCTTATAAAAGGAGGTAGGGGGAGATTTGACACAAACGAAAGGGGAGGCAATGTGACCACTGAGGCAGAGATTGGAGTGATGCGGCCACAAGTCAAGGAGTGTTGGCAGTCACCAGAAGCTGGAAGAGGCAAGGTACAAGTTCTTCTCTCCAGCCTGGAGGATGTGTGGTCTTGCAGACACCTTGATTTCAGACTTCTGGCCTCCAGAACTACGAGAGAATAAACTTCTGTTGCTTTCAGCCACTAGTTTGTGGTAACTTTTTTAACAGCAGCTCAAGGAAACAAATAGAGTGGGCCCTCTGAAGCTGGGCATAGCAAGTTGCCAAATCAATCTGAAAAGGAGAAAGGACAGCTCTGCCTTGAGGGATGGGCATTCAACATGTGTTTGTTCAACTGAATCTAAGAAAGACAGAAAGAAAAGTAGAATAGAATTTCATCTAGAAATGAACTCAGATAACTCCTGTCCTTCTATTCCAATGCCCCTTTGAAAAGTAATTTCTACAGTATATCTTTCCCCTAGATCCAAATGCCATTTAACAATATTGCACCTCAGCAATAAGTACGAACTTTAAATAAACCCTGCAGCTTCCCCCAAGCCAACCAAGTCATTCTCCACTTTTTGTTTCTATTTGTGAACAAATGAATTCGTCTGAAAAAGCGTTTGCTTCCACTTGATAACACACAGCTTTCAAGTAAACAAACAGGCACCATGGCTCAGTTATGGATTTTCTTAAGTGAAACTTTTACCTTTTACCTTCCACGTTACAACAAAAAAGTTCCATAAAGAATTAATCCCTTCCCTATCCAACCATATAAATCTCATTAAACCAAATAACCCATGACCTTAAATGACCCCATGTTGAGAACAACCAACATTGTTTCCCAGAACACAGAGGGTTGGGATAAAAATTCCACTGATGAAAAAGTCAATTAGTTGACTCCATCAAGCACATTTCAACGTCCTGCTCCTCAATCTTTAAATAAGGTAATCCTTATATTTCTAAAACAGAAGTACAGCTACAGCAGATCACCCAGAGCCTTTAAATAAATGTCTTTAATTCAAGTAAGAATTTAATTTGACACTGATATATTGCATCATTAATGACAATTTCTCCATTTGCTAAAAATAGCTCCATTTTTATCAAGCCATTAAATAACCTTTTTAAAAAGCATATAAAGGGTGCAGGACTAAGAAAATGATAATAGGCAAAGTCCAGGGTTGGATGTAAGGGCATTCTTGTATAGTTTAATGAAAAATAGTTTTGCAATACATTTCTATAGCCTTGAAAATGTATACAAAATCTATGTACAAAGACACTTTCTCACTGCTGTGCTATTTATGGGGAATAGCACTGCTGTGCTATTTGAGTCATCTTTATATGAACAACAGTAAGCAATTTGTTACATATACGATAGTATTTAAATATTCTATGCCCATTAAAAATAATGTTTTCAATGAATAGTTCTTTGCTGAACAAGAGCAAATTTAGAATAGTTTCTAAAAATATTCACAACTCTTGGCAAGCAAATACAAATGTTCTCAATATATTATTAAGCAAGTAAAAAAGTTGGTTACAAAATTGTAAGTATGATCCAAATTTTTATGTGTTATGTACACGTTCCTTACACACACACACACACACACACGTTTTTTTGGGGGGGGGTACACGGGCCTCTCACTGTTGTGGTCTCTCCCATTGCAGAGCACAGGCTCCAGACATGCAGACTCAGCAGCCATGGCTCAAGGGCCCAGCCGCTCCGTGGCACATGGGATCTTCCCGGACCGGGGCACGAACCCGTGTCCCCTGCAGCGGCAGGCAGACTCTCAACCACTGCACCACCAGGGAAGCCCCCACACACACTTTTTAATAGAGGAAAAAGACAAGAAAAATATACACCAAAATATTGTACAAACAGTAGTTACACAGTGGTGACATAATTTTAGGTTATTTTTATTTTTTAAAATACTTTCTGTATTTTAACATTTACAGTGACTATAATTTTTATATTCAAGAAAAATGTGTTGAAAGTAAAGAGATGATATTAAAATTATTTTTTCTCATAAATCGATTTCTATGTCCATGTTTTCCACCAGAATTCCTGGCAAGAACAAATACCAGGAAAAGACTAATACATAAAGCTCTAAAATGTTCTTTTCCTTTCAAGAATTAAAATCTTGACTATACATCAGGAGCCTCATACACACCAGTTATAACTGATTCTTAGGAAGGAGTTACTTAATATTACTGACTAAAACTTGGGTATTAACTCTGAAACTTCTAGTATACTTATATTTAAAAATAAAACAGATTATGGTGGTGCTGGATTTAGTCTTTAAGGAATTCTGAACTAAAGAACCCTAAGGCATTTGCCATGATTCATCTATTAAATTCATAATTAATACATAATAAGTATATTTATTTATTAATAAAGCACCACTTGGTCCAAAATAATTTCCTGGAGTTTATAAAAGACACAAATTAAACAGGAATAAAATAAGAACAACAAACATCTACTCTTTGACTCTGTCTCCCCTGGTCAACATTAATCATACTTAAGAGGTAAACATAATATTCTTAAAACTTAATAATTACAAAATAGATGAATAAAAATATTAAAATAAATTGCCTTTATAAATTTATTAGGTATAATTATGATTATATTACAGGGTTCATTATATCAGAATTTTACAAAACATGTCTAAAAGATGCTTGACTATCCGGGATATTTAGGATCAGCTTCATTTGAAGATAATGAATAACTATTAACATATAATTCAGTCTGTAATGACCAGTTTTAAAGAAATTAGAATATGATGAAGTATATAGTTTCCCAAGAAAAGAACTGATTTGTTTCAAAACATTGTTTGGCTGTTCGTGTCTGCCTGCAGCAATTCCCTTGGAAATGACTTCTGGGTATACATGCAAGCCCTCCAAGATCCTCTTGAACAAGTTAAAAATTGAAATTGTGTTAAAAGTAATTGTCTATGACTATGGTTCTCTGACCTGATAGTGCCTTGCTATTCACCTCTTCCCTCTCAGTTAAGATTCTCTGAAGGACTCAGGTAGAGACCCGGGTTTAGGGACCAATATTGGTGAAGGAGGATTCCATGTCAGACATTCAGAGCAGCAAGTATGAAGCCTTCTGAGGTTCCATTTCCTCAATATTTAGTAAGTTCTTGGCTTAACAGTATTATGGGGAGAGACCTTCAAGATGGCGGAAGAGTAAGATGTGGAGATCACCTTCCTCCCCACAAATACATCAGAAATACATCTACATGTGGAATAACTCCTACAGAACACCTACTGAATGCTGGCAGAAGACCTCAGACTTCCCAAAAGGCAAGAAACACCCCCACGTACCTGGGTAAGGCAAAAGAAAAAGAAAAAACAGAGACAAAAGACTAGGGACGGGACCGGTACCTCTGGGAGGGAGCTGTGAAGGAGGAAAAGTTTCCACACAGTAGGAAGCCCCTTCACTGGTGGAGACAGGGGGGTGGCGGAGGGGGGAAGCTTCAGAGCCACGGGGGAGAGCGCAGCAACAGGGGTGCAGAGGGCAAAACGGAGAGATTCCCGCACAGAGGATTGCAGCCGGCCAGCACTCACCAGCCTGAGATGCTTGTCTGCTCACCTGCTGGGGTGGGCGGGGCTGGGAGTTGAGGCTCCAGCTTAGGAGGTCAGACCCCAGGGACAGGACTGGGGTTGGCTGCGTGAACACAGCCTGAAGGGGGCTGGTGTGCCACAGCTAGCCAGGAGGGAGTCCAAGAAAATGTCTGGACCTGCCTAAGAGGCAATAGGAGAGAGTGCCTGAGGAGAGAGGATTCAGAGCTCTGCCTAAACGAGCTCCAGAGTTGGGAGTGAGCCACGGCTAACAGCGTGGACACCAGAGATGGGCATAAGATGCTAAGGCTGCTACTGCAGCCACCAAGAAGCCTGTTTGCAAGCACAGGTCACTATCCACACCCCTCCTCCCAGGAGCCTGTGCAGCCTGCCACTGCCAGGGTCCCGTGATCCAGGGACAACTTCCCAGGGAGAACACACAGCACACCTCAGGCTGTTGCAATGTTTTGCCGGACTCTGCCACTGCAGGCTCACCCCAAATGCCGTACCCCTCCCTTCCCCAGACCTGAGTGAGCCAGAGCCCCTTAATCAGCTGCTACTTTAACCCTGTTCTGTCTGAGTGAAGAACAGACGCCCTCAGGCAACCTACAGGCAGAGGCGGGGCCAAATCCAAAGATGGACCCCAGGAGCTGTGCTAACAAAGAAGAGAAAGGGAAATCTCTCCCAGCAGCCTCAGGAGCAGCGGATTAAATCTCCACAATCAACTTGATGTACCTTGCATATGTGGAATACCTGAATAGACAATGCATAATCCCAAAATTGAGGCGGTGGGCTTTGGGAGCAACTATATATATATATATATATATATATATATATTTCTTTTTCTCTTTTTGTGAGTGTGTATTTGTATGCTTCTTTGTGTGATTTTGACTGTATAGCTTTGCTTTTACATTTGTCCTATGGTTCTGTCTTCTGTGTTTTTTGTTTGTTTGTTTGTTTGTTTTTAGTAATTAGCCATTCTTATCATTGGTGGATTTGTTTTTTGGTTTGGTTGCTCTCTTCGTTCTTTCTTCTTTTTCTTGTTTTATTACTTTAAAATTTTTTTATTTTTAATAATAATTGTTTATTTTAATAACTTTATTTTATTTATTTATTTATTTTCATTTCAGGAAAATATCTGTAAAAAATACGAATATATGCAGGCTAAACAATACACGACTTAATAACCAAGAGGCCACTGAAGAAATAAAAGAGGAAATCAAAAAATACCCAGAAACAAATGACAATGAAAGCATGACGACCCAAGTCCTATGGGATGCAGCAAAACCAGTTCTAAGGGGGAAGTTTATAGCAATACAATCCTACCTCAAGAAACAAGAAACATCTCAAATAAACAATCTAACCTTACCCCTAAAGCAATTAGAGAAAGAAGAACAAAAAGACCCCACAAAGTTCACAGAGGAAAGAAATAATAAAGATCACATCAGAAATAAATGAAAAGGAAATGAAAGAAACAGTAGCACAGATCAATAAAACTAAAAGCTGGTTCTTTGAGAAGATAAACAAAATTGATAAACCATTAGTCAGACTCATCAAGAAAAAAGGGAGAAGACTCAAATCAATAGAATTAGAAATGAAAAAGGAGAAGTAACAACTGACACTGCAAAAATACAAAGGATCATGAGAGATTACTACAAGAAACTCTATGCCAATAAAATGGACAACCTGGAAGAAATGGACAAATTCTTAGAAAAGCACAACCTTCTGAGACTGAAGCAGGAAGAAACAGAAAATATAAACAGAACAATCAGAAACACTGAAATTGAGACTGTGATTAAAAATCTTCCAACAAACAAAAGCCCAGGAATAGATGGTTTCACAGGTGAATTCTATCAAATATTTAGAGAAGAGCTAACACCTATACTTCTCAAACTCTTCCAAAATATAGCAGAGGAAGGAACACTCTGAAACTCATTCTATGAGACCACCAACGCCCTAATGCCAAAAACACACAAAGATGTCACAAAGAAAGAAAACTACAGGCCAATATCACTGATGAACATAGATGCAAAAATCCTCAACAAAATACTAGCAAACAGAATCCAACAGCACATGAAAAGGATCATACACCATGATCAAGTGGGCTTTATGCTAGGAATGCAAAGATTCTTCAATATATGCAAATCAATCAATGTGATAAACCATATTAATAAATTAAGGATAAAAACCATATCATCATCTCAATAGATGCAGAAAAAGCTTTCGACAAAATTTAACACTCACTTACAATAAAAACCCTCTGGAAAGTAGGCAGAGAGGGAACTTACTTCAACATAATAAAGGCCAATAAGACAAACCCACAGCCAACGTCATTCTCAATGGTGAAAAGCTGAAAACATTTCCACTAAGATCAGGAACAAGACAAGGTTGCCCACTCTCCCCACTATAATTCAACATAATTTTGGAAGTTTTAGCCACAGCAATCAGAGGAGAAAAATAAATAAAAGGAATCCAAGTCGAAAAAGAAGATGTAAAGCTGTCACTGTTTGCAGATGATATGATGCTATACGTAGAGAATCCTAAGGACTCTACCAGAAAACTACTAGAGCTAAACAATGAATTTGGTAAAGTAGCACGATACAAAATTAATGCACAGAAATCTCTTGCATTCCTATACATTAATGAAGAAAAATCTGAAAGAGAAATTAAGGAAACACTCCCATTTACCACTGCAACAAAACGAATAAAATACCTAGGAATAAACCTACCCAAGGAGACAAGAGACCTGTATGCAGAAAACTGTAAGACATGATGAAAGAAATTAAATATAATACAAACAGATGGAGAGATACTCCATGTTCTTGAGTTGGAAGAATCAACATTGTGAAAATGACTATACTACCCAAAGCAATCTACAGATTCAATGTAATCCCTATCAAACTACCAATGGCATTTTTCAGAGAACTAGAACAAAAAAATTCACCATATGTATGGAAACACAAAGGACTCTGAAAAGCCAAAGCAATCTTGAGAAAGAGAAATGGAGCTGGACAAATGAGGCTCCCTGACTTCAGACTATACTACAAAGCTACAGTCATCAAGACAGTGTGGTACTGGCACAAAAACATAAATATAAATCAATGGAAGAGGATGGAAAACCCAGCGATAAACCCCCACACATATGGTCACCTTATTTTTGATAAAGGAAGCAAGAATATAAAATGGAGAAAAGGCAGACTCTTCAATAAGTGGTGCTGGGAAAACTGGACAGCTACATGTAAAAGAATGAAATTAGAACACTCTCTAACACCATACACAAAAATAAACTCAAAATGGATTAGAAAAAAAAATGGATTAGAGACCTATATGTAAGGTCAGACAGTATAAAACTCTTAGAGGAAAAAATGGGCAGAACACTCTATGATAAAAATCACAGCAAGATCCTTTTTGACCCACCTCCTAATTTAAGGGAAATAAAAACAAAAATAAACAAGTGGGACCTAGTGAAAATAAAAGCTTTTGCACAGCAAAGGAAAATATAAACAAGATGAAAAGACAACCCTCAGAATGGGAGAAGATATTTGCAAATGAAGCAACTGACAAAGGAGTAATCTCCAAAATTTACAAGCAGCTCATGTAACTCAATATCAAAAAACCAAACAACACAATCCAAAAATGGGCAGAAGACCTAAATAGACATTTATCCAAAGAAGATATACAGATTGGCAACAGACACATGAAAGAATGCTCAACATCACTAACAATTAGAGAAATGCAAATCAAAACTACATTGAGGTATCATCACACACCAGTCAGAACGGCCGTCATCAAAAAATCTAGAAACAATAAATGGTGGAGATGGTGTGGAGAAAAGGGAACCCTCTTGCACCATTTGTGGGAATGTAAGTTGATACAACCACTATGGAGAACAGTATGGAGGTTCCTTAAAAAACTAATAATAGAACTACTATAAGATGCAGGAACCCAACTACTGGGCATATACCCTGAGAAAACCATAATACAAAAAGAGTCATGTACCAAAATGTTCATTGCATCTCTATTTACGATAGCCAGGACAGGGGAGCAACCTAAGTGTCCATCGAGTGATGAATGGATAAAGATGTGTCACATATATACAATAGAGTATTACTCAGCCATAAAAAGAAACGAAGTTGAGTTATTTGTAGTGAGGTGGATGGACCTAGAGTCTGTCATACAGAGTGAAGTAAATCAGGAAGAGAAAAAAGAATACTGTATGCTAACACATATATATGGAATCTAAAAAAAAAAAAAGAAAAAAAAAAGCATTCTGAAGAACCTAGGGGCAGGACAGGAATAAAGATGCAGATGTAGACAATGGACTTGAGGACATGGGGAGGGGGAAGGGTAAGATGGGACGAAGTGAGAGAGTGGCATGGACTTATATATACTACCAATTGTAAAATAGATAGCTAGTGGGAAGCACCTGCAGAGCACAGGGAGATCAGTTCTGTGCTTTGTGACCACCTAGAGGGGTGGCATAGGGAGTGTGGGAGGGAGACACAGAGGGAGGAGATATGCAGATATACATATTATGTATAGGTGATTCCCTTTGTTATAAAGCAGAAACTAACACACCATTATAAAGCAATTATACTCCAATAAAAATGTTCAAAAAAAGTATTATGTATGATCTTTCCGAAATATAAGATATTTATACATTAATGATTTTTGTGGTATTGAATTACAGACATGACTGTTAAAAATAAAAATTTGTTTGATAGGATGCAAGATAAATCAACCTTTAGGATATGAAAAATATATACAGAATGTGTTTCCTGGGGAGAGGAATATGTAATTCAACTGTTTTCTCTCTGACTTAATGGAATAACAAAACTGTCGTAGAAAGAAAATTTTTGTAAACACATAAAAATTCTGCAAAGTAAAGGCATCTTATTTCTTTTATGCTTCTGATATAAAGTACCTTTGTTTTTACTGACTACAGGAGTACAGCAAACAGCAGAAGGTACTTTATTACTACTGAGTACTTAAGGTAAACAGAGTTAACCTCAAGAGCCCTGATAAATACAACAGTACTGAGAAATAAGACAATTATTCAAACTTGTGATACGTGTAAACAAATGACTGGATTTTTCCCCCCTTTTTCAAGAGCAGAATTTGATATTGTTTTCAAGACCAGAACTAACAGAATATATGGTGGATGTGTACAGTTTACCATGGATAGAAAAAACTTCCTGCTGAGTACCGGGTGTGAGCCACATACAATAATATTTGGGGAGAGTTCAGCCCTTCTCACTTTGACATAAGGGTTCTGATAAGGTCTGGAGAAACAGGTAACAAAATGGCGACATGACAGATTAAGTACAGTTTTAAGTGGAGATCGTAAATAGATTATAGAAATCACTCTGTCTTGGATCTTGATTCATGGTGTTCTTAATTGACCAGCTAAGACAGAAGTCTGGGGATTTGTTCTTGGAGAGCCCAGGGGTCCAGAGTGGGAACTAAGACCATGGGGGCTTGAATCAACTTTTCCCTCAGCCTTAGTTTCTTCTCAACTGGAGCACCCTTTGAGCTATTGATGGTAAGATATGGATAGCCAAGCTGGGGACTCAAGTCTTCTGGGGACTCAAGCCAGGAGCATAAGGCAAAGATCAGAGGCAGTGTAGGCCCCATGAGCTTGCTTTTGATCAGTGGTTCTCAAAGCATGGTACCCAAATGGCAAACCTCATCTGGTACATTTTAGAAATGCAGAAATCTCAGACCCCACCCAGATCTTCTGAATCAGAAAATCAGATGGGAGGGTGGGGCTCAGATATCTATGGTTATTCCAAGTGGCCAGGTGGTTCTATGTCAGCTAAAATTTGAGAACAACTGCCTTCGGGCAAGTCTTCATCAAAGGGAAAAAGGCAAAAAAAGAAAAAGAAGGAAAGAAGGGTCTTCTGCTCTTCACCTATGGCCCAGGCCAGCTCACCAGGGAAAGAGACCCAATAGGCATTTGGGACTAAATCTCAGGTAAGAAATACAGATGGTCCATTTGTGTAAACTGCAAACTTCTCTCAAGGCCATGAAAAATCCAGGAGACAGAGATTCTGGGCCCTGGCACCTGCTTTCCAACCAAGACCAGGAGTAGAAAATAAAGGCCTAAAGTAAATGGGTAATTTTCTCAATCTGCGGGCCCCTCACTGTTGTGGCCTCTCCCATTGAGGAGCACAGGCTCTGGATGTGCAGGCTCAGTGGCCATGGCTTACGGGCCCAGCCACTCCACGGCATGTGGGATCTTCCCGGACCGGGGCATGAACCTGTGTCCCCTGCATCGGCAGGCAGAGTCTCAACCACTGCGCCACCAGGGAAGCCCTCTCAATCATTTTTTCAAGCCTAATCCTTAAGGGTTAAGTCTAAAGAAGCTAGTTAAGGGAATTCACTGGTGGTGCAGTGGTTAAGACTCTGCACTCCCAATGCAGGGGGCTGGGATTTGATCCCGGGTCAGGGAACTAGATCCCACATGCATGCTGCAACTAAGAGTTCACATACCACAGCTAAGGAGCTCACCTGCCGCAACTAAGACCTGGAGCAACCAAATAAATAAATAAATAAATAAATAAATATTTAAAAAAAAGAAAAAACAAAAGAAGCCAGTTACGGGTGACAGGTGACTTGAAGAAAGCAAATAAAGAATGACATAACTGAACAGTCAACACAGCATCTGTTTAATCTACAATGTAGACGCTGCAGTCACTTAACAAGTAACTTTAAGCACTTCCTTCTTTTGGCCCAAGTCTTCATGGTCCCTGATAACTATAAGCTGAGAGTACTAACATTTCTCTTAAGAACTCAAAAAGGAAAAAATTGGGTAAATAAAGATTCAACCAGCAAACTCGGCCTTTAAGAAGCCACAATTAACAAAAGAGCTGAGGAGAAAGATCATGTTAAAACATGAGGGTCTAGAAGAAACATTCCCTCGGCTGAGTGGAAAAGCAGCAGCATCCCAAAAGATGCTCAAAAAGTGTCATTTTGGGATTTCCCTCGTGGCACAGTGGGTAAGAATCTGCCTGCCAGTGCAGGGACACAGGTTCGATCCCTGGTCTGGGAAGATCCCACATGCCACAGAGCAACTAAGCCTGTGCACCACAACTACTGAGCCCGTGTGCTGCAACTACTGAAGCCCACGTGCCTAGAGCCCGGGCTCTGCAACAAGAGAGGCCACTGCTATGAGAAGCTGGCACACCACAACGAAAAGTAGCCCCCGCTTGCCACAACTAGAGAAAGCCCGTGCGCAGCAATTAAGACACAATGCAGCCAAAATGAACAAATAAATAATTATATATATATATATATATATATATATATATATATATATATTAAACAAAAGTCCACCAAAGGCATTCTAAAAAAAAAAAAAAGGTCATTTTTCCCCTTCAACACTTCTCTCTGGATTTATCAGACTTGACTCATTGCCCCAAATACACTGAGCCTTTTGCATATTTTTCTTTCCCTCTCATTCCTGGACCTCTCTCCTAAATTTGGTTATCTCTGGTTATCCTTCAGACATCAGCATGAGAAACTGGGTTAGGTGCCACTCCTGTATTTTCACTGAAGCACACTGTATGTCTCTCTTTGCGGAACGAATCATGCTACACTGTAGGCAGCTCTTGTTTATCTGTTATCTTCACTATAGGAGGAACTCTGGGGAGGCCAGCCTCGTTTGCTACTACTTTTAGTGCCCAGCACAGCATACAGGGGACACTCAGTAAACACTGCATGACTGAAAGAATGAATATCTTATTCTGGGGAGGAACTCCCAACCAAGACGAAAAAACACCAAGGCAGAGGACAATAAACACTTCTCCTGTTATCCAAATGCACGTGTTGGTAGCCTTTTTGTATGTACGTGATTTCTCCTCCAGGATCTTGAAATGCTGTTCCCACTCTCTTGTTCCAGACTCATACCATGCTGAGCCCCTGCTGCCTGGCTGGGACCCAGCCTGAGAACAAGTTTCCATATTCACCTGGTTCTGTAGCCTGGTGGGGCCCATACATGACTTTTGGGCTGTACATCCCAACCTCCCATCTGCTGTGTCCCACCCTTAGCTCAGACCTCTGACCACCGATTCCCCTTGAGGGCTGCTCAGATTGGCTTCTGGGTCCTCCAACGTGGGACCACGCCCTGGGCATGTACTCATGGGGTGAGTGGTTTTCTTATCCATGGAGACTCCTTCTTTACAGAAGGCCTCCTGGGCTGTTCATAAGGTCTTCTCTCTGGTGCCCAGCCCTCCATACTTTGCCCTTCATTTGCCCTGGGACTGGCAAATTATTATCTGCCACAATTATTAGGCAAAACATCACCAACATGAATCACATGTATCAAGGGAGAAGAAAGCTCTCTTTAGAGGCCCGATTTTGCCTTAATTATCTGCATATTTCAAAGGAATGATTTTTATTTTATCTTCACTTGAATAATCTATTGAACGTTGCCTTGGGTGTGTGTATGGAATAAGTCTGAAGACTGCAAAACAGGACTTCACAAAAAACAGGGACACTGTTTTGGACTAGGACCAGGCACACATTCAAGAGCTTGAAGAATCCTTTATTGTAAAAATGATTTTCTTATTAAAATAAACATACACAGACAATGGGTTCAAATTTAATCAAGATTCCTGGTATTTAAACATTCTCCAAGCGATTTTATTACTAGGTCTTTGCTATTATTATACAAGAGTTACAAGATGAGAATAAAGTATAAGGCCATGTATATTGGAACTGAGTCCAGACCATAAAAGGAGAAAATCAAATATTTTCCTTAGGTTGTGAGCTAAAAGGTATCCAAAATTAACCAGCTTTTATATGTTCACACACACAGGGGTACCACATGACCTGAAAATAAACTGTGGTCAAAGAGTTGTAACCTAAATAAACCTCAAATCTCACACAAATTCAATTATCTCCTTACATGTTCAAAATTGTTCTACCTCCATTCTCAAAAGCTTAAAACTAAGGCTAGAGATGGAACTAATAAAACAGAGACAGTGAGAAAAAGTTTCATGAAATATAAGTTTTTAGGAGGTTGATTTTATTTTTTTCTATTCGTGCAAATTCTTTCCAAAGTCCCCAAACCTATCTTCATGGGGTTTTTGTTTGTTTGTTTGTTTTTAGCCACAACAGTACAATTAGTCTGAAACAAAAAAGAAGCAAAATCTTTAACCTCAGTTCATTTATGGAAAAAGTGTTAAAGGTCTTTGTGTTTTTGTTTTTGTTTTTTTCCCCCAGGTGTGGCATCATATAATTAACCATTTTTTTTTCCAGCGAGGCAGGGAACTTACTGCATACATTGGTTTATGTACATGAGAATGCACAGAAAAACTAGATTCGTGTGTTAGAATATGTGCCGTCTTTGGCTTTGTCTGATAGACCAGCAGGACACTGAACATTTCACCTGTTTCACTACCATTTGCCTAATAAATACCAGTACCAGTGGTCACACGATTTGAAATAGGTCTTCTAAGGTGACATTAGAAAAGTGAATTAGAATGATCCAAATTTTATGGCTCTATAAATAATTTGGTCACACCCTAAAAAAGGGTCTGACTTTAATTATGTATTATTGTTTCCACAATTAATATTAAATTAATATGACCTATGCAGCTGGCTGGAATGGAAATGGCAGGGCAATCAGAGATGGATGACCTGGATTCCAGTCCCAGCTCTGTCCCAAGTACTTGTGGGACCTTGAGGAAGACCCTTAAGTTCTTGGAGCCTTAGTTTCTTTGTTCGTAGAAACGAGAGGCTGAAATAGCCATGTTTCTGATTCCTTCTAGCCTCGGTGAGTGTGATTAAACATTATTTGGGCTGCAAATAAATGTAGATGATATTTAAGAACCATATATGTCCTTCCTGAGATATATTTTATTTCCTAAAAGGAAAGCCACATTGAGACAGCTTCAAGTAAAAAACAATGCATTACTATTGTGTATTGAGGAGCAACTGACAAGGTAATGACATGGTGACATTTCTAGAACAGCTCTTCAGTATCAAAGCAGACTTTCAAGATGCCAGACGCTTGCCCAATGTTGGTAAGGTCAACAGCCTTCAAATAATTGTTCCTTTCATACCATGTGTGCTTTTGTGGGGTTATTTTGAAATGTGTCTGCTTGCATTGCTTATATAGAAACTGAAAAACATCCCTCAAGGCCCAGAGCCATGGGAAGGATATTGGGGGTCAGAGAAGTCGGATGTGAAGCAATTCCCAAGAGTTCACATCGTATTTTATTTTAGCAAATGTTGCTAACTTCTAATTCAAGCCATATCAGCAGGGTGGGAAAAGAGAGCCAAAACAGAGCTTTTGTAACTAAATCCCCTGCCCCTTTGTCAGACAAGCCCTTGGTTTCCCCAAGTGTCAGCACTAATAAGCAAAGTTACTGAAAATCACTTGGGTCTCTGTGTCTGCAATCAATTATTTTGTTTCTTAAGGGGTAAAGTTTGACCCAGTATATTCTGAAATGCTACAAGGTTGCAGGCACACTTTTAAAGAAAGAAATCAGCAACCTGACCTGGAGACTAGGAGGATGACTCTCTCATTAGGCGAGAGAGGCTGGATTTCCTGCCATAATGAGAAATCAAAGTGGCTGCTGTCACCACTCAGCCCTGATGGAGTAGTTGGGGGCTCATCATCGCCGACCCTCCAATCTTCACACAGCTCTTCCAGCCAGGGCACCCAGTATCGAGGTAACAGCTTACATGTTATCAAGTATTTTCACAGACTCTCTTTAAGTGAGAAATCATAACCCAACTGCAAAACGTGCAAAGCAGAGCTCAGAAAGCTAAGCCTCCCTCAAATGATGGTAGAACCAGAACTTAAACCTTTTAACTTTAAACTCTGTCTGACCTTGGTTCTCATGATGAAAGTTCCTTAAATTCAGTAAAAACAATAAAGATACAGCTTCTGACCAAGATAAGGGGAAGTCCTCTTTTCCTGGGATTGTATTTAAGCTGCTTTAATGATAGATAGTTAACCAAAAATGAGGATTGCCTCCACGAAGGAGATGCCTAAGTCATGATCACTATCCAATTTCCTACTTCGAACTTAGCTAAGGACAGAAATCCTTGTTACCCAGCTTCAAAATCAGGATGTACAAACATTATTCAAAAGAAAAATGAATGATTCTTATTTTTTTAATGCTCTCATAAAATAATTTTCACTCTAAAAAGATCACTGTGTCTTTAATTCTTAACTTTGTTTTTAGAGTAGTGTTCTAAATGTGATGGAGAAAACTTAGTTTGATCAAAACATCAGGATCTAGTCACTGGGTGCCTGATGTGCTGGCCTATGATGTTATTTTGGAATATTCATAGTGAGTATTTTAACAAAATTAATGTGGCTGCCTTTATTTAACTTGGATGAAATCACAAATGTTTAGTAAGCCAGTACATATATTTTTATTTTTATTCTGCCCCAATTGAAACCAACCCCCAAGGTGAAACAGGAAAGGAAATGGGATTCAATTATGATCATTACATGAATGTAAGTTAAATCAGGCTCTGTGCACAGAACATCTACTGTCACTAAATCAATTATTATGCCCTGAAGTTTTAAAGAGAGAAAGGCTTACAATTAAGGTATATTTTGACCACCTATGTCACACTCTCTCACGGCCAATTTTCCTTAAATAATAAAAAGCAGCTTTGCTCAATATCACCATTTCCTACGTATAGACTCAATAAATGCCTTAACATATGGAATCTACCTCACCTATTCTGTTCAAAATGCCATTTTGAGTAGTTGGACCTGTTAGTCTTCAAACTCAATGTCCTTATCTTGGCTCTGGTCTTTCTTAACCTCCCACCTTCACCCTATACTCTACTGATCCTCTTTCCATGAGTCTGTTCCGTCCACCCCTTTGTCCCCATCTTTTTTGCTCTTTGGATTCTCCTTCCCATGGCAATCCTGTGGTATCACCATCCTTTTCTCCTCTCTAGGACTTCACTCCTTGTTTTCAGTGGCCTCCTAAGATAAGACCCCATCCCTACTGGTGCTCTTCTACCACTTCAGATGTCCCAACATGTCCTGAGCAGAGGTCACTGCTACAAAATGACTGCTTGGAAGGATGGGTCAAGCTATCAAGAGACATATGAAAGTGAGCAACACAAAGATCTCCCAGAAGGTTTTGTTTTTGTTTTTGATTTTAAAGCAACTATGAGGCCAAAAAAAAAAAAAACTGGCTTTTTAATATGAAAAACATCTGACCTTTATGTGAACTCCAACCTTAGTGAACTAATGGTGGTGAAGTAATGGTTTAAACTTTAATGCAGTCTCAGGGAGGACTTCAATCAAGGGACAACCATCTCAGCAAACTCTTTTGGATCCCACCATTGCTTGGATTATTTTGTACATTCTGTGCCACAATTTTAAGAAGCATATCGACAAAACAGAACTGGTGAAGGAAGACATACTATTTAAGCAACAAGTTATAAAAGAAAATTCCAAGGATTTCAGAGTTAATCTGAGCTCTTCTGTAACTGGATGGACATAGAGGTCAAAAATGGGTGGACTGAGGACTTCCGGGTAAGATGACGGAAGAGTAAGACGCGGAGATCACCTTCCTCCCCACGGATACACCAGAAATACAGCTACATGTGGAACAACTCCTACAGAACACCTACTGAATGCTGGCAGAAGACCCCAGACCTCCCAAAAGGCAAGAAACTCCCCACATACCTGGGTAGGGCAAAGCGGAGAGATTCCCGCACAGAGGATCGGTGCCGAGCGGCACTCACCAGCCCGAGAGGCTTGTCTGCTCACCCGCCGGGGTGGGCGGCGCTGGAAGCTGAGGCTCGAGCTTCGGTCAGAGCGCAGGGAGAGGACTGGGGCTGGCGGCGAGAACTCAGCCTGAAGGGGGCTAATGTGCCACAGCTAGCCGGCAGGGAGTCCAGGAAAACTCTGGAGCTGCGGAAGAGGCAAGAGACTTTTTCTTCCCTCTTGGTTTCCTGGTGCGCGAGGAGAGGGGATTAAGAGCGCTGCTTAAAGGGGCTCCACAGACGGGCGCGAGTCGCGACTGAAAGCGCGGAGCCCAGTCACGGGCGTGGGACGCTGGGGCTGCTGCTGCCGCCGCCAAGAAGCCCGTGTGCGAGCGCAGGTCACTGTCCACACCGCCCTTCCAGGAGCCTGTGCAGCCCGCCACTGCTGGGGTCCCAGGATCCAGGGGCGGCTTTCCTGGGAGAACGCACGGCGCGCATCGGGCTGGTGCAACGTCACGCCGACCTCTGCCGCTGCAGGCTCGCCCCGCACTCCGTGCCCCTCCCTCCCGCCTGGCCTGAGTGAGCCAGAGTCCCCGAAGAGGCTGCTCCTTTAACCCTGTCCTGTCTGAGCGAAGAACAGACACCCTCCGGCGACCTACACGCAGAGGCGGGGCCAAATCCAAAGCTGAGACCCAGGAGCTGTGAGAACAAAGAAGAGAAAGGGAAACCTCTCCCAGCAGCCTCAGAAGCAGCGGATTAAAGCTCCACAATCAACTTGATGTACCCTGCATCTGTGGAATACATGAATAGACAACAAATCATCCCAAATTGAGGAGCCCCGAGTCAGTGCTGTGCCTCTGAGGTGGGAGAGCCAACTTCAGGACACTGGTCCACAAGAGACCTCCCAGCTCCACATAATATCAAACGGCAAAAATCTTCCAGAGATCTCCATCTCAACAGCAGCACCCAGCTTCACTCAACGACCATCAAGCTACAGTGCTGGACACCCTATGCCAAACAACTAGCAAGACAGGAACACAACGCCACCCATTAGCAGAGAGGTGGCCTAAAATCATAAAAAGTCCGCAGACACCCCAAAACACACCACCAGACGTGGACCTGCCAACCAGAAAGACAAGATCCAGCCTCATCCACCAGAACACAGGCACTAGTCCCCTCCACCAGGAAGCCTACACAACACACTAAACCAACCGTAGCCACTGCGGACAGACACCAAAAACAACGGGAACTACGAACCTGCAGCCTGCAAAAAGGAGAACCCAAACACAGTAAGGTAAGAAAAATGAGAAGACAGAAAAACACACAGCAGGAGAAGGAGCAAGATAAAAACCCACCAGACCTAACAAATGAAGAGGTAATAGGCAGTCTACCTGAAAAAGAATTCAGAATAATGATGGTAAAGATGATCCAAGATTCTATTTCCCAGATCCAAAATCTTGGAAATAGAATAGACAAAATGCAAGAAACAGTTAACAAGGACCTAGAAGAACTAAAGATGAAACAAGCATGGATTAAAAACACAATACATGAAATGAAAAATACTCTAGATGGGATCAATAGCAGAATAACTGAGGCAGAAGAACGGATAAGTGAGGTGGAAGATAAAATAGTGGAAATAACTGCTGCAGAGCAAAATAAAGAAAAAAGAATGAAAAGAACAGAGGACAGTCTCAGAGACCTCTGGGACAACATTAAATGCACCAACATTCGAATTATAGGGGTCCCAGAAGAAGAAGAGAAAAAGAAAGGGACTGAGAAAATATTTGAAGAGATTATAGTTGAAAACTTCCCTAATATGAGAAAGGAAATAGTTAATCAAGTCCAGGAGGCACAGAGAGTCCCATACAGAATAAATCCAAGGAGAAATACGCCAAGACACATATTAATCAAACTTTCAAAAATTAAACACAAAGAAATCATATTAAAAGCAGCAAGGCAAAAACAACAAATAACACACAAGGGAATCCCCATCAGGATAACAGCTGATCTCTCAGCAGAAACTCTGCAAGCCAGAAGGGAGTGGCAGGACATAATTAAAGTGATGAAAGAGAAAAACCTGCAACCAAGATTACTCTACCCAGCAAGGATCTCATTCAGGTTTGATGGAGAAATTAAAACGTTTACAGACAAGCAAAAGCTGAGAGAGTTCAGCACCACCAAACCAGCTTTACAACAAATGCTAAAGGAACTTCTCTAGGCAAGAAACACAACAGAAGGAAAAGACCTACAATAACGAACCCAAAACAATTAAGAAAATGGGAATAGGAACATACATATCGATAATTACCTTAAAAGTAAATGGACTAGGGCCTCCCTGGTGGCGCAGTGGTTGAGAGTCCGCCTGCCGATGCAGGGGATACGGGTTCGTGCCCCGGTCTGGGAGGATCCCATATGCCGCGGAGCGGCTGGGCCCGTGAGCCATGGCCGATGGGCCTGCGCATCCGGAGCCTGTGCTCCGCAACGGGAGAGGCCACAACAGTGAGAGGCCCGCATACCGCAAAAAGAAAAAAAAAAAAAAAAAAAAAAAAAAAAAAAAAAAAGTAAATGGACTAAATGCTCCCACCAAAAGACACAGATTGGCTGAATGGATACAAAAACAAGACCCATATATATGCTGTCTACAAGAGACCCACTTCAGACCTAGAGACACATACAGACTGAAAGTAAGGGGATGGAAAAAGATATTCCATGCAAATGGAAACCAAAAGAAAGCTGGAGTAGCAATTCTCATATCAGACAAAATAGACTTTAAAATAAAGACTATTAGAAGAGACAAAGAAGGACACTACATAATGATCAAGGGATCGATCCAAGAAGAAGATATAACAATTGTAAATATTTATGGACCCAACATAGGAGCACCTCAATACATAAGGCAAATACTAACAGCCATAAAAGGAGAAATTGACAGTAACACAATCATAGTAGGGGACTTTAACACCCCACTTTCACCAATGGACAGATCATCCAACATGAAAATAAATAAGGAAACACAAGCTTTAAATGGTACATTAAACAAGATGGACTTAATTGATATTTATAGGACATTCCATCCAAAAACAACAGAATACACATTTTTCTCAAGTGCTCATGGAACATTCTCCAGGATAGATCATATCTTGGGTCACAAATCAAGCCTTGGTAAATTTAAGAAAATTGAAATTGTATCAAGTATCTTTTCTGACCACAATGCTATGAGACTAGATATCAATTACAGGAAAAGAGCTGTAAAAAATACAAACACATGGAGGCTAAACAATACACTACTTAATAACGAAGTGATCACTGAAGAAATCAAAGAGGAAATAAAAAAATACCTAGAAACAAATGACAATGGAGACACGACGACCCAAAACCTATGGGATGCAGCAAAAGCAGTTCTAAGAGGGAAGTTTATAGCAATACAATCCCACCTTAAGAAACAGGAAACATCTCGAATAAACAACCTAACCTTGCACCTAAAGCAATTAGAGAAAGAAGAACAAAAAGATCCCAAAGTTAGCAGAAGGAAAGAAATCATAAAAATCAGATCAGAAATCAATGAAAAAGAAATGAAGGAAACGATAGCAAAGATCAATAAAACTAAAAGCTGGTTCTTTGAGAAGATAAACAAAATTGATAAACCATTAGCCAGACTCATCAAGAAAAAAAGGGAGAAGACTCAAATCAATAGAATTAGAAATGAAAAAGGAGAAGTAACAACTGACACTGCAGAAATACAAAAGATCATGAGAGATTACTACAAGCAACTCTATGCCAATAAAATGGACAACCTGGAAGAAATGGACAAATTCTTAGAAATGCACAACCTGCCAAGACTGAATCAGGAAGAAATAGAAAATATGAACAGACCAATCACAAGCACTGAAATTGAAACTGTGATAAAAAATCTTCCAACAAACAAAAGCCCAGGACCAGATGGCTTCACAGGTGAATTCTATCAAGCATTTAGAGAAGAGCTAACACCCATCCTTCTCAAGCTCTTCCAAAATATAGCAGAGGGGGGAACACTCCCAAACTCATTCTACGAGACCACCATCACCTTGATATCAAAACCAGACAAGGATGTCACAAAGAAAGAAAACTACAGGCCAATATCACTGATGAACATAGATGCAAAAATCCTCAACAAAATTCTAGCAAACAGAATCCAACAGCACATTAAAAGGATCATACACCATGATCAAGTGGGGTTTATTCCAGGAATGCAAGGATTCTTCAATATACACAAATCAATCAACGTGATACACCATATTAACAAACTGAAGGAGAAAAACCATATGATCATCTCAATAGATGCAGAGAAAGCTTTCGACAAAATTCAACACCCATTTATGATAAAAACCCTGCAGAAAGTAGGCATAGAGGGAACTTTCCTCAACATAATAAAGGCCATATATGACAAACCCACAGCCAGCATCGTCCTCAATGGTGAAAAACTGAAACCATTTCCACTAAGATCAGGAACAAGACAAGGTTGCCCACTCTCACCACTCTTATTCAACCTAGTTTTGGAAGTTTTAGCCACAGCAATCAGAGAAGAAAAGGAAATAAAAGGAATCCAAATCGGAAAAGAAGAAGTAAAGCTGTCACTGTTTGCAGATGACATGATACTATACATAGAGAATCCTAAAGATGCTACCAAAAAACTACTAGAGCTAATCAATGAATTTGGTAAAGTTGCCGGATACAAAATTAATGCACAGAAATCTCTGGCATTCCTATATTCTAATGATGAAAAATCTGAAAGTGAAATCAAGGAAACACTCCCATTTACCATTGCAACAAAAAGAATAAAATATCTAGGAATAAACCTACCTAAGGAGACAAAAGACCTGTATGCAGAAAATTATAAGACACTGATGAAAGAAATTAAAGATGATACAAATAGATGGAGAGATGTACCATGTTCTTGGATTGGAAGAATCAACATTGTGAAAATGACTCTACTACCCAAAGCAATCTACAGATTCAATGCAATCCCTATCAAACTACCACTGGCATTTTTCACAGAACTAGAGCAAAAAAATTTCACAATTTGTATGGAAACACAAAAGACCCCGAATAGCCAAAGCAATCTTGAGAACAAAAAATGGAGCTGGAGGAATCAGGCTCCCTGACTTCAGACTATACTACAAAGCTACAGTAATCAAGACAGTATGGTACTGGCACAAAAACAGAAAGATAGATCAATGGAACAGGATAGAAAGCCCAGAGATAAACCCACGGACTTATGGTCACCTTATCTTTGATAAAGGAGGCAGGAATGTACAGTGGAGAAAGGACAGTCTCTTCAATAAGTGGTGCTGGGAAAACTGGATAGGGACATGTAAAAGTATGAGATTAGATCACTCCCTAACACCATACACAAAAATAAGCTCAAAATGGATTAAAGACCTAAATGTAAGGCCAGAAACTATCAAACTCTTAGAGGAAAACATAGGCAGAACACTCTATGACATAAATCACAGCAAGATCCTTTTTGACCCACCTCCTAGAGAAATGGAAATAAAGACAAAAATAAACACATGGGACTTAATGAGACTTAAACGATTTTGCACAGCAAAGGAAACCATGAACAAGACCAAAAGACAACCCTCAGAATGGGAGAAAATATTTGCAAATGAAGCAACTGACAAAGAATTAATCTCCAAAATTTATAAGCAGCTCATGCAGCTCAATAACAAAAAAACAAACAACCCAATCCAAAAATGGGCAGAAGACCTAAATAGACATTTCTCCACAGAAGATACACAGACTGCCAACAAACACATGAAAGGATGCTCAACATCTTTACTTATTAGAGAAATGCAAATCAAAACTACAATGAGATATCATCTCACACCAGTCAGAATGGCCATCATCCAAAAATCTAGAAACAATAAATGCTGGAGAGGGTGTGGAGAAAAGGGAACACTCTTGCACTGCTGGTGGGAATGTGAATTGGTACAGCCACTATGGAGAATGGTATGGAGGTTCCTTAAAAAACTACAAATAGAACTACCATATGACCCAGCAATCCCATTACTGGGCATATACCCTGAGAAAACCATAATTCAAAAAGAGACATGTACCAAAATGTTCATAGCAGCCCTATTTACAATAGCCCAGAGATGGAAACAACCTAAGTGTCCATCATCGGATGAATGGGTAAAGAAGATGTGGCACATATATAAAATGGAATATTACTCAGCCATAAAAAGAAATGAAATTGAGCTATTTGTAATGAGGTAGATGGACTAGAGTCTGTCATACAGAGTGAAGTAAGTCAGAAAGAGAAAGACAAGTACTGTATGCTGACACATATATATGGAATTTAAGAAAACAAATGTCATGAAGAACATAGGGGTAAGACAGGAATAAAGACACAGACCTACTAGAGAATGGAGTTGAGGATATGGGGAGGGGGAAGGGTAAGCTGTGACAAAGCGAAAGAGAGGCATGGACATATATACACTACCAAACGTAAGGTAGATAGCTAGTGGGAAGCAGCCACATAGCACAGGGAGATCAGCTCGGTGCTTTGTGACCGCCTGGAGGGGTGGGATAGGGAGGGTGGGAGGGAGACGCAAAAGGGAGGGGATATGGGAACATATGTATATGTATTACTGATTTAATTTGTTATAGAGCAAAAAAAAAAAAAAAAAAAAAAAAAGGGTGGACTGAGCAGTTCCTCAGCCCTACTGGTGGAGCTGTGATAGAACTGATACAGTTGAACTGCCCATCCAATACACATCCCATCCTCTTTCTGACTCATGGCATGTATTGAAAATCACCCAAAAATCACCCACTTGGAAAAGGGAGTAATGTAAACATTCTGTGTTCATTTAGAGGAAAACCTCTGTACCAAAGATCAGTGGTCTCAGGAATGTCTATTTTAAATCAACATCAGGATAATAAGAATTATTTTACAATGAAGTTGTACAGTTTCAGAACAGATACTTCTAATCACTTAAGGATTTAGATGTTTCTCTGTTCTTGGAGATTATAAAGGGATTGTTGCACTGGATGAGATGAGATTAAATGTTCCTCTAACGTATTTTCAGAGATAAAGCTGGGTTAGTCCATGTCACTAGGGCACTATCAGCCTCTTTCCAAATTCCTCTGACCCAAATAAGTTTAAATACTATCTCACTTCAAGTTTGCAATGAAATGATTTTTGGTGTTTATCCTGTATAAGAATATTGGTTAAAGTTTAAGCAGTAAACATTTAGATACACAGGGCTTGATTGGGGAAATGTTCATCCAATTTTGCATTTGCAAATAGTCTTGGAGCTAATAAAAAGCAAAACTTTCTACTCCTTAAAAGCCATCGTTTTGCCTTTGCTTTGTGGACTCTAAAAGAGATTCTTGGGTCAAGCCATCAAGGAGACCACAAAAAGCAGTTTACAAAACAATGATTCATACTGACTATACTAATTAAGACTTTTTTTCCACCCTAAACTAGAAGTAGCAAAAAATATGAAGTCAAAGCTATGGGCTTCAGACTTTGGTCATTTTTGGTCACATATTTGCCAGTCTCTGGAAAACAAAGAGTTTCAATTTCAGAATACCAGGTCAATATTTTAATTTTGGGAAGTTACAGTTAGTTTGCCATATATTCATCATTTTAATTTTATTAACTGGATACAGTATCCTTATTCAACACTTGTCAGAAACCCTTGTACACTGCTTTGCTGCTAAACAGCTGTGACATGCCACCCCCAAATGGTATTTTTAATATTAAATAACTGAAATTTATGTGTGGAATTTTCTATGTTGTTAACTTCTTTTAACAACATGGAGACTAAGAGAATTATTAAGACAACAGGCACTTCAGCAGCAGTTAACTGACACTGGTGCAAAGAAAGGGAAAACATGTCTGAAATTTCTGTGTTCTGTTCTCTGTTTAAATTATGGAAATTATTGTTGTTTGGCTTAAGAGAAAGAAAAACACAAGAGATCTGAAGAAATGAGATATAAGATAAACCATGAGATACAGATAAATCACGCATACTCTTATTCAAGAAAGTTCCCATCTCTTCTTCAGTTTATATCACAAAGTAATTTTATTAAGGTTTTATGGAAAGGTCACTATTGCATTTCTTTAATACTAAAATCTATCTCAGCATACAGAAATCCCCCATGAGCCTGAAATATTAGTTCAAGATTAAGTTTATTAAGGTTTTGGCATGACTCAATATTAACTTTCTCCAAACATGACAAGCATTTTCAAATCAGATAAGCTGTGGGATATAAAACTGTGGCTCATAAAAATAAAATCAGGAAAATGGCATCATTGCATATTAGTTCTTAGGGATTAACTTTAAATATACTCTAAAATTGTGAGGGGGCTTATCAAAACAGTTCATTCTGTATTGGCATTTTCATTTCACAAAGGATCAGATAGAAACATGGTTAAGGTCTGTGTAGCATGCTTCGAAGCAAACTGATATTTTTAAGACATATTCTAATTCAGGTGCCAATACTAACTTTAGCATCACAATCCCTTCTGTCTCCTAATACCTTCATCTATGAGTTGAGTGATGATTAAACAGAGAAATGTCTGGACTCTCTGTACCTGAGTCTGCTGAATCTGCTATCTTAAGTTTTCAAACTCACATATTCCAGGAAAGGTGTAAAGTTCATCTGATATAATGAATAGCAGAAACCCATTATTTGGCAATATATATCACTGTCTTGGTTTTTAAAAATAAAATCTTCATTGATAACAAACATGTTGGAAAGTTACAATGCTCCCTGGTGAATGAAAAGCATGACCTGATGTTTACAGAGCACCTACCCACAATCTTACCAGATGCCCACAGGCAGTCATCCTTTGATTCACAGATGAGAGACTAAAGAAGTTGCTTAGCCCACAGCCCTGAGCCCAGGAAGACGCCATGAAGCCCTCCTGGTTAGATGACCATAGAAATTCCAGGTAATAGAAAGTCTATATGCAGATACTGATGGCTTGGGAAAAGTCTCTCCTACTGGACCTCAGGCCCTCTTTCCCTTACTTAGTTCTTTGTAGATTTTAATAGTTGACTTGGATCCTCTCTCCATGAAGTTATGACTCATGATGACCTCCTAGGCATGGTCTTAGGCTTTGACTCCTACTGAATATTATGGCTGTGTTTTAAACTAGATGTAGTACCTCAAGATACATTCCTACTTCTCTGCATAGTATGTAGTATATTACATACCAAAGCTTAAGTGATTGGCTGCAAAACTGATATTTCCTCTCTTGGCCTCAAAAATTAAATGCTGGTTCTCAAATCTTCTTAGGCAATAAATATAAAAGCTTTAAGCCCAAGGAACTGGATGCTAAGGATGCAAAACCAGAAACCAAGGGGGTCCTCCCTAACTGTTACCTTCCAAACTTAAATCAATTCTTTTCCACTATAGCCATGAGGACCTCCTCATATGCTAAATAAGGACATTTCTTCAGCAAAACTTTTACAAGAAATTGTGAAGGCTTATGGGTGGAGACATAGCCCAAATGTGTTTATAGGTTAATTCTACTTTCAGCGTACTTGATTATTAATAAACCCCACTGTAGGCATTTACATCCAAGAAATACACAGTAAATAAGGAAAAAAAAAACAAAACTAAACCCTAAACTCTAGGCTAATTACAAATATGCATCAACACACACATCTCTACAGGATAGCTCATGATTGCAAAAGACTCATGGACTCAGTCTAGTGGCAAGTGCACTCAGAGTGGGAAGGGCTAATTTCAAGAGCTGTTCAATGAATTACTGTGAAACCAAAAGAGAATCCCACGAATGCTGTTTCAAGGAATTTCCCTCTGAAAATGAGCATGCCTATAATCTCACTTTGAAGGAGGCTCCCCAGGTAGAAGAGATGACATATGTAGAATGCTCTTGCTCTCTGAACAATGCAGCAACTTACACATTGAAGGAATTGTTCTATATCACAACAGAAACTGATGCTATTAACAGCTGTACAGCATTCTAACCTCTGCTGACCTCTAGATTTCCTATGAATTCTGATACTGGGAGGACTGCATTATGCAAACAGGGGAGAGCGTCAGGCTTTATTTACTGAGGGCCACAGCAAGTAAAATGATAATGCAGTTTTTTCTTTGAACAATGCACATAATAGCCCAATATTAGTCATAAGAAACCAATAACTTGGCTATAACCAAATTACCTTGGAAATAAATGAATGTGTTCATAACAAGGTTGGTTTGGCTTGATTAAAAAATTGCCACTATAAATTGACTATAACTACATTTCTAAGAACTCTAAAAATTTCTATATTGTTTACATTTATTACAATATATTATTTTTGTAATACATTAAAAATATATGTATTCTCACCACACTTAACAGAGAATGCTCTCTGCCCTTGATGGTGTTCTTTTTAGAAAATGTGTTTGTGAAAAAAAGAAAAAAACTTTTTACACAGGTTGTTTTTTCATGCAGAAAGTCAGTACTCACCCTTGTGCATCGTCCCATGCACAGTTATATGACATCAAGGCCATTTTAAGTTAAATAACCACTTATTTATTTTTATTTATAATATATAGTTTGTTGGGTCCTACTGAAATTATTTAAGCAGAGCTACGTAGACTTGGTCTAACAACTAATCTTTTTGAGAACATAAATTACAATAAAAGCAGTACATAAATATGGGACTTTTAATAGGACTATATCGGTAAAATGGCAAGAATTACCAACAACAGCTATCCAGTCTATTTGTCTTTGATCTATTTATCTATTTCTGGTGGAAGAAGATATTTCTACATGTGGTCAAATATTATTATATACATTTTCATAGATACTGATTTGCTAGCACTCAGTCAATCTTGAAAGTAGATTTTTTTTTACAGGATGGAGCAGGGTGAAAAACCTGTTCAATGTTGGAGGAAAGGGAGAAGAGAGATCGTAGGGCAGACACACACATTTTCCCCCTCTCTCCTGTCTCTCTCCAGACTCATATAATTCTCAAAGCCTTCGGTTCTTTATCCTTTACTGATATGACTCCCCATCTACCTCAGGATGCAAACCAGTCTATGCCATGTGCCGTAAGGCCCTACACAACCGAGCCTCATACCTTCTCCCCCCATCTCCTATTCCTTTCCCACACTCACTGGACTCCAACCATATGGACTTCCTCCCAGTTCCTCAGAGAGGCCATTCATAATTCTGCCTCAGGGCCTTTGCATATACCATTCCCTCAGTTTAGACTGTTCTTCCCTAAATATCTGCAGATCGCTGTTCACTTGTCACCGTATTCGAGAGGCCCCTTCTTGCTACTCATCACAAAATAGCTTACCACCACCACTAGGATTTCCTTCCTCACCTGTTCTATTTTCCTACATCAATATCTGACATCTAATGTTTTATATATATATATATATATATATATATATATATATATCTCCCTTCATCGAAGTAACAACTTTATATATTTTTGTTTTCTTTTTTAAAATTAATTAATTAATTTATTTTTGGCTGCATTGGGTCTTTGTTGCTGCACATGGGCTTTCTCTAGTTGTGGTGAGTGGGGGCTACTCTGTTGCGGTGCTCGGGCTTCTCATTGCAGTGGCTTTTCTTGTTGCAGAGCACAAGATTTAGGTGTGTGAGCTTCAGTAGTTGTGGCACATGGGCTCAGTAGTTGTGGCGCACTAGCTTAGTTGCTCCATGACATGTGGGATCTTCCCGGACCAGGGATCGAACCCGTGTCCCTGCATTGGCAGGCGGATTCTTAACCACTGAGCCACCAGGGAAGCCCTGTATTTTTGTTTCTGCTGTATCTCTGTCATACAAAACATGTGTGACACAGAGTTGGTATTCCATATATACTGTGCAGAATGAATGCCTCTCTCTCTGACTTTTCTGCAATGAAGGAATTAACAGAGGAATCCATACATGACTGTGGCCTGATGTGTTGATGACTTGAGGAGAGAAAATGAAATGGAACATTTACATTAACAATACAAAGGGAATAGACTAGGGCACCAGGGTTAAATATCGTTTCCTCCTTCTTCCCCAAGGGATTATCTGTTAGTTATATCAATAAGGCACAGGCCCCACACTAAGGAACTCAAATCCTGCAGAGTAAAAGAGGTTGGTAGATAATTCAACACAAGCACTATAATATTTTACAGGAATTTAGAGACAGGCAAGATGACCCCTACCCAGGAGAGACAAAGGCAGGAAGGTTTCCTGGAGAGAACATTTAGAACGGGGCCTTAAAGGATAAGGATACTTATTAAGTGAAATGGTCAAGGGGGACCCCAGGATTACGAAATAGGACAGGTAATGCTTGAGAGGTTGGAAGACTGCATGACAGGTGACAGGCAAATCATCATTTTGCTTGTGAAAATGTAAACCACTTCCTACAACCCTCCTCCCTCCCTCAAATCGACAGCTATTAGAAGACCCACCTCCAACCGCTGAAAGGCTAAAGATGGAAACTCATGGTGTTTGACTATGACTCTCAAAGGCTCAAATGAATTTTGTTAAGAGTAAACTAAGTAAGGTATATCTCTGTCATTTGAGACAAATGCGACATCTAACTGCTCAGAAGGCTTTACTGTCCATTGTTCTTTGCAACCATCCTCAGTGGGGGCTAGGTGACCCGTTACAGACAACAGACTCTGGCTGAAGAGGAGCGGTGTCCCTCCTGTGCTCCTCCTTCTCTGGGCATAGCAGACCATTTGCAAAAAGAGCCACAAAGTCTTTCCCTCCCTGTATTGTGCCCCTTTGCATTGCGACTCTGCAGCTTCTCCACCAAGGTGCAGAGACTAGGTTTCCACGTGGATCTTGGATCTGGGTTTGGGCATGTGACTTGCTTTGATGCAAATCAGATGCATGAAATCATTTGCATATTGGGGTTTCCTTTCTTGTTTCTCTTTGGAACCCTGAAACTACCACATTAGAAAGACTGAGAAAGACTGCTGGAAGATGAGAGGCTACATGGCAAGAAGCTTCCATCAACTCAGTCATCCAGCTGAGGCCTCAAATACGTGAGAAAGACCATCCTAGATCATCCAGTTCTAGCTGAGCTGGCCCAGACTAGTAAACCTGACCAACCAGCACACTGAATTATGAAAAATAAAACATGATTGTTTTTTAAATCCATAAAAAATTGGGGTGGTTTTTTACTCAGCAAAAACTAACTGATACATCTGCTAAAATAAGGATGAATAGGATGGGAGTTTTCTATATGACTCTAGTGAGTCAATGGGCATCCTGATTATGTTATATAAAAGATGCTATTAAAGAGGACTAATGGGATCCAGGGAAGAAAAAAGGGATCCAGGGGGAAAAAAGGGAGTAATTAGAAACTAGGAAAGCAATCCAGGGCTTGAGTATGAGAGTACAACAAAATTAAAGTCAACTATATGTGACTACTTAAAGCAAGGACTTAAAGCTGTAACATTACTTTTCTGGATGACACTAATTATTATGAACATAATTTGTCCACTTGACTGCAAGCAACTTGACACAGAAAGGTCTGTTTCTTATTTGGCTTTGAATCTCCCACACCTGCTTCTCTAAACCTTGTGCCTAGCAGAGTGACTGGTATTTTCACAGGTGATTAGAGAATCTTTGAAAGAGGAGTGAATAATAGAATGAAGAAAGAAATGACCTGGTGATTAGCTATGTGATAACAAAGTTATGTGTCTACATCTTACTCCATATCTCTTTTGATGTCAGGCTTTGCTTTCTCCCAAATTTTTCTTATTTACAGCTCCTATTCTGTTCAGAAGAATAAGTAAGGCAAAGATTATGTGATAAATATGAATCAGGAAGGCTCTGAGTGAGGGTATCTGAATTTTATAATAACATTTTATAGCAGGGATTGTATAACAGCCATTTTATAACATTTAGATATATTTTTCACTCCTGGGTGTTTTACTTTCTGTTTAACTCAGATAGCTGATATTGTTTGTAAATTTACATATAGATAAATAAAGTAGTCATGTAATACTTATTGAAATTTTAGAGTGTGTTTAATGTACCAATACCCACATTTTTTCCAGTTAAACTAAATGGAAGAGAACTATAGCCATCTAACCATAGACAGTTTTCCTGGGAACCTAAAATTAAACTCATCCCCAATTTAATTTAACAAAATCATTCAGCTCCACATTTCAAAGTAAATAGATACTATCATTTAAATATAGGAACTACACCTTTAGAACAAACTTGGGTAATAAAATATGTGATAAACATAAGTGTAAAAAAATTTAGAATTCAATTGTGTTTATATACCTATTTAGCTTCACAGATCAGTTGAATTACTTTGAAACTCTCCTACTCTGGAGTATTTTCATTTCATTCTTTTAACCTAATATACCATGAATTATTTTGAATGTACTAATGTGCCTGGCCCTATAGACCTGGCTCATACTAAGAACAATATTGTTCCAAATTTCATTTTACATGCATAATATCACTTGCATAATAACTGACAAATTATTTTTATATTTTAACTTATATTTATATTACAGTCACAGTTTTAAGTTTTGAATCTTATTTCATATCCTGTATTCTAAAATGTTTTCACACATGAAATCTGTATAAATACTCTATGCCATAGTGCTATTATTGTGTGTTTTTTGTAGATAGGGAAATGAAGGCCTTGAGCAATTCAATCATTTGTCCAAAGTCACAAAGATATTAAATGATGGAGCCAAGATTTGAATGAAGGCAGCCTCATCTCAGAGTTAGTAGACTTTCAAGAAATTCTGCTTTCTCTCAAAACATTAATAGAATGGTTCTTTTAAAAAGTGAACTTCCTGTGACTTCCCTGGTGGCACAGTGGTTAAGAATCCATTTGCCAATGCAGGGGACATGGGTTCGATCCCTGTCCCGGGAAGATCCCACATGCTGCAGAGCAACTAAACCCATGCACCACAACTACTGAGCCTGCGTTCTAGAGCCCACGAGCCACAACTACTGAAGCCCGCGTGTCACAACTGCTGAAGCCCACGCGTCTAGAGCCCATGCTCCACAACAAGAGAAGCCACTGCAATGAGAAGCCCACGCACTGCAATGAAGAGTAGTCCCCGCTCGCCCCAACTAGAGAAAGCCAGAAAGCCCGTGTGTAGCAATGAAGACCCAACACATCCAATAAATAAATAAATAAATAAAAAGGGGGGTGGGTTCCTAAGAAAGTTTGAAGCATGATTTAATATGGGAAATTAATTCCAGAGAAAGTTTCAAAACAGCATCTACTATGTAAAATGTGGTATACCTCTTTTTTTTTTTTTGGTCTCATGGAGCAGATGTTTCTTTGTCCTAAGCTAACTGTCTCCTTCCTGTCTCTTTCCTTTGTTGAACCATAACACGAGTAGGCCTCCAGGCACTGTTATTATGACCACACATTCATCATACAGAACCACACTGCTGATACACCGCCATCTGCCGGGATTTACGATGGATTTAATAGCTGAACTGACTGCAGCATGCTCCGTGGGAACTTGTGCCTCCCTCCAATGCAGGTATCTGCTCTTAGAGTGAACGGTCATAAAGGTAAGATGGGGCCAAAGGTAAGAAGGGCCCATGGAAAGCAAGCCAGGCTCACAGCATACAATGAATAAGTCACAAACACGGGTATGTGGCAACATTAAAACTCCAAGCAAGACAGGTATGAGTTTTCTCGTCATGTTTCTTCCTAAAGAGAATGCTTCTCTGGTTGCCAACTCCAACCAAGAGGTGACGAGAAACCCACTCAATTTAGGACAGACTCCCACCTTCCCTTCTGTCTCTTCCATCTTTCAGGTCAAAGAGGGTGAGCAGAACATCTTTGTCCTTTGATAGGTCTTCCTGCTTCCTCATCCCAACCTGGAAATCCAATTTAAAGACCTATGGTTTGGTCCTTTCCTTAACAATCCAAACTACCCTGGGAAATGGGAGGAGTAACCAAATGGCTTTGAGCCTGACAGTCAATGGAATCTCCTTCCTAGGAGTCAGAAGGTCAGTGGCCCACTTAGGCCAAACTTCTCAGAACATGAACTTCAATAGCTACAATAGAACCTCTAGTAACAGGGCTGAGCTTTGTATACTGAGTCTTTGGGTTCCTTCTGGCTCCTAGCAACCAAACAAGTAGCCCCCCCCCCAACCTTCTTAAAGTGCCTTGGCTTTACCATCTGCAATATACAAAAGTAGTGGAGAACACAGAACACCCTAAACGTCTAACAATAGGGTGGGGTAAAGTCAACTGTGACAAACCCAGGCAATGGTACAAGGCCATTCAATGTGACGGTTTCCAAGAGCTACTTCATAACACAGGTAACTGCTGGTATTATTTAAAATGAAAAGGTAGAATGTGATACATGATTTCAACTATTCACAAAGATGTATAGAAACAAAACACAAAAGACTTGAAGGAAAATATTCAAATGTTAGTCAGTGGCTTCATTCGGGTGAAGGTTTCTTGCTGAGTTTTTCTTTTCATAATTTTATGTACTTTCTAAATTTTTTAGATGATCATTTCTTATTTAGATTTTTTAAATTCTCCAGTCTCTATAAGAGATTATCAACATGATGATGAGCCTTAAGAAGTTGCTTAGTAAGTCAATCATTAATACCCTCTGAAGTATCTCTCATATCTCAAAGTTCAGGTTAATTTCTTGCTAGTCCCTCTTCTCTGTACTTTCCTTTCTACAGTTCTCTCTGCCTCAAATGAACCCACACCCCACCGGTCTCCCCATCTTGTAATCCAGTCTATCCTTTGAAGTCTGGCTCAAATGTCACTTCCCCCTAGAAGTTTTCTCTAATTCTCTCTTGCCTTGAATTGCATAGCACTTCATACATACCTCTCCAAGGCAATAAACCTTTCCATCTAGCACTATCATTATTTCAAGCTCAGGTCTAAGTCTGAAAGAAATTTTAGATGCATGGGAAACTGAATTTATCTTTGCATACAATACTTTACACATCAGAAGCATCAATTCTTGCAGATAAAGGAATACAGATGAAACACATAGGAAAAAGGATAAATTAGTAAGCAAATTATTTACTTTTAGGTTTAATTTTGCAATCTGTCCTTAGAGAGTTTCCCATTCTCTAGCCAAATGCCACATCCTAAATTTTGATGCTCACGGTTTCATAAAGTTATTAGCCATCTTGCTTAACTGAAGCCATCCAGCATAAACATATCTGTGTTACATAAATGCAACCACCAAGGGAGAAACTACAATACAACTTTTAATAAAATACTAGGTGGGGAATTCCATGAGGGCAGGACCTGTGAATCTTTCTCATTTTGGTGTCCTCCTGGTGCATGGAAATTTCTCAATACATGTTTGTTAAACAAATGAAAATAAATAAATGAGTGAATGAACAGGTATTGCATGAGTGAGTTGAGTGGCTGTAGTCATGGCACATATGGACGATGTTCATTTTGCTTGCCAGCTGCCAATGGAAACCCACAGCGATTACTACATTAGATGACACTGGAACCCCAGCTCACCTTTCTGTGAGCTGTGAGATCCTGGCAGCCCCCTCAAGCTGTATGCTAGAGGTAATATCTACCTGATAAGTCCTCGTTAAGGTGGTATTAGGTAAGTGCATACAGAGGACTAAGCACAGTGCTCAGCACTGCGTAAAGCATGTCATGAAGGCTGCTATGAATGTGAAGAGAGAGACTATTGGAATAACCATGGATGAATTAGCAAGCAAACGTCTTTGTTCATACCTTTCCTAAAATGCAATTTTGGAACATCATAAATAAAAGAATTTTACATGCTTCCCTTAAGTAAAACTACTTGAAAACTTAAGACAGAATAACTTAGTTTCCGGATGTCCCATGTAAGCAATATACACCCTCATGCATGACACTGTTCTTATAAATCAACTCCTGCCTGGAAATATTGCCAATGGAACATCAATACCAACTCTTTTTCTTTTTTTTTTTTTTTTTTTTTTTTTTTGCGGTATGCGGGCCTCTCACTGTTGTGGCCTCTCCCGCTGCGGAGCACAGGCTCCGGATGCGCAGGCCCAGCGGCCATGGCTCACGGGCCCAGCCGCTCCGCGGCATATGGGATCCTCCCAGACCGGGGCACGAACCCGTATCCCCCGCATCGGCAGGCGGACCCCCAACCACTGCGCCACCAGGGAGGCCCCAACTCTTTTTCAATTTGACTGTAATGAAATACACTAGTATGAGAACGGCTGACACCTTCCTTGATTTACAGAGCCTTTAAGTTTATAAGAGAAGGTCACTGATATGTATTAAAGTCTTACAGTTCGCAAGCCACCCTTTCTACCCACCATGAATTGAGAGGTAAGAGTTGTAACTGGGAGATTCCATGTAGCTGGAATTCTACGTGCTCTGACCTTAAGCAAGTTGCTGTTCTCCATGTGCAAATCTCCAAGAAAACAAGATGCAAACATTTGCTCTGAGTGGCCTGTGAGATTTAATTGAATAAAAATAGCCTAAAGTTACCTTCTAAGGCAATAGGCATGTAGTTGTGGCTGCACACAGTCATACACTAGAGCAGTGGGACTGTTCCTGACTTTTTGTTTTATGTAAAAATCACATACACACAGTAAAATTATCAAGGTTGCAAAACCTCTGGAAAAGTTTTATTTTATTGTTCCAAAACAGTAGTGCCTGGCTGTGTGTCCCTTCAGCCGGGGACTTCAGACTTCATTCCTCCTGGATAGGAAGGCCGTCCGGTCATCTATCCTGGTATTTGGGGCCCTTGGGTGCTTACCTCCCTTCCCCCCTCCTCTTCAGTGAATGGGGCTGTAAGGAAATGATTATCATAGGACTCACAGGGGAACGGGTCTGACCACAAGAAAGACCCTCCTTGACACTCATCAGCCATTAACAATCCAACCAGCAGTGGCCTTTTTGTAACCATAGGGCAAGGTTAACAGCTGATACACTAGGAATGATACTGCTCTGGGAAATGTGGAATCAGAGGTCAGATGGTTTGAGAGTGTGTGTCTTTAATCTGTTTGGGCCCTAACTGTAAACTGCAGTGGGAAAACTAGGGGCTCAGTACTCCTACCTTCTCAGCAAAATAAAAAAAGCTGCTCTTTTCAGAAAATCAAATCATTGTCCACTAACACAAAGAGACAAGTTCTCTTTTCTTCTGTTTTGTTCGGGCCTGTTTGGCTTATCTATGGAGACAGCTCATGCTTTTCAAAAATTGGGCTAAGTAGTCATTCAATATTACGTTGCTAAGTTGTCTTTTCTAGGTTAAACATGTTTACTCCACATAAAGGCTGAAATTCTACTCAACTGGTTATATCCTGTGACTAACAGAGGGAACCCACTTCTTCCCAGGCACAGATGAAAGATGATAGTCAGACAGCAGGATGGGGTTGGGAAGTTGTCTTGTGGGAGCCCAGGTTTCCCCCTGCATCCAGATCACCTGGGGAGCCTGTTGGAATGACTGGATTAGTCAGCAGGTCTGGGGTAGAGACTGAAATTGCGCGTTTCAGACAAGCTCCCTGGTGATCATGATGTTGCTGGTGGACCATATTTTGAGAATCATAGAATTAATTGTCATCAGCCTGGATCACTGAAAACATGTGGCAGCACCACCAACCACTTCATCTGCCCACTATTGTCCGATGAGCAAAAACTAAACTTTTACCATATTTGAGCCATTATCTATTTGTGGCCCTCTTTGTTACAGAGGATAGCTTACCTATGCAATGCCTTTCCCATTCTTTTCCTTCCCTTCTTCCTCTGTCCTACCTCCCTACCATGTTCTCCCCTGAAATAGCCCCACGTGTATCTTAAATTACAGTGTATTGATTAAAATAATAAACTCTGAAACCAGAAAGGCTAGGTCCAAATTCATCTCCATCCTTCCCTTTCACAACATTGGATAAGTGTGCCTAGATAAATTTCCCAACCTCACTTCCCTCAACTGTGGAAGAAATAAGTATATTTCTCACCTTTTGGGAAGGTCATATGAGATAATGTCTGTAAAGCAGTTAGCACTTTATCTGGACAGACTTAGCACTCCATAAATAGCTAGCTATCTTTCTTCTAAGTCTAGTCTGTTATAAATATAGTCCCATTTAATATTATGCCACCTGCTTTCTCCCCTACCCCAGTAATGCTGCCTCATAAGAAATATAATAAAATATTGTTCCTGTGGTTGTTGACACAGCATTTCCCACCGTACAGTAAAATTCTAAAGAGCCTCCATTGCATTCAAAGAATTCCAAACTGGAAAATAATTTTTCAAGCATCTTAAGCATGGTTATATCATTTTTTTTCATTTGAATGAATGAGTATTACAAAGCTAAAAGAGAGAAGGAGGAAATGGACCCAAAAATTAGCACAGATTTTAAAAATATTACATAAGTCAAGAATTTTACCATTTGAAAACCTGGATTGTACAGAAAAAGCAAGACCCTCAGATAAGGAGGGATATTTATATAATACATTTATTTGCTCTCTTGAGTCACGAATAAAACCTATCAGCCAGAAAAGAAATCCTCAAATGAAACATGGCTTCTGTTGCCCAGATGGGTATTCCAGAAACAAGGCATAGGGGAAAAGAACGAGGCATGGTTTTCATAAGACAAATTATATTCTTCTCTTTAACACTGTGGTATGTTTAAGGATAGAATTTCCCATTATAAAAACACATTACCCAAGGCTGATGGAAATAAATTTGTTGTTCCCAATCATACACATGAAGGCTCATATATATATGTAATTTCAAACATGTGTTTGCATGTATAAAAATAGAACAAAGTCAGAATATGATTATTTGCAGGTAAAAGACATGTTCAATCTTAACATCTAAGGAGCATTGTATAGAAAAGACTAGTATAATTCCTTTCATCTTACTTTTACATTTCATTCTTCTTCTAATGGCCTATTAGCGGGGTTAGCACTACTGTTCATAAGAGGCTGCATGCATCAAAAGTTTATTGTGGGGGAAACCGGAGGTGGTGGGGATGAATTGGGAGATTGGGATTGACATATATACACTAATATGTATAAAATAGATAACTAATAAGAACCTGCTTTATAAAAAAAATAAATAAAATAAAATTCAATAATAAAAAAAAGTTTATTGAAAGAATCTGCCACAAGTGGCATGAATTCAAGAAACATTCTAAAGGAAAACCAAATAGACCAGAAGTCCATAGAAAACCATGTAGACTCATTCCTCTAACACTTAACTTGTCCTTCCTACAGGGAAATGAACTATGAGAACAACACAATGCTGGCCTAGAACAGGAACTGTGAAATTCACATTTTATTCTTTAAAATACTCTAAATGCAACTCTTCCCTCTAACACTTCTCTCCTGCCCATGAAGTCCTGTTGATTCTACCCCTTGGATCTCCCTTGAATCTGCCCCCTTCTCACCCTCAGCCTAGGCTAAATGTCCATCACTCTTTTTCTGGGCTGCTGGAAAGCTTCCTAGTTAATCTTTCTGTCTGCAGTCCATCCCCTACCCTTCCCTTTATTCTCTAGACAGAAGGCCAACTAACTTTTCTAAAACTGAAAGTTTTATCAAAAAGTGGGCAGAAGACCTAAGCAGATATTTCTCCAAAGAAGAAATGGCAGATGGCCAACAGGCACATGAAAAGATGCTAACATCCTTAATTATAAGAGAAACACAAATCAAAACTATGATGATTCAAACTGGTCAGAATGGCCATCATCCGAAAGTCTACAAATAATAAATGCTAGAGAGGCTGTGGAGAAAAGGAAACCCTCCTACACTGTTAGTGGGAATGTAAATTGGTGCAGCCACTATGGAAAACAATATGGAGCTTCCTTAAAAAACTAAAAATAGAGTTGCCAGATGACCCAGCATTCTCATCCTGGGCATATATCTGGAAAAGATGAAAGCTCTAATTTGAAAAGATACATGCACCCTAGTCTTCATAGCAGCACTATTTATAATAGCCAAGACATGGAAGCAACCTAAATGTCCATTGACAGATGAATGGATAAAGAAGATGTGGTACATATATACAATGGAATATTACTCAGCCATAAAAAGGAACAAAATAATGTCATTTGCAACAACACAGATGTACCTAGAGATTATCATACTAAGTGAAGTAAGTCAGACAGAGAAAGACAAATATCATATGATACCACTAATATGTGGAATCTAAAAGAATGATACAAATGAATTTATTTGCAAAACAGAAACAGACTCATAGACATAGAAAACAAACTTATGGTTACCAAAGGGGAAAGCGGGGGAGGAAAGGATAAATTAGGAGTTTGGGATTAACAGATACATGCTACTATATATAAAAAAGATAACAAGAACTTATTGTATAGCTCAGGGGACTATATTCAATGTCTTGTAATAACCTGTTATGGAAAAGATTCTGAAAAAGAATATATATATATATATATATATATATATACATACATACAACTGAATCACTCTGCTGTACACCTGAAAGTAACATAATATTGAAAATCAATTACACATCAATAAAAAATGCAAGTTTTATTATGTCACCTTATTAAACCCTTCAATGACCCGTTACCAGCTACAAGATAAAAATCCATTTAACAACACAGCCTTAAGAAGACTTACATAACTTACATAACCTGTCTCTCCAATCATACTTTTATCATCCACCCCAAACACACACACATACTTCCCAACCACAGTGTCCAGTTCTGTATATGACATACCATCCAAACACAATACTCTTACACTATCTGCTTTCCCCTTCTTCACTTGGCTAATTAAATCATTATCCATGACTTAACACAGATGTCAAGGATTCCGGGAGGCCTTCTCCAACCCACAACTTGGGGGAGTCTTATTTGTGATCCCCTTCTCCCGTCTGGTCTCCCAGAACAGTAGACTCTAGTACATATAAGTTGAGGCTCTGGAGTCAGACTGCCTGGATTCAAATCCCAACTACACATTTTATGGCTGTGTGATCTTCTTTGAGTTACTTAATGTCTCTGAGCCTCAGATGCCTCATTTGTAAAATGGAGATAATCATAATGCCAACTTCAATAGGACTGTTTTGAGGATTAAATGAGTTAATACAGAAATGACTTAGAAGGAGTCTGACATCTAATTATTGCTCAATAAATGTTAGGCAGGACTAATAATAAACGTAGTAGTAGAATCATGCTAGGCTCCATGTGCAGGTCTTTCCCCCTTGATTGTATGCTTTGCAAAAACAAGTATATCATTATCCCTCTGCAAAACATTTATCTATGCCAAACATTCAATACATTGCTCTTTAATAAATATATACCAACTGAGGATTTGAAGCAATCAAAGATTTCCATTCCCTGAAGAGTTCTCAGCTTCCCCTGAATCACATGGGATTTCCTCCCATGTAACTTTGAAGTATTTTACACTCATACACACATACTATATATATATATATATATATATATATATATATATATATACGTACCTGCTGTGTATCAGATACTGTACTATGTACCAAGAGGCAGAACGAAATGAGAAAAATAATTCCTGTAACCAGAAGCTCACAAGCTAAGTCAAGTTAACTGCTCCCAGTGAACAAACTGTGAGGACATTTTCATTAGACACAAGAGCAAGTTGACCTTGTCTGGTATCAACCTAGACCATCTTTTAATTTTAAGGGTGTGCTCACAGTGAGACGTGTCACACCTACTCACCCTCAGAAATGGAATACATTCTAAAACAATTTGATTAACGGCCTCTCCTGTAGCTTATTAGCTTTGCACAAAAGAACCTAGAAAGTACATGACTTGCCACCATGAAATGTACGTAGAACATGCTAAAACAATCTTGTCCAGGCTTATGTTTGATTGAGGGGTCAGGTGGTTTGATCATCTAAGTTGGAGCCCTTTGTAGACACTTTATGATGATAACCATGGCAGCGTGTAGGGCATTAGTCACGCTCCATCTTGAATTTCTGATCACCCATCAGCATCCTCTTTAGCAGAGCATTTTTAAATGTCTACTAAAATGCCTAGAATGCTTTAGCTACAAGTCCCTGATCTGATTTAGTTTCATCAAATTATTTTCAAATGATATAGCAGAATCCCACTGCAACAAAGTTCTGTTATTAAGAAGGTTTTTATACATCAGGTCAAAACTTATCCCTCTAAAATCCAATAAGCACACACTCTAAAAGCCCCAACTAATGTGGTTAGCCTGGACATTAAATGTGTCTTCTGACTCCAGGCCCAAGTGCTGTAGAAAACTCCACTAAAGTTGCACATGGGCAACCCTTCTTGGAAGAAGCTCAGGATTACTAATTAGTCATCTCGCTGGGCCACAAATATTTTATGCAGGATGTATTACTTACTCATACTTCACATTGTTCAAAAATGATTGATGGAGGTAACTAATCTGGATAAGCAAGTATCGGTATCATCTTAATGATAAATGCACATAATTAGATACATACAAAATAGCTTAACTGCAATGGAAAAGCTAAAAGTTAGTGGCTAAAAGCATAGACTTTGTTACCAGGCAGCCCTGGGTTCAAGTTCTTCTTGATGAGCTATGTGAATCTTGGGAAAGGTACCTAACTTCTTTTAACTTCAGCTTTCTTAACACTTAAATGTGGGTAATAATACTACCTACCCGATAAGGTCATGAGACAATGAATGTAACATACAGGATGTCTGGGGTATTGTAATTATAAGAACACTTCTTGGTTTCTTCACCCCTGACTGTTCAACTGAGCCTAAGAAAGAACAGTGCTGTCAGGGTTCTGCTTTTCAAATAAAATTAAAATGCAAAACCAAAAACTTGAGGTAATGAATGATCACTGAACCCTTCAGAAAAGAGGTGGAGGATAAGTCCTCAAACTGGGTGAATCTAAAGCTGGTTAATTACATTCTGCCCACTAACGCCTTTAGGAACCTGAAACTGAATGATGTAACCTTTTCTCCTTTTCCTAGCTGTTAGCTGGTAATGCTTTCTCCTACTGTAACTGATAAACACATTTCTACAATGAATCATCAAAATATGCTGAAATCTGCCTACAGGAAAGGCTCTTTGTGAATAAAGCCAAAAATGATTCTACTTTTTCAAATAAAAATTTAGGTGGCCTTCATTGAACTTTCAGTTCTAATCTGGCACCAATCAACAAATAATTCATTTAAAAAGTATTTCATCTTTTGGAAAACTTATGGAAGTGATAAGAATGGGCACCTAATACATTCTAGGCACTTGGTCTAACTATTAGAATAGAAAAAATTCCATTTCTTGAGATTTGTCTAATGATCGTGTTCCTATTCAGGAATCATAATTAGACTATATAACTTGAAAAACTGTCGTGATGAACACCTAGTTTGAAGTCATCCAGGAAAGGGAAGACATTTGTCTTCTTCATTTCTTTGTCATGGTTAAGAGGCAAAGTAGAGCTATTTAAAAATATATAAGGAGATTTTAAATAAAAGGACACTCTCAAAACTTTTATACTCTCAAAATGAAAGTCAGGAATGGTAAATACATACAATGGAATACCATTCAGCAATAATAAATGGATTATCTATATCAGAAACAACAGAGAAGAAATTCAAATACACTGTCCTAATGTAGGATTCAACACAAATTGTATGGTTCCATTTCTATGCTATTCTGGAAAAGGCAAATCTATTAATGATGGAGGGTAGATCAGTGGTTGCTAGGGGTTAAGGATGGAGAAAGGGCTTAACTACAGTCAGCAAAAGAGTATTTTTCCGGAGTGATGGAACTGCTCTGTATCCTAATTATCAGTCAGTGGTTACATGACTCAATGTATTTGGCAAAACTCATATAACTCAAACCAAAAATGTGAATTGTATTGTCTGTAAATTCAAATGTAAAGTTTAAAAAGAAGAAAACATACAGTTCACTGTTTACTGAGGCCTAATCTTAACACTATTTAAAATCGTAGTAGATAGGTGGTTTCTCTTGAACAAAAAAATAGGATTTCATTATAAAATCCCAGGAAAACCCATTTTTTCCAGCTTTACTGAGGTATAATTGACAAATAAAAATTGTATATATTTAAGGTATATAATATGATGTTTTGATATATATATACATTGTGAAATGATTACCACAATCAAGCTAATTAACATCTATCATCTCACATAGTCACTATTTTTTTGGGTACTTTTGTGTGGTGAAAACATGTAAAATCTACTCTCAGTAAATTTCAAGTATACAATACAGTATCATGAATTATAGTTGCCATGCTGTACATTAGGTCTCCAGAACGTATTTATCCTATATAACTGGAACTTTGTACTCTGTAACATCTCTCCATTTCCCCCACCCCTCTGCCCCTAGCAAACACCATTCTACTGTTTTTACGAGTCTGACTTTTTCAGATTCCACATATAAGTGAGATCATGCAGTATTGATCTTTCTGTGTCTGGCTTATTTCACTTAGCATAATGTCCTCTAGGTTTATCCATGTTGTAAATGGCAGGATTTCCTTATATTTTGAGGCTGAATAATATTCCAGTGTGTGTGTGTCTGTGTGTGTGTATCATGTTTCCTTTACCCACTTATCTGCTGACAGACACTTAGGTTGTTTCCGTATCTTGAGTACTCTGAATAATGCTGCAATGAACACAGAAATGCAGATATCTCTTTGAGAAACTGATTGCATTTTTAAAAGCTGTAGTATACACTGTAGATTGTCTGTGTACTCCATTCCACCCTTCTTCGGTTGGGGAGGCCAGAAAGCTAAACATTACATTTCTAAGACTTCTTTACAGCTGGGTTCTGGTTAGAATTGGAGCCAATTAGAAGCACTAATTAAATATCTGAAAGACAGTGGCCAGTTTCCTGCTGCTCTGCTCCTAGCAAGCAAGGTCTGAAAGATACAGGTTTTAGAGGAAGTTGTAGCAGCAATAGCAACAGTGCCATGCTTTTGAACTCAAAAGTCCAGGGGTGGACACACATTCCTCATTCTTCAGTCTTTCATGCCATTTTGTAAGCACCCAGTCCCCTGTATTAAATCTCTTCTGCTTGAAACACCTGGAGTGGTTTCCATTTCCTGACTTCATCTCTGCTATTATAAAAGGCCAATTTATTTATAAAATAGTCCTACCTCATGGTCTTTAAAGATGGGATTATTTAGACATTCCAGAAAGGTCACATTAAATTCAGCAACCCATGGCCAAAGTAAAGCTACCACTGTTTTGCAGAGTTTTCAGTATTACTTAGCCCTCTTTAACTGTGTTGGAATGATGATAGATGTTAAACAAATCATCTCTTATAGGTGACAGCTCCAGGCTGATATCTGATAGTATCAAACCTAGCAGAAGACAGACTCTACTTCCCAGGTATCTCAAATAAAGTTTCAGAATTGAGCTTAATCCCAACTGGTCAGATCCAGGTATTCTGTCCATTCCAACCCTAGCTATCAGTCCCATGACTGACAAATGAAGACAGAACATAAATCCTTTTACCCTCTGACAACGGTTAGCATGTCCCTCATGGGTTTTCTGTTGTTCACTACTTGTGGATTTTAAATGTATCTTTCATTTCCTGTTAACAGTGAACCACATTAGTCAAGCCTAAAATAAGTACTGCAGACTTGTTTAAAGACAAACTTCCCATGAGGCTTGGCAAACATAGCCTGAAGTATTAGGAATAAGTTTGGACGCTTAGGGACTGAGATACCTGCATTTTTACACCTCTAAGGAAGATACTTGAGGAAATACAATGTGTTTACCCACCTTGCTCAAATGCTAATACAAGCACAGCATTTTAGACAAGGTATGTGATGACAAGTTCAAAAAAATGCATCCGTGAGAATAAGGGTCATGGATGCATGGTTGTAAATATACATGTACAGAAGGTGCACAGTACATTTTTATTAAAGGAATGAATAAGATGTGCATGTATTTTCGGCTCTATAGGAGTAAAAAAAGGTTGGCTTGAGCTTAGATGGTTTCTTTATCTCTAAAGCAGGAGTTGCTCATGGCAGTGGCTTCTGGTTGCCTTTGCCCCTTAACACCACTCCCCGTTCCATTGATAAGAGTGTCCTAATAATGTTCATCTTGAAGTCCTCCCCTCTCCTGCTCTCTATTCCTGAGGTCCCAGTGATACTGACTCCAGAAGTGCAGCTTGTGACCTGGGCTCAGATCTCCCATGGTAAGGGATGGAATGTGCCTGGCTCAGGAATGGACAGAATATTGGATCTGACCAATCGGGATTAACAAGTTCACTTGTGATATATGTGATACATTTGATATCTGATATATCTGAAATATCTGGGAAATAGAGTCTTTCTTCTTCCAGGTTTGATGTTAGAGCTATCAATGACTAACATGTAAAGTCAGAGAACTGTCCAAACATAGGAGAAGTCACATCAGAGGGACAAAGGAAGCCAAGTCCAGTACAATTAGACTAATGAGACCCTGGAACCTGCTGTATCTGAAGCACCTTTCCAGCTGCGTGAACCAAAAAATTATCCTTTCCTTGCTTAAAACTCTGAGAGTCAATATATTAGTTAATTTTATTTGTTGGTTTGTTTTACTAATTTTTGTCATCCAAAGAGCCTTTACTAAAACATTAACCTTCATCCCCAAATGTATATTTTCGTGCATACTTTCATGGTTCTAGAGCAGTTTCTTTAGCTTTCATGAGATTCTTCAATGAGTTAATTCCTCAAAAGATCAAGAATCGCTTTTCTAGAGAAAAACAATCCCACAAAACTTGACTAAAAATTGCCCTTTTATGGCATATTTTTATTTTTACCAAAAACAAACAAACAAAAAAACCCTGACCAATTTCTACTTCTAAATAGGAAAGTAGATATGGAATAATCATAGAAAAGAAGAAAGGAAGTAATTAACCATGGCAGGTCAGGGCTTTAAGATCTTTGTTGTTCTACAAATTCTTATTTTTTAGCATCACCCGGAATCTTATCAAACACACTGAATGGCACTCACAGCAGATGTAGTTGGTATATAAGTCCATGAGGATGATTTAAGTTACAAGTTGAGATAATGTCATGGTTGATAAAACAGTTGACAATGAAATGTCTTATTTGGGAGATATTTAATGAAACAGTCATTTTGTTGTAGCTTTCATCTTATATTTTGGAGCCAATAAAATTTTTTCAGAACTCACCTATTTTTTGAGAAGGCTGAAAATATCCCGCAACCTAGGAGGTATACTAACATACTTAAATGATAAAGTGCTTAAAAATTATTTTTAAAAGTTGCCACACAAGAATATGCACACAGTGCTGGGCTCCATTTCCACCTATTTTACACCCAATCTGCCCTGTTCTGATTATGAAATCTCAAGTTGCCTCTGCCTATCCAAAGGTGATCACTGCCCAGGGCTGGTTCTTCTTTATTGGTAATGTAGAAGGCTCTACTGATGGAATTAATGGATCCTTAATGAATTTTTCCATTTCAAAAGGAAATTCTGAAATTCAATGTTAATCTTCTAATTTATAATTTGTTATACTTTAATGTTAATCTTCAAACTTATAATTTTATTGAGACCTCTACAGACATAGCAATGAACCACAATATACAACAAAATAAAATAAAAAAACAAAACAACTCACAATACTCTGCCCATCCTCCATCTTAGAGAAGTGGGCCAGATATCAGAAAAATAAGTTTAAAAAATATTCTCGAGTAATACAGGGATCCAGCCTGAGATGGCAGCTTCAAAAGAGAAAAAAAAAGGAAGAAAAAGTAAAAGTGTTAAGTAACTTTCTTCAAGGAAGAATGGGAAAAAAGGTTTAAATGTCTCAAAATACAAGGAAGACAACACCTACCAATTATTAAGTTGAAACAAGTGCAGAACTATCTTAAAATAACACATTTTTTCCCCTAGACTTGCCTACAGGTGTGTGGGAGGAACTGATTACTGATAGGTGTATAAATAATATTTTGAAGGTAAGGAAACCTGTCATTACAGTTTTAACATCTTTATATAGAACAGTGTTTCTCAGACTTTAACATGCAAATAAATTATCTGATTTTCTTGAGCAAAAAAAGAAAAATGCAAATTCTGATTCAGTATGTCTGGGGTGGAGCCAGAGATTCTTCAATTCTCACAAATTCTCAGGTGACGATGATGTTGACAGTTAGGAGACCACACTTTGTGTATCAAGTCTCTAGAGTTCAGTATTTTTTTTTTTTTTTTTTTTTTTTTTTGCGGTACACGGGCCTCTCACTGTTGTGGCTTCTCCTGTTGCGGAGCACAGGGTCCGGACACACAGGCTCAGTGGCCATGGCTCACGGGCCCAGCTGCTCCGCGGCATGTGGGATCTTCCCGGACCGGGGTGCGAACCTGTGTCCCCTGCATCGGCAGGCGAACTCTCAACCACTGCGCCACCAGGGAAGCCTGAGTTCAGTATTTTTTAAGAGTTCCCCTTCAATTTAAATCAGCTTGCCAACAGAGATATTGTAACATTTTTAAACAGTGTTAAAAGTTCATACTTATAGAGGTGATTTTCCTTCACTATAGATAAAAAGAACACTTCTCAACTTTATTTTTTCCAACTTTATTTTTTCCAAGTACTATTTTTGGAGCAGTGGCCCTCACTCTCAAAGATTCAGCTTCAGCAAGTCTGGGGCAGGGATCAAGACTTTGCATTTCTTGAGCCCAGGTGATGGAGAAGCTACTATGCTTGTTGCCCCACTGTTTTAGGGCAAACATCAAGAGTTCTGCTGGAAATTTCTGTAAGAATTCATGAGAACAGAAAGTCTTTACTATCAGAAACTCATCAAATATTGGAGCTTCAGGTGACCTGAGATTAATCTTTCCCAAGGTCCTCATTTGAGAGGCAAAGAGCTTGGGTACCAGAGAAACTGGGTATCTTACCTGGAGCCACAGAAGTGGTTAGAGAAGCAAAATGAGGCCCAGAACTCCACTCTTTTATCGTTAACAAGGAGTCTTGTCCCTATATCACACTACAGTTTTTTCATCTTTTTAAAATATTCCTGAATCACTTGCTGATGGATCCCTAACAACCCAACACTGAACACATTTCAGTTCTTCCAGTCACTCTCTTTTTAGAAATAATCTCCAATAAAGTATTTCTAAGTATGGCCCAAGGGTCTCCTCTATTGGAATCTCAACAGAGCTTGGCTTGCTTAAAGATACAGATTCTTAAAGTTGTCTCCAAACTATTGAATTTGATTCTCTTGGGCTAGTAACTGGGAGTCTGCATTTTGACAAGCGTACCTGCAAATGCCCCTCAGTGGGACTGTTTGATGAACAGGTCCATAAGATGATGGTTCAACCTTGGATGGTTCTCCTTGAAGGAGAGGGTTTAAAAATCCCCATGCCCAGGCTGCATGCAATTACATGGGAATCTCTAGAGGTGCGGCTCAGGCATCAGTAGTTGTCAAAGCTCTCCAGTGATTCCAATGTGCAGCCAAGGATGAGAAACAGTACTCAGAGATTTCCAGATACTTCTATATTTCTATCCAATATATGGATGTTAAACCATCAGACAAAATGATACTTTCTTTTAATGAATATAGAAATTTGGTCACTTGGAATACCAAGCGTATTAGAGCAGTTGGCTTCAAAAATTACAGTCTGATCCAGTAAACCCAAATACTTCTATTCCAACAAAATAAGTTGGAAAAAATGTTCTGAATTGGTGTCAGCAGGGTCCTACTGAGGTGGAGCTTCCTGTTTGCCTGGAGAACTAGAAATTCTTGTTATTTCCATCTGGTCACTTCTGGCAGTTTACAAAGCAAGGATTTTTATAAGTAATTATTTTTTATGGATTTCTGGTTAAGTTACTAAATAATAAATGTTTCCCTGCAAATGAGCAGTTTGATTTAACAGTAATGGCAGGTTATAGTGACCCACATCAGTTTCCAGGATTCTTTTAAGGAGTATACAAGAGAAAAGTAGGAAAATAGAATTCCTGCAAAGTAGAGTGTCTGAAATTCATCTTTTTAGACTTCAAAGTCCAAAATGCTAATGGAATGGATTTCTGAATTGCTGCCAAAGATGTTCTACCTAGTAAGTTTCTTGAGGGTATCTATATTCTAAACGATCAACCTAGTAATTTCTCCATAATCAAAAGTTGTTGGTTTAGGTCAAAAAGAGCTTAAGCTTTATGAAAAGATGCCATTTTAGGGACTTTAATAACTTGCAGAGCTGAACATAAAAACAGAGGTAGGTTAGTGACTTAATATATAAGTGACATTTATTAACTTCAAGATAATGACTACCTAATTAAAAGCAGGCTTGCCCTTATTCCCGTCTTACCCCTAGGTTCTTCATGACATTTTTTTCCCTTAGATTCCATATATATGTGTTAGCATACGGTATTTGTCTTTCTCTTTATGACTTACTTCACTCTGTATGACAGACTCTAGGTCCATCAACCTCACTACAAATAACTCAATTTTGTTTCCTTTTATGGCTGAGTAATATTCCATTTTATATATGTGCCACATCTTCTTTGTCCATTCATCCAATGATGGACACTTAGGTTGCTTCCATCTCCTGGCTATTGTAAATAGAGCTGCAATGAATATTTTGGTACATGACTCTTTTTGAATTATGGTTTTCTCAGGGTATATGCCCAGTAGTGGGATTGCTGGGTCATATGGTAGTTCTATTTGTAGTTTTTTAAGGAACCTCCATACTGTTCTCCATAGTGGCTGTACCAATTCACAGACTTACTAGAGAATGGACTTGAGGATGTGGGGCGGGGGAAAGGTAGGCTGTGACAAAGTGAGGGAGTGACATGGGCATATATACACTACCAAATGTAAGGTAGATAGCTGGTGGGAGGCAGCCACATAGCACAGGGAGATCAGCTCGGTGCTTTGTGACCACCTAGAGGTGTGGGATGGGGAGGGTGGGAGGGAGGGAGATGCAAGAGGGAGGAGATATGGGAACATGTGTATATGTATAACTGATTCACTTTGTTATAAAGCAGAAACTAACACATGATTGTAAAGCAATTATACTCCAATAAAGATGTTTAAAAAAAAAAGTAGGCTTGCCGATACTTCCATTTTGGCGATGATATTAACACCTTTATTGATTTTCTCTTTCCTTTTTTCACCCCACAGATCACCCCTCAGTGCCAAAACAGGACTGCATACACTATGGTTCCCACATCAGACACCGGCATCTCTCTCCATCCTCATCCTGTACTCTGACTTTGCAGCAGAAATGCATTCAAAAGGAAGCTTGGGTGAGGGCAGGGGAAGGCTCTCAGCTGAAGTTCAGACAGAACAATTTGGCCGCCACCCCTCTCTGGAAGAAGTCCTTTTTAACAGCCCTAATCTGTGGTTCCTAATTTGCCCCTCTGTCTAATCAGCATTTCTCAAATATTTATGTCCTACAATTGTTGGGAGATCTCGTGAACTGTCAGATTCTGATTCAGTAGCTCTGGGGTAGGGCCTAAGAGTCTGCATTTCTAAGTTCCCATGCAATGCTAATGCTGCAGGTTCATGGACCACATTTTCAAGTGCAAGGAGCTAAATATTATTTTTGGTGGAAAAGAAAACACAGTGATGGTGAAAGGCTATGTCCCCTGCCCCACATCTACTAAGGTGTCAGTGGTAGTCAATTTTGGAGAGCCCATTGAGCCCACAACTTCTTTGAGAATTATTATCTGACCCATTTCCATGGCATATCAATGGCACCCATATTTGTTCTAGGACCTTACCACTGCCCAGAGCTAATTGGACCAAGGATGGACATACATGTGCTCGAGCTGAGCCAATCAGCTTCTTCCTCTCTTGAAAATTCGGGGTCAGACTTCCGAGGGCCAGTCATGAGTTGCTTGAACCAGGGGATGTAAACCTCTGGAACCGTCATTGTACCTCACGTGGAAAGAGAAACGGGGACAGAGAAAAATAGCACTGGAGGAGCAGAGATGAGAGAGCACCTGAAAATCAATTGCCGCCTGGATTCTTGAAAGGTTTTTAGTTCCTATTTTCAGATTCTTCCTTTCTTACTGTGGGATCCCTGGAAACAGCCCTGTATCCTTTTGATAAATTCCCCTTTTTCTTGCTTAAACTAGCTTGAGAGGGAGTCTACAAATCCTAATGCAAAGAGAAGGTAGTTTTACTTTTCATCAGAGAATACACTGCCTGTCCCAGAGGTCAGGATCTTAGAGGAATAAAGAGTTCACGTCCATATCCAGTAGTGGTGGGCAACTTCCTGGGGCTACCTGTGAACAATCCTATGACCTTCTGTGCATCATTTAAAAGGAGCCTTTAATTCCTCTTGAAATGTCGGTCAATGTCAACTCTTCAAACTCTTTTAATAATTAAGGCTCTGTTTACTTCAGTCTATGTCCTTCCTTCCCATTTCCTTCAACGTTATTATCCTTGCATGCTAAGTAAAAAGGAACCCGGCCTATTCCTCCAGCACTCCCCCCCTAAGCAGGTGACTCGCATTCCACCCACAGGAGACAGGTGGCTGGCCCACAGAAGGCATCTGGGAGGTGGGAGCTATGATTTTTATGAGTTCCTCTCTCCAGTCTCTTATTCACCTGATTACCTGTTTGATCCTCCCACCTTGCCTTATCACACTCTTCCTTATTATAATCCTTGTAAATGTCTCTGATCTTCCACTTAAAATAAAAACCCAGTGGTTCTCCTCAGGTGGTACCAGCTCCTGGATTCCTACCTATCCTAAAGACAATTCCTTCCCCCACCCATCCAACCCCATTCATCCACTTGACCTCAGAAGATATAATTCCACACACACACCCCTTTCCATAACCACCAACACATCCCATCTTTCATGATATGTATTAGACTTGGTACTGGTGGAATTCACCTTGACAAGGCTAGCTTATGCCAAATGAGTCATCCCTTAGGGGTAAACAGCCCAGCAAAGATAAGCCTCTAACCTTCTGCCTCCTTGAGATAAGAACAGAATCTAGATTCACTTTTATCCTGAGATGCATGGTTACAGCTCCACGCCACTCTGCATTAGTGAAGTTTCCACCTTTTCATCTATTGGTGGGTACAAAAGTGTACAACCATCTGTTTTCATTCAAGATGTGTCTTTGGACATGTCTTCCACATCCATAAAGACTTCCATTCACCTAATACAGCTAAGAAAATTTCTATTGATTATGACAAGGTCAACACTTCATTATCTTTTCACTTATGGTATCAATTGTATACTAAAACTCCCTTAGAAGAACAAATATGTTCAATCCCAACCCCAATAAAAATGCAATATATTCATTTCCAATTTAAACTCATAATATATTTTTCATTGATTTCTCTAAAATGATCTATTCCAAAGTTATTAAAACTATGCCTATGAAGAATATTCAATGCCATGAAAAAACACTCCAGATATAATGGTTTTGGGGAAAAAAAACGAAGACATACACATGATATGTCCAAAGTTTCAAAGTATAGTTTATGTTTATGTCTGGAAATACTAGAAATAAATATAACAAAATATTATTAGTGATTATGTCTGGATGATAGGATTGAAGTAAATAGTTCATTCCTTCTTTGTAATTTTATGAAGTAAAAAAGATCTTTTCAGGGAATTCCCTGGCAGTGCAGTGGTTAGGACTCGGCACTTTCACTGCGGTGGCCTAGGTTCAATCCCTGGTTGGGGAACTAAGATCACACAAGCTGTGTGGCGCTCTGCCCCCTACCCCTCAAAAAAGATTCTTTTCAGTGCTCATGAACACGTATAATTAGAGAAAAAGTAAACATTACCTATATATCATGGCCTACATTCAGCAAATTAAAGTGATTCATGCATCTCCTTTGTTTTGACTGTCCTGCTGTAGTTCTGACTGTCCTGGAAGTACAGTTCACTACATTAATGTGATTTTCTGACAGGCTTCTTAAATTTTGTGTCGGAAAGGAAGCACTGAAGGAAGACTGCTGTGTTCTTTCCAAGTGCCTTAGACTGAAAGGATGAGATAAGGAATCAACCTTAGGGTTGGTTTGAAAGTGATAACACCTGTCTCTTGGACTAATACACTTGGGGTAGGGGAGAAGAAAAATGATGGCTTTAATACTTGTTTGTGTAACTTAACCTTTTTTTTTAACTCAAAATATGTTGCTTCCTACCTTCTAAGGCAATGTGTTCTCTTCTAAAAAAGCCCTAACTGTTCAAACATATTTAAATATTTTATTTCTTCAAGTATTTTCATGTGGAAAAATACAGAAAATGATCACCACTAAGTAAATAAAATTATAATTGCATGATCATCTGCCTTTGAAAATGTATAAAACAAGAAAATACCCTTCCAATCAGACTTATGAGTGATAAGCAATGTTATCAGGTACTGACTATGCATACGTTTGTGTGTACACATACATATGTCATGTCTCTGTGTATGGCAGCATATACATGTATATGTATGTGTACACACATAGTTATAAAGTAGATATATAAACATACATGTTTTAAGAAAAATTAAAATGACATCAAGTTTTACACACTTCTTTGCAGTTTGCATTTTTTGGAACACATAAAACACATTTCTCAAAGGGAACAACTAATTCCAATAGCATAGCCATTTAAAAATTTAATACTGCCAAATTACCCAAACAAACAAACAAAAAAACTATACAAGATATCCTGCCTTTTGGCCGGAACTGCCATCTTCCAGTAATTCACCAAAATGACCAACACAAAGGGAAAGAAGAGGGGCATCCACTGCATGTTCTCTAGGCCTTTTAGAGAATATGGAGCTGTTCCTTTGGACACATATATGCGAATCTACAAGAAAGGTGATATTGTAGATATCAAGGGAATGGGCACTGTTCAAAAAGGAATGCCCCACAAATGTTACCACGGCAAAACTGTGAGAGTCTACAATGTTACCCAGCATGCTGTTGGCATCATTGTAAACAAACAAGGGCAATATTCTTGCCAAGAGAATTAACGTGTGTATCAAGCATATTAAGCACTCTAAGAGCTGAGATAGATTCCTGAAACGTGTGAAGGAAAATGATCAGAAAAAGAAGGAAGCCAAAGAGAAAGGTACTTGGGTTCAACTGAAGCGCCAGCCTGCCCCACTCAGAGAAGCACACTTCGTGAGAACCAATGGAAAAGAACCTGAACTGTTGGAGCCCAATCCCTATGAATTCATGGTATGATGAATGTAAAGAAAATAAAAGAACTGGACTGTAAAAAAAAAAATAGATATCATCTACTTAAAAACTTTCTTGAAAGGCATATGGTTATTTTTATTATGATGACAATAATAAAAATTAAAACAGTCCAGGAGCTTGGGGTGGGAGGGAGAAATGTCTTCAATGTAAATGGTGGGTTGTTTTTGCTTCTTTGTTTCCTTAAACTGGGTGGTGATTAAGAATATTTATTATCTCTTTCTTCCTCATGCTTTTCATATATTTTACAAATATCATTTTGAAACTGCTCAATATTTAATAAAAATAATTTTCTAAAAGATACAAAAGTATAAGACAAAAAGGCTTCCTTTCCCATCACACCAGTCCACTCCCACAGTGGTACAAATAACTTGATCATTTCTGATTTCAACTCCTCTAGTCTACCTCTATACTTCTCTAGAGGCAGGACTATTCAATAGAACTCTAGCGAACCACATATGTAATTTTAAACTTTCTAGTAATACTTACATTAAAAACAACAAAAAGAAAATGGTAAAATTAATTTTAGCAATATATTATTTAAATAGACTGAAAATACTATCAGTTCAACATTATTCAATATTAAAAATGACTCAGGTATTTTAACATTCATTTTTTCATACAAAGCCTTGGGAATCTGATGTGTATTTTCCTTAGAGCACATTTCAATTTGGATGAGCCGCATTTCAATGGCTCAATAACCCTGCCTGGCCAGTAGCTACTGAATTGGAAAGTGTACCTCCAGATAATATGCTCAAACCCCTATTTCTTGATTTGTCAACTTAAAAATTATCATTTGACTCCACAGTATGCCATTCCCTCTTTTTCCTTCCCTTCACCACTGCTAATAGTATATAATATTTTGCTTTTCAATTGATCTGTAGACAGTTTAAACCTCTCTTCTTAACTCACCAAATTGAGGCAGTGTTATCTCACTCTATCTGTAAAATGAGGGATTAGGGTCCCTCCGTCTCCTTTCATATTCTTCCCCTTTCCACCTCCCAAATTTTCTCTAACAAACTACTACTCTCACATTGTCAAAGTTTTATCATTTATACCATGATCTGTACTATAACATTTTTACACAGTGATGTTTGTAAATTGCAAAATGAACAGCATTTACAATATGAAAATTACATGGTAACTACACTCTGCAGAAACAAATTGTACATGTGAAGGAAGAGAAGGCCATACAACACTGCTCTCACCTGTGCTGCTCCAAGAACCAGAACAAAGAAAACTGAGTCGAGAAGGGCCCGACTTAAATACTTCGTTAACTGAGAATATGCAGGGGTTTTTTTTGTTGTTGTTGTTTTGTTGTCGTTTGTTTGTTTGTGGTACGTGGGCCTCTCACTGTTGTGGCCTCTCCTGTTGCAGAGCACAGGCTCTGTACGCGCAGGCTCAGCAGCCATGGCTCACGGGCCCAGCTGCTGCGCGGCATGTGGGATCCTCCCGGAACAGGGCATGAACCCATGTCCCCTGCATCGGTAGGCGGACTCTCAACCACTGCGCCACCTGGGAAGCCCAGAACATGCAGTTTTCTCACACTTTCTCTTATAGAAATTTCATTTGCTTTTAGGATTTTAGAGCTCCCTAAAAATCCTATTCTGCTTTTGACAGCTTTTTTTTTTTTCTTTTAAAAATTTGCCAAAGAGCTACTGTCTTGGGGTTTCTTGTTTTTTGTATTAGTTTAGTTTATCCACCTATCCTTGGAACCCACATTTCTCTCTTTTATTTTGCTGCATTAATTCTTTTAGGAATGGCCTGGGGATGAGCAAATGTTTTAGTTCTTACTTGTCTTAAAATGCTTTTATTTTCCCTTCATACTGAATTTGTAGTTTGTTGGGAACAGAATCAAAATTCCTACCAAACCAAGAAGGTATCATTCTCTTGTCCTCTAGAAATCATCTCTGTGGTCAATTCCCTATCCCACTCTCATTTCTGGAATCTTTTAGCATCCTCTCCTGCTCCTTGGTGTTCTGAAATATCAGGAAAATGTGTTTAATTACCGATCCACGCATATGCTTATTCAACCTACTTTGCACTCAGAGAGCCTTTGTTGTCTGAAGATTTGGAAAAGTTAAAAATGTGTGTGTGAATGTATCTTTTATTTCCTCCAATTTTTTTTTCAATTTTCTCTTTCCAGACCCTCTATAAGAAAATGTAGGACCACTATCATGTCTCATCTTTTCACTCATATTTTCCAACTCTTTGTTCTTTTGCTCCATTTTTCTGGAAGATTTCTTCATCTTTTCACTATACTATTATTTTTTAAGTCAACAATTACACTTTAATTTCCAAGAATCCCTTTTTGGTCTGGAACTACTCCTCTTCCATAGGAGTCTGTTCTTAACTCTCCCTGATGATAAAATTTGGAATTATTTTAAGGATTTATCTCTTCTCATTTATTTCTGTTTCTTCTGGGTCAGTTGATAGGTTTGTTCACATTGATCCTTCTCTTTTAGCTGTCTGTTTTTCATCAGTATCTGCTGATTCTAGTTTGTTTGACCATGTTAATGAATGATCTGGATGCCACAGAGTAATCCAGATTCAAATCATTACCAACATGGCTTCTTCTTTGTTTCTCCTCATCAAAATGCAGACCATTCCATTTCTGGTCACTTCTGAAATAGTTCTTGGTGGTCACTTAATTCTGGATTCCCTAAGAACCATGAACTATTTGGGTTAAAAACTGGATTTTCTTGCTGCAGTTTTCAAAAGTATGGCAGATGAGGGTCTGATGGGACTTATTTCAAAATTAGGCTTTATCTGACAGATCAAAGATCATTGTTATGACTTAGTCATAATGGCTACATTGAAACAGATTCTAGAATTAATTCAGTGTTACAAAACTTAGTTGAAGAAAAACTAATTTCACTTACATTTAAGGTCTAAACAAATCAATAAATGAATCTATCTATTTTCATGCTATTCCCACTTGTACCATTTTAGGATAGCCTGCTAAAGCAAAGAGACGTTTGGAATTGTGTGGGTACCTCTATCCTTTCTTATTACAGTAGCTTATGCCCCCCCCAAAAAAAAACACAAAAAAACAAAAAACAACAAGTAAGTGTCCTGTGTCCAGAAAGACAATAAATACCACCTCAGACAGGAGGGTAAAGATCCTAAGACACTCTGTATGACAGACTCTAGGTCCATCCACCTCACTACAAATAACTCAGTTTCGTTTATTTTTATGGCTGAGTAATATTCCATTGTATATATGCACCACATCTTCTTTATCCATTCATCTGTGGATGGACACTTATGTTGCCTCCATGTCCTGGCTATTGTAAATAGTGCTGCAGTGAACACTGTGGTACATGACTCTTTTTTCTCAGGGTATAGGTCCAGTAGTGGTAAGTCAGAAAGAGAAAAATAAATACCATATGCTAACACATATATATGGAATCTAAAAAAAAAAGATGGTTTTGATGAACCTAGGGTCGGGACAGGAATAAAGACAAAGATGTAGAGAATGGACTTGAGGACATGGGGAGGGGGAAGGGTAAGCTGGGACGAAGTGAGAGAGTAACATTGACTTATATACACTACCAAATGTAAAATAGATAGCTAGTGGGAAGCAGCTGCATAGCACAGGGAAATCAGCTCAGTGCTTTGTGACCACATAGAGGGGTGGGATAGGGAAGGTGGGCGGGAGACTCAATAGGGAAGGGATACAGGGGTATATGTATACATATAGCTGATACACCTTGTAATAGCAGAAACTAACACAACATTGTAAAGCAATTATACTCCAATAAAGATGTTAAAAAAAAGATCCCAAGACACACAAGTAAAAACTAAAATGGTCTCTGTGTGCCTATCTAATTGCTTTTCTCTCAGACTTGTAGCAGAGCCATAGTTAAGAAAGTTACTGAGTGACTGTTCTATCTTAAAGCTCTCTGAGTTCACCATGCCATGCCATGAAATCCTGCTCTACTGTGCAATCGTCCCCCATGAGAACAAAGACTTGCTTACGAGGCTGAATGTGTAAGCTGCCTTCCACTGATTTCAACCTCAGTCTTTCCTCAAACCTTGCAAACACACATACTAAGGGTCCCATCTAAACAAAATCCTCCAACACTAAAATCCTCAGGAAAGTTTATTTCTGAAAAATCCATTCTCAAGTGATTATCCATTCATATTACACAACATTTACATTTTAAAAATGTGAATCATGTTATTTAATTTTCCAGCTCAGATGGAAAACACTGCTAACACTGGTGATACTTAAAAAGATATGTTGCCCAGGAGAGAAGACTATAAAATGTTAAATATCTGTAATGAAATGTAACAGCTACCAAAACAAGAACAGATGCCTCAGCAGATGGTGCAACTTGTCCACCCAATATCTTTTCTCCCTATTTCGGTGGGTAATGAAAACGAACCCAACTAAAAATACTTGCTTCCAGAGGCTTCCTTACAATTAGTGGTAGCTTCGTGACCCTGTTTAGTCCAGTGATAGACTAAATGTTGAGATTTGGGGATAAGTTTCTGCTTTTCTAATATAGATACAATGTTCCCCACTTCCTTTTTTTGCTTTCTGCTGGGAGTGTGTATGTGACACCTGGAGGTACAGCACCCATTTTGCAACCATGAGGCAATGATCATCAGGATGAAGGCTTATCAACTAAGGATGGTAGAGAATTAATATGGAGAGAAGCTGGATTTCTGAGGGAACCACTTAGCTTGAACCAGCCCTGTACTACCTACCACTGAACTTACTGTTATGTGGCCAAATATGAACCTATGTGTTTAAATACTTTCTGGTTCACAGCACTCATTCTTGACTAATGCACTGGCAATACCTGAACTTTAGTTGGCCCTCCAGTCATGTGTATACGAAGACTTTAGTGCTTGACCAAAATAGAGATGACTTTCTCTTCTGTAATATTTCCTTTAAATCTTAGATAGAGGCCCATGGCCCCTTACCAAAATCCTTTGGGGTCTGATATGTTTCAATGTCAGAAAGGTAATATGGTGCAAATATAATACACTATGCAATAGTCCCATCAAATCTAGCCATCACCCTTAAGTCCAGTGGTCAAAGTCCAACCTGCCCCCTATTTTTGTAAAGTAAGTTTTATTGGAACACAGCCATGCCTTCATTTACATACTGCCTCTGGCTGCTTTTGTGCTAGTCACAATGGCAGAGTTGAGTAGTTGCCAAAGAGTATGATCCACAAAGCCTAAAATATTTACTATCTAGATCTTTAGAGAAAAAGTCTGTGGATCCCTAGAAAATACACCAATATTTATGCAGTGAAACCTAGAGCTCTTCACCCAAAGTGGGATAAATAAAGACTATATATAACCTCCTGTTGGTTTGGGCATAATTTTGTCACTAAATTTATGCCAAACTTATGGGAAAACTAAATTTCAAAGCTTTAATGCTTTCAGAATTATGGAAAAAGGGACTGAGGTTCTGTCAGGAGATAGGAGCAATCTGTCAGGCTGATATAATCCACCATGGAGCAGTCAGCTCGCTGGCCAGTCCTTTAACGTCTCATAGCCCAGAAAGCTTAAAAAGTTCTATTGTCTGAGAGCCCTAAGAAATAAAGAGGCAGCATACTACAGTGAAAAGAACACCAGCTGTTGAGCAAGATGAATGATTTGTAATCTTACATTCTGCTGATTTGGGGTATATATTGTTCTTCTCTGAGTCTCTATTTTCAAATCTGTGGAATGGAACCAAAATGTTACTGACTCTGCCCAGGGCCACAGAGGATGGTAAGATTATTTGTCAAAGTGCTATGAACAATGCAAGACACAACACACCCATGTGTTACATATATTATTGGGCAAATTGGATATACTTCATTATATATGCTGGCATAAAAGTGTATTTTACTAGATATAATGTGTATTTAATTGTTAGCTTTTCCTCTTTTATTGAACAGAGTGTTTGATTGCAGAAAAGTCGAAGTTTTTCCAGTCCTCCAAAATGTCTGGGGTTCCTCATGATATTTCTTAATTCTAATACAAGGAAGCTAAAATTATACTTTTAATATTTTGCTGTTCTATGCATAATTTGAGCCATATGGACCATATTTCTTAGGGAGCTTCTTTGAATAGTTCACTTCTAATGATTATTCAAAAATGTTATGGGGACTTTATCATATTAATTTTTTATGCAATATAAATATTAGAAAAAACATATAAATGTGATAGATTTTTACATGACTTAAAATATTTTTGATATAACTTACAATTTTAAATTTCAAAAATCAGATTTTTCTAAACTAAGACTTTTTAAATCATGGAGTTCACACAGTTAAAATACTGATTTACTTTCAAACGTAAGAGTAAGAATTGCTATTATTGCTTAACTCCTATATTTCTCCAAGTGCTCAGTCTTCACATACTTGTTTACACAATCTCGAATAAAAACATTTATACTTTAATAATAATTTCCAGAAGCTGATAGGATTCTCTTAATATGTAAATAAATAAATACTACCTAATACATAGCTGTTTTATTACATAGCCTAAATGTTACATGGCCTACATTTTAGAGAAGTCCTTTTGTTAGATTTGACAGCAATTACTCATCGTGGAAATGTATCCTGTACAGAAGCCCTTCTACCAAGAAACGGGTTAGATTTCAAAAGGCTGTCAATCAGCCCCTTTGTTCATGAGTCCACATGACCACGACAGTGCCTCTTAGAGCTGGGCAAACTGAATACACTTTTGTTTTAAAGTGGCCTTGTCTGTACTAATGAGAGCCTCCCAGGTGAAGGTTCCTAGTAGAGAAGCACCTATTTTTTTCCAAGTCTGCGCTGCTAAAGTTCCCTCCTCAGAAGAGAAGCTCAGGTGGTATAGTTTGCAATGGAGGCATGTAAATATGCAAGCCTATGTTTTGAGGTCTGTGTACACTTTGAGTCTCCAGGAACCCAGACGAAGTGTACATGAGCAGATTACAAGGTACCCAAACATGGTCATAAAAATCACATCTCAGTTAGAGCTCATAGATTCAGAGCTGCTTTAAATGAGTAGACTTCATACCCACCTCATTGGAGCTCATCATCAACGAGAAGGCAAAACATAATCAACGAAACAAAGGCAGAATTATGAGCACCTAAAGGAAATTAATTCTGGAAATGTATAAGGTGGGAAGTGTAAGAACTAAGAAAAGGACACTGTGGATGAAACACTGAGGCAGAGGCAATGAATAACACAACAACAAAGAAGCAAGATGCATCTTCACTAGGGCTGAAGCAGAGGTGAGGAGTTGGAAGAAAAGGCAGCCCTTGATGGGCTTCCAGATCGGGTTTGAATACAGATCAGCACAGCCTAACGTGTCAGCTACCTGGGAGAATAAAGAAGGTAAGCTATGGTGAAACTGTTGACTGGGAAACAGAGGAAAAAGTTAGCCAGATTGAATGGAGAAAAGAGACCAAGAGAGTGTGACCCAAGCAAGTATAGCAGATACCAGCCAGACACGGATTCCTACAGAAAATATCCACAGAACAAGGGAAGCAAATATGGAAACCACTCTTGGTTACTTAAGAACTACCACTACCATAGTGCTGGGGTTGCAATGTGTCTGAATTGAGGGGACGAATCAGGATTGGTCTAGACCAGCAGTTCTCACACTTGGCTGAATATTGGAATAACCTGGAAAGCTTCAATGAAATACTGATGTCTGGACCCGATAGAAAGTCTGATTCCAAGGTTCTCGGGTGGATGTAAGCAACAGTGTTTTCTAAAGTTCCCAGTCATTTTAAATCCTAGCCAAAGTTGAGTACAGCTTAAGCTTTAATGTGCATTAAATTAAATTAAAATATAGATTTTGACTGAATAGATCCAGGGTGGGACCCAAGATTTAGCAGTTCTAACAAGCTCTCAGAAAATGCTGTCACTGCTGGTCCCTGGGCCATGTTTTGAGTAGTGAGGGCCTAGTCCTGCCTTTTCCAATACAACAGCAACCAGCCACTTGAAACGTGACTGATGTGACTGAGGAACCAAATTTTTCATTTAATTTAAATTAAATTAAATTTAAAATCTGAAACATGATTTGATTATTGGAAAATATTTAATTATGCATGGAGCAATTTGGTGAACACCTTTTCAATTGATATCTAAATACAGATCAAACATCTCTAATGAAAATTTAGCATCTGAATTGAAATGTAGTATAAGCATAAAATATGGACTCGATTTCAAAGATTTAGTATGAAATAAAGAAATAAAATATCTCATTGGCAATTTTTTTATATTGCTTACATGTTGAAATGATAATGGTCTAGATATACTGGGTTAAATAAAACATTATTAAAATTAATTTTACCTGTTTTTTTTTTCTTTTTTTAAAAATGTGGCTACTAGAAAATCTTAAATTATATATATGGCTAGCTTTATATTATTTTTGGACAGCACTGGTCAAGAAAAAAGGCAAATGAGGCTTTCCTGTTTCATGTTGTCAGTAATTGATCTAATGCATGAATATCTGACACAAAACTAGATGATGGGAACCAAGGGGAAGCTGTAGCAGGCCTCCTGAGAAAGAAATCATTTCTTAATAAAAAAAAAGAAAGGCTGGGAGTTCCCTGGTGGTCTAGTGGTCAGGATTCAGCGTTTTCACTGACATGGACCGGGTTCAGTCTCTGGTCAGGGAACTGAGATCGTGCAAGCATTGCCAGGTGGCCAAAATTTAAAAAAAAAAAAAAATCCACATAAGAAAAAGTCCTTTGTCCATGCCTCCTTCCATGCCTACTTTGCCCCTGTCTCCTTCTAGCTTTTTTTTTTTTTTTTCAGTACACAGGCCTCTCACTGTTGTGGCCTCTCCCATTGTGGAGCCCAAGCTCCAGACGTGCAGACTCAGCGGCCATGGCTCATGGGCCTAGCCACTCCACGGCACGTGGGATCTTCCCGGACCGGGGCGCGAACCTGTGTCTCCTGCATCGGCAGGTGGACTCTCAACCACTGTGCCACCAGAGAAGCCCCTTCTAGCTGTATTTCAATGCAGCTAAGAGAGGATAAAATGCATAGAGTTGGCAGCCATTTTACCACCATGAGGAAACAGGACCCTGGTCCCTAAATACTCCTTTAGTATTTGCAAATACTAAAGGTTGCAAATCAAAATAAGACCCTCCATCTTTGAATTTATTTATTTGAAGAGATTATAATTGAAAACTTCCCTAACATGGGAAAGGAAATAGCCACCCATGTCCAGGAAGTGCAGAAAGTCCCATACAGGATAAACCCAAGGAGAAATATGCCAGGACACATAGTAATCAAATTGGCAAAAATTAAAGACAAAAAAAATTATTAAAAGCAGCAAGGGAAAAATGACAAATAACATACAAGGGAACTCCCATAAGGTTAACAGCTGATTTCTCAGCAGAAACTCTGCAAGCCAGAAGGGAGTGGCATGATATACTTAAAGTGATGAAAGGGAAGAAGCTACAACCAAAATTAATCTACCTGGCAAGGATCTCATTCAGATTCCATGGAGAAATCAAAAGCTTTACAGACAAGCAAAAGCTAATAGAATTCAGCACCACCAAACCAGCTCTACAACAAATGCTGAAGGAACTTCTCTAAGTGGAAGAAACAAGAGAAGAAAAGGACCTACAAAAACAAACCCAAAACAATTAAGAAAATGGTAATAGAAACATACATATCAATAATTACCTTAAACGTGAATGGATTAAATGCTCCAAGAAAAAGGGAGAGGCTTGCTGAATGCATACAAAAACAGGACCCATATATATGCTGTCTACAAGAGACCCACTTCAGACCTAGGGACATATAGAGACTGAAAGTGAGGGATTGGAAAAAGATATTCCATGTAAATGGAAATCAAAGGAAAACTGGAGCAGCAGTACACATATCAGATAAAATAGACTTTAAAATGCAATGTTGGGCTTCCCTGGTGGCACAGTGGTTGAGAGTCTGCCTGATAATGCAGGGGACACGGGTTCGAGCCCTGGTCTGGGAGGATCCCACATGCTGCGGAGCGACTGGGCCCGTGAGCCACAACTACTGAGTCTGAGCGTCTGGAGCCGGTGCTCTGCAACAAGAGAGGCCGCAATAGTGAGAGGCCAGTGCACCACGATGAAGAGTGGCTCCCACTTGCCGCAACTAGAGAAAGCCCTCGCACGGAAACGAAGACCCAACACAGCAAAAATAAATAAATTAATTTAAAAAAAATGCAATGTTACAAGAGACAAAGAAGGACACTACATAATGATCAAGGGATCAATCCAAGAAGAAGATATAACAATTATAAATATGTATGTACCCAGCATAGGAGCACCTCAATACATAAGGCAACTGCTAACAGCTAAAAAGGGGAAATCGACAGAAACACAATAATAATGGGGGACTTTAATAACTCACTTACACCAATGGACATATCATCCAAAGAGAAAATTAATACAGAAACACAAGCTTTAAATGACACAACAGACCAGGTAGATTTAATTGATATTTATAGGACATTCCATCCAAAAAGAGCAGATTACACTTTCTTCTCAAGTGCGCACGGAACATTCTCCAGGATAGATCACATCGTGAGTCACAAATCAAGCTCCAGTAAATTTAACAACATTGAAATCATATCAAGCATCTTTTCTGACCACAAAGCTATGAGATTAGAAATGAATTACAGGGAAAGAAATGTAAAAGCCACAAACACATGGAGGCTAAACAATACATTACTAAGTAACCAAGAGATCACTGAAGAAATAAAAGAGGAAATAAAAAATACCTAGAGACAAATGACAATGAAAACACGATGATCCAAAGCCTATGGGATGCAACAAAAGCAGTTCTAAGAGGGAAGTTTATAGCTATACAAGGCCACCTCAAGAAGAAAGAAAAATCTCAAATAAAAAAAAAAAATCTAACCTTACACCAAAAGGAACTAGAGAAAGAAGAACAAACAAAAACTGAATTTAGCAGAAGGAAAGAAATCATAAAGATCAGAGTAGAAATACAGGAAATAGAAAAAAAGAAACAATAGCAAAGATCAATAAAACTAAAAGCTGGTTCTTAGAGAAGATAAATAAAATTGATAAACCATTAGCCAGACTCATTAAGAAAAAGACGGAGAGGACTCAAATCAATAAAATTAGAAATGGAAAAGGGGAGTTAACAACAGACACTGCAGAAACACAAAGCATCCTAAGAGACTAATACAAGCAACTCTATGCCAATAAAATGGACAACCTGAAGGAAATGGACAAATTCTTAGAAAGGTATAACCTTCCAAGACTGAACCAGGAAGAAATAGAAAATATGAACAGACCAATCACAAGTAATGAAATTGAAACTGTGATTAAAAATCTTCCAACAAACAAAAGTCCAGGATCAGATGGCTTCACAGGTGAATTCTATCAAACATTTAGAGAAGAGCTAACACCCATCCTTCTCAAACTCTTCCAAAAAAGTGCAGAGGAAGGAACACTCCCAAACTCATTCTATGAGGCCACCATCATCCTGATACCAAAACCAGACAAAGATACTACAAAAAAAGAAAACTACAGACCAATATCACTGTTGAATATAGATGCAAAAATCCTCAATGAAATACTAGCAAACAGAATCCAACAACACATTAAAAGGATCATACACCATGATCAAGTGGGATTTATCCCAGGGATGCAAGGATTCTTCAATATATGCAAATCAATCAATGTGATACACCATATCAACAAACTGAATAATAAAAACCATATGATTACCTCAATAGATGCAGAAAAAGCTTTTGATAACAGTCAACACCTATTTATGATAAAAATTCTCCAGAAAGTGGGCATAAAGGGAACCTGCTTCAACATAATAAAGGTCATATATGAAAAACCCACAGCAAACATCATTCTCAATGGTGAAAAACTGAAAGCATTTCCTCTAAGATCAGGAACAAGACAAGGATGTCCACTCTCACCACTATTATTCAACATAGTTTTGGAAGCCCTAGACAAGCAATCAGAATAAAAAGATATAAAAGGAATCCAAATTGATAAAGAAGTAAAACTGTCACTGTTTACAGATGACATGATGCTATACATAGGGAATCCTAAAGATGCCAAGACAAAACTACTATAGCTAATCAATGAATCTGGTAAAGTTGCAGGATACAAAATTAATGCACAGAAATCTCTTTCATTCTTATATACTAATGATGAAAAATCTGAAAGAGAAATTAAGGAAACACTCCCATTTACCATTCCAACAAAAAGAATAAAATACCTAGGAATAAACCTACCTAGGGAGACAAAAGACCTGTATGCAGAAAACTATAAGACACTGATGAAAGAAATTAAAGATGATACAAACGGATGGAGTGATACACCATTTTCTTGGATTGCAAGAATCAATATTGTAAAAATGACTATACTACCCAAAGCAATCTACAGATTCAATACAATCCCTATTAAATTACCAATGGCATTTTTTTACAGAACTAGAACAAAAAATCTTAAAATTTGTATGGAGACACAAAAGACCTCGAATAGCCAAAGCAGTCTTGAGGGGAAAAAATGAAGCTGAAGGAATCAGACTCCCTGTCTTCAGACTATACTAAAAAGTTACAGTAATCAAGACAATATGGTACTGGCACAAAAACCGAAAGATAGATCAATGGATAAGATAGAAAGCCCAGAGATAAACCCTCGCACCTATGGTCAACTAATCTATGAAAAAGGAGGCAAGGATATACAATGGAGATAAGACAGTATCTTCAGTAAGTGGTGCTGAGAAAACTGGACAGCTACATGTAAAAGAATGAAATCAGAACACTCCCCAACACCATACACAAAAATAAACTCAAAATGCATTAGAGACCTAAATGTAAGACTGGACACTATAAAACTCTTAGAGGAAAACATAGGAAGAACACTCTTTGACATACATCACAGCAAGGTCTTTTTTGATCCACCTCCTAGAGTAATGGAAATAAAAACAAAAATAAACATGGGACCTAATGAAACTTAAAAGCTTTTGCACAGCAAAGGAAACCATAAACAAGACGAAAAGACAACCCTCAGGATGAGAGAAAATATTTGCAAACGAATCAATGGACAAAGGATTAATATCCAAATATATAAACAGCTCATTCTGTTCAATATTAAAAGAAAAAAAAAACCCAATCCAAAAATGGGCAGTAGACATTTCTCCAAAGAAGACATACAGATGGTGAAGAAGCACATGAAAAGCTTCTCAACATCACTAATCATTAGAGAAATGCAAATCAAAACTACAATGAGGTATCACCTCACACCAGTGAGAATGGGCATCATCAGAAAATCTACAAACAGCAAATGCTGGAGAGGGTGTGGAGAAAAGGGAACCCTCTTGCACTGTTGGTGGGAATGTAAATTGATATAGCCACTATGCAGAACAGTATGGACGTTCCTTAAAAAATGAAAAATTGACTTACCATATTACCCAGCAATCCCACTACTGGGCATATACCCAGAGAAAACCATAATTCAAAAAGACACATGCACCCCAATGTTCATTGCAGCCCTATTTACAATAGCCAAGTCATGGAAGCAACCTAAATGCCCATCGACTGACGAATGAATAAAGAAGATGTGGCACATATATACAGTGGAATATTAGCCATAAAAAGGAATGAAATTGGGTCATATGTAGAGACATGGATGGATCTAGAGACTGTCATACAGAGTGAAGTAAGTCAGAAAGAGAAAAACAAATATCATATATTAACACATATATGTAGAGCCTAGAAAAATGGTACAGATGAACCAGTTTGCAGGGCAGAAATTGAGACACAGATGTAGAGAACAAACGTATGGACACCAAGGGGGGAAAGTGGCAGGGGGTAGGATTGGTGGGATGATTTGGGAGATTGTGATTGACATGTATGCACTGATGTGTATAAAATGGATGACTAATAAGAACCTGCTGTACAAAAAAATAAATAAAATAAAATTCAATAAAAAAAATTAAAAAGGAGAAGTAATTGTCAAAAAAATAAAAGCCTCAAGGTCAAGAGAATTTAGGTGGTTTGGAAGATAGAAAAATTCAAATGTCAATGCAAATGTAAATGTCAGTCACATGAAGACCTCCAGTATTCAAGTAAAAATAATTCTACATTAGCTACAATCACAGTATATACATACACATATGTATATACCTATATACACGTTGTGTGTGTATATGCATATATAGATACAGACATGAATAGAGATATAGAGGTAATATGTATATTCAGTAAAGGCATTCACCTTACTAGGCCCACAGAAATCAGACCACAGCGTATTGGCCAGGACTGGAAATCCGATCACCTAGTGCCTGGAGCACCTGTCACCTCAGCCCCTCCAGGAGGCCCTGGGGAGTATTTATCATAATCACTCTGTTTTGCAGTTTGCTCCAGGTCGCATGCTGCCCCCAAGCCCCTCTGGAAGTAGATGGAGGGAGTAAGTTCGACAAGTAAATATCAAAGTGCAAACCTATCAATCCAGTACCATTAGGGAAACATTCAACCCAACAACTCGCTTCAACTAAACAACTGCCCAGGAGGGTTAGAAACAGAAAGGTGTCCATGTGTGGGGCCTGGGCCACAAGGTGATGGCACTTTTAAAGCTGAAGGATGCCTCTGTTCTCACCATACAGGAGGGAGCATCTGCACTGGATAGTTGTATTATTATACAAAAAGGGCTTATACAGTGTCTACAAGATCTTAGGTGCTACAGTAGACATACAAATGTTCTAAAATTTCTTGCCTACCTACTTGCATGAACGACTTTAACATGCCTAATGCAGGCTCACCCACTGGATGACAACAGAGGTACACAGACTTGTCTTACAGCTCTTCCTAGAACAAGCCTTTCAGGCCCTCTCAAGCTGGGGTCTAGCGAATTCAGGGCCAGGGTTGGGGGGAATGGGGTGGTCTGTGAACTAAGATGGGAATAAAGTTACATCTTTATTTACACTAACTTCTCATTAAAATCCAGACTCTTCTTCAATTATGGGCATAGGCAACACACCACAATAGTATTAGTAGGATCTGTGATTCTGTCATCAATAGAAACCACAGATATTTTAATATCACATTACGGTTGCCAAAGGATCTTGAAATGCTGTGTACCATCACCACCACTTTGAAATTATAGTAGCTAATAGGGCTACAACTAGATATTAGTTTATCCATTAAAGATGAACACATTACTATAGCACAATTCATAATACTTCGATAGCTCTAATGCAATATAACTGATTTCCTTGGTAATCTTATGTATTTTATTTGATGCATTAATAACCTTTCTTTCTGCAAAAAAATCCACAGGCTTCTCCAGATGCCAAATGGGTCCATGATACAAAAATATTAAGACCCCTCCCCAGGCTAGAACAACAATTCTAGTTCCCCAATTCTAGTTGACTCACCCAATCAATTTCAAATTCAGTCAAATTGAATGACTGGGATCATATAGGAAAAGACAAGGCAATTAGAAGTATTTTCCCTTTGAATTCATTTATTCATGCATGCAGCAGATACCAGAGCAAACCATACCTTCAAAGCACCATGACAGGTGATGTGGGGGGTAGAAAGATAGAGAAAGCGAGACTGCTCTTAAGGAGCCCAGAGGCTCACAGAAAAAAGGACTCTACAGATAACTGTGCACAGACAACTTTACCCCAAGGGAATAAGTGTTGGATTAAAGAACTAACATTTGAAACCGAACATCATCGAGAGCTTTTAGCCAGAGGCGACTTGAACTGAGATTTTTCTTTAGAAAACTAATCTGGTTGAGCAGTTTGTAAAGTGGGCTGGAGGGAGGTTAAGATCATCAAGGAGATGATTCTAGTAATTCCAACAAGAGATACCACGGGCCTAATGGAGGAAAGGACCAAGAGAAAAAGTGAACGGTGATGCGTGGCATAGAGCCCTTGTCTTGTGCACATGGCTTCATCTGAAAAACGTAAAGAATTTAATTGCCAATAACAAAGAAATGTTTAGCTAGACTAACTTAATATACATTGTGTACTATCATGTTATTATTTGTGCATTGTATTATATATATACATATATATGCATATTGTATCATGTAATTATTTTAAACTGTTTTCAACAACTTTATAATAACGTGGGGAAATGTTTTGCTACTTTAAGTGAAAAAGCACTATACAGAATTATATAGTTTAGAAGTATATGTGGGTTATTATAAAAATGTCTTCAATTCGTTCTCTCCTGTATCCACACCTGTATTAGTTTCCCATGTCTGCCATAGAAAAACTACCACAAACCAGGTAACTTAACATAATAGAAATATATTCTCTCACCGTTGAGGTCAAAAGTCTGAAATCAAGGCATTGGCCCGGCCACATTTCCTTCAGAGGCTCTAGGGAGATTCCATTTCTGTCTCTGCCCACTTCTGCTGGTGAAGCACTCCTTGGCTTGAGGCTGCATCAGTCCAGTCTCTGCCTCTATCTTCACATCAGTTTCTCCTCTTCTGTGGGTCTCTCTCAGACTGCCTCTGACTCTCTCTTACAAGGAAGCACTTAGCGTTCACTTATCCAGGATAATGCTTCCGCTCAAATTATTTTAATCACCTCTCTTGCCACATAAGGGAACAATCATAGGTTCCACTGATAGGATATGGATTTCAGGGGCCATTTCCAGCCAACCACAGCATGCTTTGTCATGTGTTTCTTTGGCCCCTCCCACCAAGAGGAGGAGTCAATTTCCTCACTTCCTCCATCTGGACTGACCTTGGGACTTCCTTAAGCCAACAGAATGCAGCAGAAGTGATCTTGTGCCAGTTCCTAGTGTAGGTCTCAAGAGACCTTGCTGACCGCCAGTCTCTCTGTTTCTCTCTCTCTCGAAATCCTGCCTCTCCTCCATGAACAGGCCTAGGCTAGCCTTCCTGATGAGGACAGGCACATGGTCTAGTCAACCCATCCTCAGCCTATGGCTGGCAAACTCCCAGAGGTGTGAGCAAGGCCATTCTTGACTAGACAGACACCAGCTAATGCCAAGATATGAGTGAGCCCTGCTGAGGTCAATCAAACCTGGACCACTTCCCCACAACTGCCCACTGCACCCGTAAAACAATAAAGACTTAATGTTTTAAGCCACTGATATTGGTACCATAACACATTTTCTTTACTGAAAGAAAAATAATAACTATCACTCACTGCTAGAATTAGAGCACTGCAAGACTGAGTGCATGTTATTTTGCAAATTCAAAACGGAACTTCATTTAAAGAACAAATTTAAACTTCTCAGCAAAACAATAGCAACAAAAGATGTTTAACTCTAGATGCTCATTTTATTGATCATCAGGTATGTACAGTAGAATCCTGAGTAGACTGACAAAACTGTTTTTCTAACAGAGCCTTGGGATTTATCATCTGACACTTCAACCACAGGTAGACTAAAATTATATCATCTAAGAGGCTGGTGGTATTACCTTTTTTTTTTTTTTTTCAATCAGGAGTTAAGAAAGAGATCAGCTGATTTTCATCTCCAAAATTAAGTCTGTAAAAATAACTAATCTCTTGGGCCTCCCTGGTGGCGCAGTGGTTGAGAGTCCGCCTGCCGATGCAGGGGATACGGGTTCGTGCCCCGGTCTGGGAGGATCCCATATGCTACGGAGCGGCTGGGCCCGTGAGCCATGGCCGCTGGGCCTGCGCGTCCGGAGCCTGTGCTCCGCAACGGGAGAGGCCACAACAGTGAGAGGCCCGCATACCGCCAAAAAGAAAAAAAAAAAAAAAAACTAATCTCAATTGGATCCATAATTCTGATAAAAGCAAGTCATCAGATTAAAATGTTTCCATGACTAACTCTGTATCCTTACCAGCAGAACTAAATTGATTTAGAGTTCAAGTTTCTCAAAAATATTTTGGAAATGTAACATTATGTTCTCCATGACATTCTATGGCATTCTTTTACAGCTTTTTAATTGAATTCAATTTGCAATGGGAAAGGAAACCTAATTCTCTTGGGAGGGTTTCAGGAAGATGTGGGAGGGTTTCAGGAAGATATGGGAAAGTTCCTCTGGGTAAAGAAAAAGAAATGATTCATGACTAAGATGAAGTAATACTGCCAAATACCCCCCCTGAGAGCCAAAACCAACACCTGAAGATCAGGGGTCACCTAGAGGGACAAGACTTTGCTCACAAGGGACAACTCCTCTCCCATATATGACAATGAACTGACCATTCAACACCAGCTTTTGGCTAAAACAACCTCTGAATACCCAGGATCCATAGACAGAGTCAAGTCTTTAATAATGTAAAATAACATTTAATGAGGGCTCACAGTGTTCCAGGAACAGTTCTTATGTTTTACATAAAAAAGCTCAATTAAGCCCTACAACAACCCATGAAATGTCAATTAATTAACAATTAATAATAATTCCCATTTTACAGATGAGAAAGCTGGGGAAAAACACCAGCCTAAGACTGCACAGCAAGGAAGTGGGCGAGCTAGGATTTGAGTCCCATGTACCTGGTTCTAAAGCATCTTTTTAACAGCTCTGCTTTCCCGCCTCACCTTCATAACCATGTTCTGAAAAACCAACATTCCAGATAAGCTCACGTTTAAAAATCAGTCAAAAGACTACGAACTTTTCAAAATAAAATAAGGAGCAAAAACTGTAAATTCAAACAGTCTTTTTTAAACATTTTATTGGAGTATAGTTGCTTTACAATATTGTGTTAGTTTCTTCAAACAGTCTTAAGAGAAGCCATAAAGGACCTTGAGAAATCATCTCCTCCTGCACCCTGTTGGCACATGCCTCTCTAAGTTGCTCCTTCACAAACACAGGTTGGAGGACTGGCTGCATCACGGTCGCATGAAATTTCCAAATGCATTTGACTTCCATGGAGAATCACAAAATCACTCAGAGCCCTCAGTGAAGTCATTTATTGACAGAGAAATTTATTCATTTATTGCTAAGAGAAATCTCTTCTGGGTTAATTCGAGCAGCCATGAAGAACAGCTGAGCAGCCTCCCCTTTAAATAAAACCCTCCACCAGTATCCTCCTCTCTGGGTTCACCAAGTCAATTTCTTTAACCTTGCTTTCTAAAGCTTCTATTCTAATGATGTTGATTGTTTTTTGAACCCTCTAACAATTTTTCTCTACTTTTTTTTTTAGAGTTGCTGGATAAAATATAGGACACCCAATTAAATTTGATTTCAGATCAACAACAAATAATATTTTAGTATAAGTATGTCCCATGTATAAATATGTCCCAAATATTACATGGGACATACCTACACTAAAAAATGACTCATTAATGATCTGAGTTGCAAATATGAGTGGAGGTTGTGAATCTATATTTACTGCATCTAGCTATTTTCTTTTAAACCTGTCAAAACCACATACAGTTGTCTAACTCAGTTGTCTCAAACTTGAGCATGCATCAGAATCACCTGGAGAGCTGTTAAAACATAGACTCCTGGATCCCACCTCCAGAGGTTCTGATTCAGAAATCTCTTGCAATTAGGAAACTGCATTTCTACCAGGTTACCAGGTGATGCTGATGCTGCTGGTCTGAGGACCATACTTTTTGAGAATCAGCACTCGAATTCCCTGAATTAAGTACAGTGTGGGCAAGGAGCATGTCCGAGTCTGTAAAATCCCCAGCTAAACTGCATAAGCCCAGGGGAGAATGTGGGGTCTCCTCTATGCCCATGGAGCATTCAAGTCCCCTTTCCCCAATCCTACTAGGAAATTAGAAAGTGCCTCAAATTAAGAAGGTCCAGCCCCTGCTCATTCATACTGGATTAGATTCCCTGAGATGGAAAGGACTTCTTTAAGGCTTAGATGACTGCTCCTGAGGCAAGTTTGTCCCAAAGGAGGAACCTGCAGGGGGCTCCAACCCAATTCCCCTTCTTAAAAGCTGATCTTCTCATAATGACTGTTCCCATTTAATTTTCTGACCTTTGTGCCCTGGTAAACTTTCCCCAGGTCCAACATTCGGTACAAGAGGCTATGGCATGTGGCAGATTGCTTCATGCCTCCGATTAGCAGCCTCCCTGTACCCTTTTCCTTTGTCCACTAACTTTGAAGTCTCTTCCCATTCTGACTCTGGGGTTGGCCTTGGACCTCGTTTTGGCCAACAGAATAAAGCAGAAGTGCCATATGCCAGTTATAAATCTAGATTTCAAGAGGCCTTGCAAGTTTCTGTTCCTTCTCTTGGGACCCTGCTCAGTCATCATGAACAAGGCCAGGCTAACCCAACAGAGCATGAGAGACCACGTGGAACAGAGCTGAGTCTGCCCAACTGAGGTCATTCACAACTGGCCAGTCCCCAACTGACCCACTAGCTGACCACAAATGTATGAGTAAGCCCAGATGAGCCTAGCCCAAACCAGCAAAAATGCCCAGCTGGCCCATAAGTTTGTGACCCAAAATAAATGTTTATTGTTGCAAACTGAGGTTCTGGGGTAATAACTGTTCAGCATTACTGTGGCCATAGATAACTGATGAAGTGTCTGACATTCTGATCATGCTCAGCTCAACCCTCTGATTCCAAAGACTTTGTCAGGACTCCTCTCTGGAGAGGGAGCTCTCTTCATTTCGGCATCTCCAGGTTATGCCCTTGGCTGAAAGCCTCCCATGTCGTTGATACTCTGGGCATAGCCCTTGAATGAATCTGCTGATTCACTGCACAACTATCCTGAATTGGACAATCATATTCAGTGTTGGTCAACACTAACCATGTTTCTTTCGTTTCCTTTTCTTTCATGCTTGGCCAATTTTGTTTCCCATCCTGCTTTTGGCTCACTGGTTTCTCTTAGGGGGTTTGTGTGTGTGTGTGTGCTGTTACTGTTTTGCCATGAGATGAATAAAAGAATGACTGAGACTGATTCGCCAATCTCTGCTTCTCTAAGAAGGAGAGATGCAAAGGAGGTGTATGAATGAGCAAGATAAATGGGGATGAGGGGAGAGAGGCAACAGTATCTACCCCAATCATAAAATCATTACCCACAGCAAAGAAATCAGAGAAGCCTTCTCCTTTCAAGTGAGAAGTGCCTTTGTAGTTAAACAATAAAACTAATCCCACTGGAAATTTTTTCAACTTACTTTTTTAAAAGTTTACTTCCTGTCTTGCTTATATTTCAAAGAAAACTAAGCCTGAATATTTCTTGCATAGGTACTATCTTCCATTCCATAACCTCAAGACAAGAAGGGAAAAGGAAGAAGGGATTTAACTGATTCAGTGGGCTAGATGAGATTTCTGTAACTCAAAACAAATCTTTGCTACCACAGGGAAATGCAGTAGCGAAGTTCTGACACCATGGACCATCAGAGCAGGCATCAGAAGTACAACCTAAGCAGATAGGGTGGTTGGACTAAAGTCGAGTGCACATCAACCCTCCCTCCCTCTCTCCTTTCCTCCATAGATTCGTCTGAGCCCTGCAATGAAATGAAAGTAAAGGAATAAAGAAGAGAACTGACTGATAACTGAAGAGAAGAGAAAGTGTCAAGAGCAAACAAGATTAGAAGTTAGAGACAAACAAGTGGGCATAAATCTATGATCTGAGATCGAATTAGGGAAAGCTGCGGTCCAGAATATGGCAGAAGGGGATTGCAGTGGGTGTGGCTTTCAGTTGGCTGGTGCAGAGGATAGGAGGAAGATTCAAGCTTAGACACAGCACAGAAGATGACTTAAAAATAATTTTAAAAGATACATGCATCCCTATGTTCATAGCAGCACTATTCACAATAGCCAAGACATGGAAACAACCTAAATGTCGATTGAATAGATGAATGGATAAAGAAGATGTGGTATATATATACACAATGAAATATTACTCAGCCATTAAAAAGAATGAAATCATGCCACTTGCAGTGACATGGATGGACCTGGAGATTATCAGACAGGGAAAGAAATACCAATGTGGAATCTAAAATAGGACACAAATGAAATTATTTACAAAACAGAAATAGAGTCACAGAGAACAGACTTGTGGTTGCCAAGGGGCAGGGGTCATGGGGGATGGATTGGGAGTTTGGGATTAGCAGATGCAAACTATTATATATAGAATGGATAAAAAACAAGGTCTTACTGTATAGCACAGGGTATAACATCCTGTGATATACCATAATGAAAAAAGGATATGAAAAATAATATGTATGTATAACTGAATCACTTTGCTGTACAGCAGAAATTAACACAACATTGTAAATCAACTGTATTTCAATGAAATAAATTTTTAAAAAATTAAAAAATAAAAATGGTTATATAAAAAGCACATGCTAAAAGGCTGAGGATATAGTTATTTATAGTGAACAGTTGTTGCAGATAGAACAGAAGGGAAAATTGAGCAGCAGGGGAACAGGGAAATAGTATGGTTAAGGAAATTATGAGAGACTTAACACTCAATGCTACACATCCATTAAAATCCAGTTCGCAATGAATGTAAAACAGCCTGGGGAAACTATGGTGATATAAGATGTGAAAAAAGAACAACGGAAATGTTTGAAAATGCAAAAGTGGGGGATTGTTTAAAGAAGTGGGAGTGAAAGGAAGAAAATTCCAGAGGACAGTGGATCAAACATCATCACCCTATATGGTGGGGGAAGTTAAGAGAGGCTTTCAAATGTTGAAGGAATAAGAAACAGAGGCTCAAGAATGCTAGGTAAACTAATGCAGGCCTCAACCAGAAGGACTATATATAGTAATGTAATTATTTAAAAAATTGAGGTTTTCATTGATGTGGGTTAAATCTGTATTCATTAAATAAGTTAATAAATAACATCCGAAACTGATCAATTGAGTCTGAAGGACAAGTACTTTAGGTCATAGCAATAACCAGGATATGATTTAAAAACAGAAATGGTTATAACAATTGCCTCCAAAGAACTTGGGGGGTAGTGGAAATTGATCCAGTTCACATGTCTTTTTTCATATTTTTAAAATATGTATACATATACATTACTCTTATTAAAAACACAACTGGGCTTCCCTGGTGGTGCAGTGGTTGAGAGTCCGCCTGCCAATGCAGGGGACACAGGTTCGTGCCCCGGTCCGGGAGGATCCCACATGCCGCGGAGCAGCTGGGCCCGTGAGCCGTGGTCACTGAGCCTGCGTGTCTGGAGCGCCTGTGCTCCACAATGGGAGAGGCCACAGCGGTGAGGGGCCCACGTACCGCAAACAAAACAAAACAAAACAAAACAAAAAAACCACAACTAAAATGTTACACTTACCCTACTGAATAACTATTCAACACAGATGACCCAGTTGGCAATCAAGAGGAACAGGAGGGTATTTTGTGAGATAAGTCAGAAAGTCCCTCAAATATAATCTGATTGTCCTTGAGTACCATCATTTATAGCATGGAAAACTGCGCTAAGAACCTCAATAATGAGGAACTGCTGATGATTTCCACTTTCCTTTTAAGCCCTGGAAAATCACAGGGAAAGTTATTGCTATATCAAAATCAGTCGAGGCAGCAGCTGCCCAGAAATGTGGTGTTGCCCGGAGACAGTGTCATGTGTAGAAAGAACTCGAATGGTAAGACCAAATTGGGAAATCAAAGGCTGTGCTGTTTCCCAGCTCTCCTACTCTGTGCTGAAGGACAGCTATGCCTACGTCCGGATGAGGTGTCCCTCCGAAGTGTCGAGTCCACCTCCTCCTCCACAACACACACGGAGCAGCCCACGTCCATCAATCTGGCAGTCCCTTAGGCTCTTAGCACAGGACCACTTCTGCTTCTAGAAACCATCTCTGTGGACCATGACATGCTTGCTTGTAGTGAAATGACAGCGGACCGTCTTCATGGTTGAATGTGAAAATGGTATACGCTAGTGGAATGTCCACAGGCTCCAAGTCCCCCCTACAATATCTGTATCCCTACACCTCACAGCATCACCATTCTAATCTGCCTGTCCTCATGCTCTCACCTGGACTAGCCTTACTGCTGTGCAAGCTCATCATTTCCTTCTTCTCCAATCCCCAGCCCCTGCTTCCAGGCCCCCAACCAACCCAGTCATCTCAACCAGCAGGCTGCTATGTGATGATTCACAAAGCACTGCTCCGTTTATGCTAGTTCCTTCCTTTCCTGATGAAAAACTTCCCTTAGCTCATCGCTGCCCACCACAGTGTGACCTCCAAGAGTGTCCCAAGCAATACTAATGCCCGCATTAGTTCTTACAAAAATACTAAGAAAAGAAAGGGAAAGAACAGATTCCATGGAGAAACAATTTGGAATATACTGCATTCTCTAACTACCATTGGAAGACTCAAGATCTACATTAGAATGCTCTGGTTTCTAGGAATCCCAGGCCTAGCTTCGTTTAATTCAGCATTTCACTTCTATACAAAACATAGATTAACACAACCTGGAATTACTCTTCTGCTGAGCAAACTTTGGCAACACTATTGGTTTGTGTTCCAAGGAGCTGTGGTCTAGCGTGGTGCTTCTCAAACATGAACGCACAGAAGGCCCACATGGAGGGCTTGTGAACACACAGATGCTGAGCCCCATCCCAGAGATGCTGAGGCAGTAAACGGGGGCTCCCAGATTCAGCAGCACTAACAAGGTCCCGGGTGATGCTGCTGGTCTCTCAATGACAACATGAGTAACAAATTCCTATGGGAAAAAAATCTAAACTCCTTATCATGACATTCAGGGTCCTTCTTATTTTAATCAGAACCTCTCCACCCTCCTTTTCTCCTCTAACTTCCCTTTGGTTATCTTATGCTGCAGCCCAAAGAACTACCTCCTTTTTCCTGTATCCCAGTTGTTCTTTCTGGTCTCCATTATCTCCCTGTGCCCAAACCCTTCTCCCTTCAAGATCTGGAACAAACATATGCTTGGCTGGCTTGTCTTTTCTTTACATACTTTAGAACTTCCTGTACTGATTTGTAATTGTTTACCTGCATTGTTTAACTTCTGTAGCCTATAAGATATAGGAAGGCATATTCTGCATCTGGCTTACGTTTGGAGATGATGATACCTGGGAGAATGTTTTATAAATAGTAAGGGCTCAATCAGCATTTGATGAGTAAATAATGCATGGCTAACAATGGCTGCTGATCTGAATTAGGGGAGATCCTTATTAACTCCAAATTGTAAGATGGGTGTGCAAACATATGAGGGCTTAAAAATAAGGCTGCCCCAAAGAGTTTAGTAGATTCTTTACTACGGGACATGAGAAATTGTAAATGGTGACCCATGTTAGAAATAAGAGAAAATGATCCTTAACTATGCAGAGCTAATAAAGATGACAATAAGACATGTATGTGTATACAGAGGCTACAGGTCACTTAAGCATACACCCACACCCACACCCACACATATATGTCTTGATCTGGGAAGTGGTTATATGGGTGTATATACATATAAACACACAAAAAGTCTTGAACTATGATTTATGCATTTTCCAGTATGTAGGTTATACTCCAATAAATAAAACACAGTAGAGAAAAGTGAGAAAAAATAATACAATACAGAAAAGACCATGTTTTAAAGTTCTTATATTGTCTTTTTTAATTCACTCTCTTAGAATATGTGGGAGAGTAATGCATTATTTCACAATCTGTATTTTTCTGACACAGTAAATGCATCATTAAGGAATTATTTAGGGAAGGTACTAGAATAAAAACTATCACATAGGTATCATGATGACATACATGTGGCAGTAGGTAATGAGAAATCTGTATGCTGTTGTCTTTCCCTATGAAAGAAAGCATCTTAGTCTTTTGTTTCTTCCAGGCCAAGTTTTATCCAAAATTCTATAACCTAAGTCACCTTTGGAGGAAACAGCATTCAGCCACCATTGATCTCATCTGACATTGTTAGTTTCCATAGAAACTCCTGTAGAATGCTCCCACTTGTCTGGACTAAGTGCCTCTCCCATCCACTCAAAACGAGGCCAGGAAAACCCTGCCTCGGCGTCTGACATCTCCCAGCCCTGCTCTGTTGCAGAAGGACACAAGAGCACTTAAGTCAGCATCTGTTACCTTTATCAGAAGAGCTGTCTCCCTTATGGACACACAAATGAAAGATTAAACACTGCCTTGTCCAATTAGCCTGGGTCTAAATAGGCTGTTCTCTGTAGGATTCTCGTAGGAAATGTTCCTGAGGCTCATATTTGAAAAAAGTGAACAAAAACCAAAACCAAAAGGAAAAACCTGGATACTAGAAAAGGAACCCTGTGTCCTATCAGTTTATATCATTACGTAATTACCAGCAGCCTTTGAGGGTAATATCGGTTTTTATCCTGGAAGATTATTCCTCCTTGCTTTGGGAGGGGGAGGAAAATAGCAGTAAGAATTTCAGGGCTTGGAAGGATGTACAGACCTATGGGTCATTTGAACATTCTTAGTTTTATCCAGCATATATGCTCACCATAACCAGGCTGTCCTGTGAAAACGTCAAGGCATTAAAAGACAAAATTAATCTACAGTGTAAGAAGTCAGGAGAGAGGTTACCCTCAGGGAAGGGAAAGAATAGTGACCAGAACGGATCATGAGGGGGCGTTCTGGGGTGTTGGAAATTGCTGTTTCTTTTTCAGGTTACCTCAGCACATTAACCTCATTAAAATCCAAGGAGCTGTGCACTTATGATTTGTGCACTTTTCTAATTGTATGTTAGTTATATTTCAATAAAGAGATTTTATAAACAAACAAATGACAGACAAACCAAGGCATCTAGGTAATGGAGATATTTGGTCTGGAGTAGATAGAGGCAATCACAGCCTGCTAAATTTCCTGCTGAACTAAACTAGAAAGGTAAGTTAGGAACAAGTTCCAGACCACTCGTAAAAGATGCCCAAAACAGTGACTTTGGTAGCTAGATTACCTTCATTCTTCTTCGATGAGAGTTTGTCCATGAACAGGCTGGACACGTCCAGCCTGAGCCTTCCTTACCCACTGAATGATGTAAGCCACCTGGTATCTGTAGGTGGCATTTATGGGATCATGTGCCTGACAACCTGCCTCTACATCTGGGAACTCTGTCAACCAAGGCTGACTGGTCCTGTGTAAGCCCCAGGATCGATGTTAGGCCATTCATTGACTTCCAGAGATTTTTGAAAACAGAATTGGGAAAGTGGTCCATTTTTCTGGATGCCTGAAGCTATAATATGTATAGTTTGTTGGCTGTTGGAAGTCATGTTTCCATTAAAGGGAGAAGTCTGGTCTCCAGAAATAAAGTTGGTTTATATCAGTTAGTTAGACACTATTATGATTTTTCTGTAAAATATAGATCAATACCTTTTAAAATTTACAGGCTAACAAAAACAAAAAAAAAGTGAGACCAAGACTTTTTAACCTTAGATGGTATCTTCAACCACCACTGATATCTTCAGTCACCCACGTGTATGGGCATTTGCTTGACCTTGAAATCATCATCAGCAATACATCCTTTAAAAGTCATGTGTCACATCCTTCTCTGCCCAATAAACTGTTCTCTTCTCAACTATTATAACTTCAAGTCCAACGATTCTAAATCCCACTGAGACCTACCATCTGTTGACTCTACCACTCTTTCATTATCCATCACAGTCCCCAGGCCTCCCTTCCCTTCTTTTCTATCCTAAATTCTACTGGCACACCTAATTCTCTACTAATCAGTGTGGTCATGGAATTGAACTAGGCTGAAGAAAAACTCACAACCAAACTGACTAGTCTGCACTTTACACTCATGACCACAGATCTCTAATGAACATTCAAAGGTTGTCCAATAATCCTTCTTCAGTATGTTTTCTCCTCTACTCTCTAAAATGATTTTTCCTACAGTCTCCTCAAGCCTGAGTCTCCTGTTCATGCCTCTTTTCAATGATAATATTGCATCGAACCCAGCATTTTAAAAGAGTCACATACACAGACCAGTTTCTCACCTCTCTCTTTCCTCAGACCACTCCAATTAGAATTCTCCCCTCTTGTAAAGGTCCTCAGTGACCTTCCTTTTGGGAAATCTGACGGTCATCTTTCTGTCCCCATCAACCATCTCAACAGTTTTGACCCAAGTAACCACTCTCTCCTTCTTGAAACATTTTCTTCTCTTGGAGACAGCAATTCCACACTCTCCTAGTTTTCCTTGATCTCACAAACCACTTGTCCTCAATCATGACCTCTTTTGCTTTGTTTAACTTCTATATGTTAGAGTGACCCAGGGCTCTTCTCTGTGTATCTTCTCTTCCTAGGTCATCCCATGGGAGCTCAAAGCTTTACATAACACCTATATTTCCATTCCTAGTTCTCATATATCCAACTGCTCCAGACTCATATATCCAACTGCTTACTTGACATTTCCACTTGAATACTTACTAAGCATATTAAACTTTAAAATTTAAAGCATAACACTTGATTTTTAAAAAAATCCATATGTTTCCTCTAGTTTTTCCCATATCAGTAAATTTCTCACCTGTTCTTCAGTCTGGTACCTTAGGAGTCATCTTCAATGCCTCCTTTCCTTGAAATATCCATACCCAATCCATTTGCTGCTGGCATCGTTTCCAAAATAATTCCCAAATCAGCCTACTTCTCTCCATCATCATCTCTGGCATTAACATCTAAACAATCATAGTCTTTTTTCTTATGTTAATCCCATAGCCTCCTAACTGGCTTCTCAGCTTCCAATCTTGTCTGCAACTCCACACCCCAATTTATTGTCCACTATAAGAGTGATTTTCTAAAATATAAATCAGATCACATCTATCCTATTTCTTAAAAATATATATATGTATATAATCTATAATATATGTGTAGATAGTATATATAAAGTAAAAATCCCCTTACCAAGGTTTAAAGGGGATGATGCCATCTGGCTGCTGCTCATCACTCTGACTTCATCTACCATTTGCTCCTGACTGGCTGCTGTTATTTGAACACACCGAGTTCATCTCTACCACAGGACCTTTCAACTTGCTGCCCCTTTTGTCTAAAACACTCTGCCCCTGTTTCTTCACATAGCTGTCTCCTACTTATCTTTGGGGTCTCAGCTTAAACGTTACTTTCATAGTACGACCTTCCTTGACTAGAAGTCCAAATGACTCAACTCCCCACCTAACTCAGCCTCTTATCATAAAAATCTCATTTTATTTTCTTAACACCTATCAGTCATAAAATTTCTTGTTCTTTCATTTGTTTACTTCTTTTTGTTTTGTTTTGTTGCTGTATTTTACCTTTTTTATTGAGTTATAATTAACATACAATATTATCTTAGTTTCAGGTGTACAACATAGTGATTCAATATTTTTACACATTATGAAATGATCACATCAATAAGATCAGTTTCCATCTGTCACCATACAAAGCTGTTACAATATTATTGACTATATTCCCTATGTGTACATTACATCCCAAGACTTATGTATTTTATAGCTGGGAGTTTATATCTCTTAATCCTCTTCACCTATTTTCTCTGTCCCACCGCCCACCCTCCCCTATGGCAACCACCCATTTCTTCACACAGAGAAAACAAAATTCTTTTGTTTTGTTTGTTCATTTGTTTTGTTTTCTAGTTTTCATATAAGTGAAATAATATGGTATTTGTTTTTTCTCTATTTCACTTAGCATAATACGCTACAGGTCTACCCATGTTGCTGCATATGGCAAGATTTCATTCTTTTTTAATGGCTGAGTAATATTCCATTGTGTATATATATCACGTCTTCTTTATCCATTCATCTATGCTTCCATAGATGCTTCCATAGCTTGGCTATTGTAAATCATGTACAGTGAACATAGGGATACATATATCTTTTCAAATTAGTGTTTTCATTGTCTTTGGATAAACACCCCAGAAGTAGAATTGCTGGATGATATGGTAGTTCTATTTTTAGTTTCTTGAGAAACCTCTACACGGTTTTCCATAGTGGCTGAACCAATTTACATTCCTATCAACAGTGCACAAGTGTGCCCTTTTCTCCATACCCATGTCAACACTTGTTGTTTCTTGTCTTTTTGATAATAGTTATTCTGAGGTGAAATTTCATAGTGGTTTTGATTTACATTTCCCTGATGACTAGTAATGTTAAGCACCTTTTCATGTGCTTGTTGGCCATCTATATGTATTCTTTGGAAAAATGTCTATTCAGGTATTCTGCCCATTTTTAATCATATTGTTTTCTTGATATTAAGTTGTATGAGTATTCTATTTATTTGGACATCAACCCACTTATTGGATATACTGTATGCAAATCTTTTCCCATTCAGTAGGCAGCCTTTTCATTTTGTTGATAGTTTCCTTCACTGTGCAAAAACTTCTTAGTTTGATGTAGTCCCACTTATTTTTGCTTTTGTTTCTCTTGCCAAAGGAAACATATCCAAAAAATGCTGCTAAGACCAATGTCAAAGAGATTACTGCCTATGTTTTCTTCCAGCATTTTTATGGTTTCGTCTTACATTTAAGTCTTTAATACACTTAGAGTTTATTTCTGTATATGGAGTAAGAAAATGATCCAGTTTTATTCTCTTGCATATAGCTGTCCAGTTTTCTGAATACTGTTTATTGAAAAGACTATTTTCCCCATTGTTTATTATTGCCACCTTTGTCATAGGTTAATTGACCATATGAATGTGGGTTTATTCCTGGATTCATTATTCTGTTCCAATTGATCTATGTGTCTGTTTTGTGTCAGTACCATACTGTTTTGATTACTATAACTTCATAGTATAGTTTCAAGTCTGGGAGCATACCGGCATCTCTATTTTTCTTTCTCAAAACTGCCTTGACTATTCAGGGTCTTTTGTGGCTCCCTACAAATTTTGGCAATTATTTGTTCTAGTTCTGTGAAAAATGCCATTCATATTTTGACAGGGATTGCACTGAATCTGTAGATTATTTTGGGTAGAATGAACATTTTAATGATATTTGATTCTTCCAATCCATGAGCACAACATATCTTTCCACTTATTTATGTCATCTTCAATTTCTTTCCTAAATGTCCTATAGTTTCCCCAGTGTCCTAAAGTCTTTTGCCTCCTGGGTTAAATTTATTCCTAGGTATTTTATTCTTTTTGGTGTAACTGTAAATGGGTTGTCTTCTTAATTTATCTTTCTGATAATTTGTTATTAGTGTATAGAAATGTAACAGGTTTCTGTGTATTAATTTTGTATCCTGAAATTTTATTTAGTTAATTTATTAGTTTTAACAGAACTAGATTTAATAAATGGATTTCCTTCTCATATAGTCTGGGTGCCCTTTATATTGCTGCTTTTTCACTGTGTCCTGGGGTTGGGGGTGGGGGGTGTGAGTCTGCACTTGGACCCCTCAGCAATATCCCTCCCTACTGCAGGTTGCTGCTTCAGGGGAGGTGTTCCTATGGATACCGTGTCTCCATCTTTCCTACCTGTTTCTCTGTGTCCTTCTACATGCAGTAGGTGTTCAGTCAGCCCTCGGATCTTCTTCAAGAGAATTGCTCTGTATGTAGGTGTAGACTCAACATGTCTGTGGGAGGAAGTGAGCTTAGGGTCTTCCTAAACTTGGACCCCTCTCCTATTTACTTCTTTATTATCTCTCTTCCTCTCTACCAGAAAGTATTCCTCTCAAAGATCACTGCTTTCTTCCAAGTGCTTAGAAAAATGTTTGGTACATGTTAGACAGTTGATAAATACCTGATGAATGAATTAATTAATCACAGACATAAAACGCCAAAAAAAAAAGACCATTTAGAAAACACTAATCAGGAGGGAACTAAAAAGTTTTTCTGGGTCAGCTTCTTTATAATTTAATATTATGCTATTAAATATATGAAATCTGAAACCCATTTCTGAATTATCAAAACAAAACTAAAATGAAATACATTTTAGTCAATCCAAACAGACTACAATTTGACTAAGAAGCAAAACAAAAACTGCTTCCATTTTAGCATCACCAGCCTTTGACAACATAAATCACTGTCTCTAGCACTCTGGTGCATGAATGACATCTGGGAATTTAAAAATCCTTTGATGGTAAAAGAAAAGAAGTTGCTCTTACTAAGTTACATCCAGCACTGAATCCAAATAAACATATGACAAACATATTTTTCTATCAGCTCTATCTTTTAAGCAATCAGAGAGTGAACAAGCCAAAACAGGATTTTAACAGCAGGTTCTGCATGGCTAGATTGGACACTTCCACATGATTTTAAGGGATTGTTTGATGCCTGTTCTTATATTATTTTTTCCACTCTGGAACTTGTATAGTATACATAAAACATTTACCCACTTTTAAAGCAATCTGTTTTCATCAAAGAATGAGAACTGATTGACATGAACATATGATCTATGAAATAATAATAATAAATGAAATAACACAGCATGTATTCTTTTATGTATCACTTCTTTACACAGCAGGATGTTTCTGAGATTCACCCAAGTTGTTGTTTGCACCAGTACCTTGCTCCTTTTTCATTGCTAAGCAGTATTCCATTGTATGCATACTTCATAATTTGTTTATCCATTAATGTGGTGGATACTTGTTTTTTTCCAGTTTCTGTTCTAAAGCTGCTATGAACATTCATTTACAATCTTTGTGTGGATATATTGTCATTCTCTCAATGAAAAAAACCTAGGAATGAAAATGCTAGAGGCATATGGCAAGTGAATGCTGAACTTTGTAAGAATCTGCCAAACAGTTCTGTGTGAATGCACTAAAAATATGTTTATTTTCCAGATATAAAACTTTAATATTGAACATTTCAGACTTTACACACCAGTTTCCTTTCTCTGCCCCACAAGATACCATCATGTTCTTCTGAACCTCCATGGAATTCAGTGTACAGAGCCATCTCACAATGGGCTAAGGAACAGCTGCTATACACGGCATGATTTTTTAATGTGAAATATGGAACTAATTAGAAAGTGGATTCCCTTAACAGAGCCCCATGTGGGTACAAAGGACTAGTAAGTCACGTGACAAGGAGATAACTCTCTTCTAGGAGAGTTTATATGACGCATATTCTTCCATATAAGGTGTTACGTTTGAATTTTCTCAACAGTCTCCCTACATAAGACCCTAGAGATCCTGTTTTCCTGTTACAGCTTCATAAGACCTGTCTCCATGAGATAACAGCTGGAGGTTTCCACTAGATTACCTTATTTCCAGAGGCTACATTCTAAGTAGGATAAGAGAAGAAAATTGAGCTATCACTCTGCATTCTCCTGACTGGGATCTCTCCCAGTAAACTGGCTGGAACAAGCCATGCAGGAAAGTAAGACATCCATGGTTGAAATAAATATTCTGATTAAACTACTCATCCCAACTTGGGAATAAAGAACCACCACTCATAAATAAATGCCCTAGTGATTTCTTTCCAGGTTGTTATTTTCTGATTATGAATATAGGCAAGTCTATTATGAATATAAAATATAATAGGCCACAGAATTTGCATAGTTAAATAATCCTTCTCTCAAAGGTATTCACCCAAAAGGGAACATTTCCCCACCTCTTAAATCTGGGCTGGTCTGTGACTTCCCTTGACAAACAGAGTGTGGAAAAAATGATGGTATGGCTTTGGTACTCATTCACATTCTCTCCTTTGCTCTTTCTCTCTCTCTTTGAAACCCAAACTGGCCTGCTAGAAGGCAAGAAACACATAGAGGCGAAATGAGCCATCCCAGTTAAGGCCATTCTCTACCAGCCAGCCCTCAGTATACCCAACAGTTGACCAGAGATACTTAAGTGAGCTCAGTTGAGATCGGTAGAACTTTCCAGCTAAGGGCAGTCCAAACTGACAATCCACTCAATTGTGAGCTAAATAAATGGTTGGTGGTTTAAGCCAGGACATTTCTGAGGTAGTCTGTTATGCAGCAAAAGCTAACTGATATATTAATCAGCTAGGGAAATAGTTTATTTCCCATTAGCAGTGCATAGAGTCCCCTCCTACAACTTCTCCTTATTCCCCGTGGCCCTGACTTTTGACCCACTTTTCTGGCTTTATTTTCTACTTGTCTATGTTCTCCTTTACCCCTATGCTGTCTGGTATGGGCTGAACTGTGGCTCCTCCAAAATTCATATGTTGAAGCCTTAACTCCCAGTACTTCACAATGTGACTGTATTTGGAGATAAGGCCTTTAAAGAGGTAATTAAATTAGAAATAGGCTCTTAGGATGGGCCCTCATCCAATCTGACTGGTATCCTTATAAGAAGAGAAAATTTGGACACACAAACAGACATCAGGGATGTGTGTGCACAGAGAAAAGATTACATGAGGATCCAGCAAGAAAGTGGCCATCTTAAAGCCAAAGAGAAAAGCCTTAGGGGAAACCATCCTGATGACACCTTGATCTTGGACTCTCAGTCTCCAGAACTGTAAGAAAGTAAATTTCTGTTGTTAAAGCCACCCAGTCTGTGATATTTTGTTATGGCAGATTTAGCAGACTAACACACTGCCTATGGGAGAAAAGTGTACAATAAATTTCCCAGCTTTTTTCCCTGACAATCACTCTGATAATTCCGTCTTAAGCAAGGCAGGAAACCCTCCAAAAAAAGTCTTAAGCAAGCCCACTCCTGGCACATATCCAAAGAAAATGAAAACACTAATTCTAAAAGATACATGCACCCCAATGTTCATAGCAGCATTATCTACACTAGCCAAGATATGGAAGCAACCTAAGTGTCCATTAACAGATGAATGGATAAAGAAGATGTGGTGTGGGGCTTCCCTGGTGGTGCAGTGGTTGAGAGTCTGCCTGCCGATGCAGGGGACACGGGTTCATGCCCCAGTCTGGGAAGATCCCACATGCTGCGGAGCGGCTGGGCCCGTGAGCCATGGCCGCTGAGCCTGCGCATCCAGAGCCTGCACTCCACAACGGGAGAGGCCACAACAGTGAGAGGCCCGCGTACCGCAAAAAAAAAAAAAAGAAGAAGAAGATGTGGTGTGTGTGTGTGTGTGTATACACAGTCAACTACTACTCAGCCATGAAAAAGAAATTTTGCCATTTGCAACAACATGGATGAACCTGTAGGGTATTACACTTGGTGAAATAAGTCAGAGAAAGAAAATTACTGTGTGTTATCACTTACATGTAGAATCTAAAAAATAAAACAAATGAATGAACATATCAAAACAGAAACAGACTCACAGATATAGAGAAAAAACTAGTTTTTACCAGTGGGGAGAGGAGTAGAGGGAGGGGCAAGGCAGGTAAAGGGGTACAAACTACTATGTACAAAATTAAAAAGCTACAAGGATATATTGCACAGAACAGGGAATATAGCCAATATTTTACAATAACTTCATTTTTTTTAATTAAAAAAAATTTTTTTTGGCTGCGTTGGGTCTCTGTTGCTGCACGCAGGCTTTTCTCTGGTTGCAGAAAGCGGGTGTTACTCTTCGTTGAGGTGCGTAGGCTTCTCATTGCAGTGGCTTCTCTTGTTGTGGAGCATGGGCTCTAGGCACGTAGGCTTCAGTAGTTGTGGCACACAGGCTCAGTAGTTGTGGCTCGCAGGCTCTAGAGGTCAGGCTCAGTAGTTGTGGCACACAGGCTTAGTTGCTCCGCAGCATGTGGGATCTTCTCAGATGAGGGCTCGAACCTGTGTCCCCTGCATTGGCAGGTGGATTCTTAATCACTGAGCCACCAGGGAAGCCCTACAACAACTTTAAATGGAGTATAATCTATAAAGACTTGAATCACTGTGCTGTACACCTGAAACTAATATAATATCATAAATCAACTATACTTCAATTAAAAAAAATTAGGTAAACAGAAATTTTAAAAGAAAAAAGTTTTAAACGTGAAGAATCCATATTTGTTTTAAAAGAATTTTTTTAGATAAAAAACAAAGTAAAATATAAGCTTGCCACTTTGGGGGGAGAAATATAAAATAAATTAGGGAAGTAAAATTTCCACCTCCATGCCATCCTGAGAGGGGATCCCTGCTGACATCTGGTATGTCTTCTTGCAGTGTGAACTTTAGCTCTTGCACTTCCCCACTGAATGGTAACCTCCCTGAAAGGCAGTGAGCACAGGCATGGGACATAGGCCCTTTTTCAGGTGGCACAGCATCCTAAAGCCCTTCCTTTGTTTGCAGAATTTCTGGGTCTGTTTTAGCAGCTGAAAATGGCAGACAGTTACTCTCATAACTGATTTGAAAGCACACATCTAAGTAGAGGAGTTTATTGTTGTACCTGTTTAATGGAATTTTACTATTGCTAGCCCTTCTGCTCCCATAGGAAATGCAGGATCACAGTGGATGCATCAGACAGCACGCGACAGTCTACACTTACCCTAGAAATCCTAGCCAAGGGTTTCTCCATGGAGCAAACTGTCAGAACCACCCTTGATATATTTAATAAAAATAATGACTCTCAATAATTGAGCACTTAGTATGTGTCAGGCACCCTATAAGAGCATGGGTTAGGTGTTGGTGGTGGTTTGTTTGTCTGTATCAGATGAGAACTGTATCCTCACAGCAATGCTATAAGCTCCTGCCAAACCCTGAAGACCAAGTTATACTGACCACAGTCAGTGATGAGTTCTGGTTGGTCCCTGAGTCAGGCCTGGTGACATTTGTTGCCCCTCAAGGAATGGCTTCTCAGTTCTCACAGACAAGGGCTCCCACCTGGTCATCTACCCTAGATGCTTCTAGATGCTCCTGTTCAGTGCATAAAGGTCCCAGGAGTCCTAGTATACGTGTCTCCCCAAACTGCTTCTCCTAACCTAGCTGGGAAGGTAAGAAAAGCCCTTGTTTCACCTACACAGAAAAAAGCCTCTTTCAGGAGGCCCTGCCCAGGCCCAGAAGTTATCTCCTACACTCATAGGTGGCCCTGGGTCCTTTGCCTTAATCAATTTCCTGCTACTTGTTTAATCAGTCTTATGTAACTAGTTCTCCCTGTACAGTTATTTGGATGTTTTCATTCAGTGCTCAAGTGCTTAACACATGCACACACATATACACAAACACATATGTAGCTGTTTCCTACTCTGTTCTAATGAGGGTCAGGTAGAAAACACGTGTGTCTCTTCCCATCCTCAAAGTGCCTAGGGGCTAAAGCAACTTTCTCTCACCTCCCAGGAACAATCTTTCAGCTTGTATTAGATGAGCACTCTAAAGCCATCTGGAAATGGTTAAAGAATAGTTGCTGAGGATTTACAGATAAGAGTTATTTACAAAAGGAAAAAAACCTACGCAGTCCCCACTACTCTCAAAGGAATGGACCAGAGGTCAAACATACTGGGAAAAAAATGTGACTTATCCCAGCAACCAATCCCAGCAAAATCACCTGTCTTCCTCCTCACTCTCTCTCCACCTTCTGACTTCTTCCTGACTTTGATGCCTATGTCACAGCTTTCCCTTATATAAGAGAAGGGTTTTTTTGTTGTTGTTTTCTTGTTTGTTTGTTTGTTTTTGCGGTACATGGACGTTTCACTGTTGTGGCCTCTCCCATTGCGGAGCACAGGCTCTGGACACACAGGCTCAGAGGCCATATGGCTCACGGGCCCAGCTGCTCCATGGCACGTGGGATCTTCCCAGACCAGGGCACGAACCCGTGTCCCCTGCACCGGCAGGCGGACTCTCAACCACTGCACCACCAGGGAAGCCCGAGAAGGTTTTTTTTTTTTTTTTAATTGTCTACATAATTGAAGACAATGACTAACACAACTGAACACATGAATAAACCAGAGAACAGTACTAGTCATCATAACAAATGGGGAAGGTCACATGTTTGCTCTTTCCCAAAAGGTTCCCTTGGAATTCTTTTGTTTTCATTCATTACATGAATAAACTCAGCATATATTTATTTAATAAAATAGAATCGACTAAATAATACATTATACACTTCAATATTCAGCTTCTTTAAAAAAAAAACCAAGATATCCTTATATGATGCTTACAATATTCACTTTTTCTTAGGTGTTCAAAGGTAAACTTCACCTTTGCAGTTCTGTAAGTCACAATCTAGGAGTGTTGACTGATTTCCCAGCTCAGTGTCCATAGGCTAAGATCAGGATGCTGGCAGGGCTGAATTCCTTTTCAGAGTCTCTAGGGGAAAATTCACTTCTAAGCTCATTCAGTTTGCTGGCAGAATTTGGTTCTCTGTGCTTGTAGGACTGAGGTCCTGATTTCCTTGCATGCTGTTGGCTGGGGTTGTTCTAGGCTTCTAGAGGCCATCCCTATCCCTTGGCTCATCTTTCTCCATCTTCAAAGCCAGCAATGACACATGGAGTCTTTCTCATTCTTCTACTCTCTCTGACCTCTCCCTCCCTTGGAATTCTAACAAGTGGGTTTAACCCAACAGCCTGTGCATTGGCTTTGCTTTGAATACCACCAACACCATTCTCATCACGGTTCTGAGGGAGTGACCTTAAGCAAGAGAAGTGTTTGGAGTCCAGTGCACCTATAATAAACCACCATGCAACTATATGATTATTCACTGGGTTGCTGCTTTCTCTTGAGGTGGAGTACCACAGTTCCAGAATCACTACAGGACAAAATGATAATAAAAGCAAAAGGAGGAGGAGCCCTGAATAGCCAAAATAATACTAGAAAAGAAGAACAAAGTTGAAAGACTCATACTTGATGATTTTAAAACTTACTACAAAGACATGGGAATCCAAACAATGTGGTACTGGCAAAAGGACAGGCATATAGAACAACAGAGTAGAATTAAGAGTCAAGAAATAAACTTATACATCATGTCCAATTGATTGACAAGGATGCCAAGATCATTCAATGGGGAAAGAAAAATTTCTTCAATACATGGTGCTGGGACAACTGGATATCCACACGCAAAAGAATGAAGTTGAATCCCTACCTCACACCAAATTCAAAATTTAACTCAAAATGAATTAATACATAAATATAAGAGCTTAAAACCACAAAACTTTTAGAAGAACATATAGGGGTAAATCTTCCTAACTTTGGGTTTGGCAATGGATTCTTATATTTGACATGCAAGCAAAAGCAACAACAATAAAAAATAGGGAAATTCAAATTCATCAAAATTAAAAACTTGTGTGCATTAAAAGACATTATCAAGAGAGTGAAAAGACAATCTATAAAATGAGAGGTCTCTGCAAATCATATATCTGATAAAGATCAAGTATCCAGAATATATATATATATAAAAACTTTTCCAATATAATAACAAAAAGGCAATCAACTCACTTAAAAAATGGGTAAACAACTTGAACTGACATTTCTCCAAAGAAGGTATACAAACAGCCAACAACCACATGAAAAGATGCACATCATTAGTCAACAGGGAATGCAAATCAAAACCACATGTTGTACCATTTCATACTCATTAGATTGCTTTAATAAAAAGAAAAAGAAAATAAGTGTTGGCAAGGATGTGGAGAAACTGGAACTCAAGTACATTGCTGGTAGAAATGAAAAATGGTGCAGCTACTGTGGAGAACAGTTTTGTAATTCATCAAAAAGTTAAACATAGGGACTTTCCTGGTGGCACAGTGGTTAAGAATCCACCTGCCAATGCAGAGGACATGGGTTTGAGCACTGGTCCAGGAAGATCCCACATGTCATGGAGCAACTAAGCCCATGTGCCACAACTACTGAGCCTGTGTGCCACCACTACTGAAGCCTGCACACATAGAGCGTGTGCTTGCAACAAGAGAAGCCACCACAGTGAGAAACCCGCACACCACAATGAAGAGTAGCCCCCACTCACCTCAACTAGAGAAAGCCCACTTGTAGCAACAAAGACCCAACACAGCCAAAAATAAAAATAGAAAATAAAATAAATTTATCAAAAAAAAGTTAAACATAGAATTAGTATACGACCCAGCAATTCCACTCCTAGGTATATCCCCGAAACAATTGAAAAGAAGGACTCAAATACATGTATACACATGTTCATAGCAGCACTATTCACAATAGCCAAAAGATGAAAACAGCCCAAATGTCCATTAATGGATGAATGGATAAATGAATTGTGGTATACACATACAATGGGCATTATTATTCAGCTATAAAAAGGGATGAAACACTGATACATGCTAAAACATGGAAGACTCTTAAAAACATTACACCTAGTGAAAACAAGCAAAGGTCAAGGTTTATATGGTCCCATTTATATGAAATATCCAAAATAGGTAAATCCATAGAGATGGAAAGCAGAGTGGCTGTTGCCACAGGTTGAGGAAGGGTAAAGTGGGGAGCAACTGCTTAATGGGTAGGGGCTTCTTTGGGGGTGGTGAAAATTTTTAGAATTAGGTAGAGGTAGTGTTTGCACAAGTTTGTGAATGTGCTAAATGACACTGCATGGCTCACTTTAAAATGGTTAATTTTTGTTATGTGAATTTCACTTCATTTTTTAAAAAAGGCAGAAGGAAGAAGAAAGACAAGGCAGGCAAAGCAATGCAGGTTTTTAGCTAAGACCAAAGCCTTGGGAACAGCAGAAATAAGCACCAGGAGGGGCGCAGGTGCTGGCAGATGTGCTCGGAGGGAAGAAGCAGAGATGGTGTGAACACAGAAAAAGGAGGTGGTTCAATCTGGGGATGGTGTCCTAACAGAAGAGTTGCATCTGTACTCATTCTAGAATCCACAGAAATGGCCCTTTGTAAAGTCCCTGAAGGAAGGGCACCATGAGGACCACGAGGTAGAGGAAGTTACTTAAAGGAAGGACAATGTGGTACCTGAAGCTCCTCAAGGTCAATCCTTTGCAGACTCTTCATTCCTTTACATTTGTACAAGAGAAAGAGCAGAGGGTTACCGAGGAGAAGAAAGAGGTGAGTGAACATCTCCCATGCCAAGGAGTTAAATTGAATTTGCTTACTTTTTTCTCCCTTTTACAGAAACAGACAAAACAAAGGGAACATTTCCATTGTAGGGGGAAAAGATCCACATTTCAGGTCTGAAAAAGATTCAGGATGCCCAATTCAAAATAGGAGAGTATGTAACATGTGTGGGGACATGAAATTCTATCTTTGGAATAAGTTCTTGCTGTCACAACCACACAAAGGCTCTTGGGAAATATCATACAAAGAAGAAAGTAGTTTGGAGCTTCACAAACATCCCTGGGAAAGAAAAATGGGAAGGAACATATTATCTACAGTGAGACAGGTCCTACGTATGCAACATCTCCTTGTAAAGACTTCCAAGATCCAATGAAATCGGTGACACTGCTCATTTTCCAGACGGGAAAACCAAGCCCCAGCCTTCAGAGCTCACATTCTTTCTGCTACACCATAATGCATTGAGCCAGGTGAGAAAATATAAAAGTCACCAGGAGCAACCTCCAGTTTTCCAGTAAACGTCTGATTGCTTGGAGAAGTGGGTGTGACTTTTAGTTTTCTATTAGTTCAATAAGGGCTCTCAAACATCTCCAATGAGACAATGCACTGCATCTATCCAAATTCCATACCGCTTTATTATCACTCGAGGAGTATACAAAATACTACCATTGCATCAGTTTCTTGCTGCTTATTTTTTATAAGAGTAGTGCCTTCTCTCTGCTCCCTGCATGCCCACTGTAAAAGCACATGGCCTGCAGCCATACAGGAAGGGTCAGTAGATCATGTCAGCACTTTTGACAGCAGAGCCACTGGAGTTGTCCTCAAACTGCTCTCTTCCTGCGTTTGTGACACTTGATTCCCCCCACAGGCTACAAAATATGGCAAGTAACGAAGCAGCTGCTGACCTGCAAGGTGGTCACTGCCCAAGGTCACTGGCTGGTTCCTTTCCTGGGAGGCTTTATTTTAGTCCTCAGGCCTCAGCAAGCTGCCTTTTCCCACCTGAGGACAGTGAAGACACGACGCCTGCTCCTCTGTTCATTTCAAAAAAGTAGGCAAGGACTTTCAAATGCAACAATTCCACTGGCTTTCAACATTTTATTGATAAATCCAAAAAAAATGATAAAATAAAAAGGATCAGGGAACTGAACTGGATTTTTCTTTCTCTCCCTTTTATAGAAACAGACCAATCCACACGAACCTTTCCACTGTACGGGGAAAGAAAAATCCACGTTTTTTTCTGGATCTGGAAAGGATTCTGGAAAAGATTCAGGCTGCCCAATTCAAAATAGGGGAGTGTGGAACACATGTGGAGATGAGAAATTCTGTCTTTGGAATAAGAAGTTCCTGCTGACACGACCACACAAGGGCTCTTGGGAAATGTCACACAAAAGCAATTTTAATGTCATGATGACTTCAAAAATAGCATACTCACAAGCTTCATGTGAAAAGCCTGGTCGAAGGAACTAAAAAATATAAGGGCAACAGCTAAAATTTTCTATACTGGACTGTTAGACCTTTTCCAGTTTCTTCAAATCTTTCAGAAAACAAGAAAGGACAAATAACTTTGCTAATATAAACTGAAATTTCCTTTAGCCTGAAAAACAGGATAAGCCTTCAGCATCTACTGAAGTAGAAAACTGACATTATTTTCCCAAAGGTATCACACTATAATTGTATGGTTTATGCTTTTCTTCTCTAGTATTTTATTTTAAAAATAAAGAAAAGTTGAAAGTTCTTTTTTTTTACAGTGAACAACCATATTCCCACCACCTAGATTTTTTGAATATCTAGCCTTTTATCCAGCTCTCTATCCATCAGTTCTTTTTTTTTTAATGTATTACACAGTAAATACATTGCAAAGTTCAATACACTTTACCTCTAAACTCTTACACTGCTGGCATTTTAAATCTTTTCTAGTTAAAGTTGTGACTTAGCAAGAGGAAAGAGGGAGAAGAAAGTAAGTGAAAGCTCATCATACACCTAGTTCCCTCTTATGGAGAGGACATCCCTATGTGGTAGAGGGGTGTCCTTCTGGCAAGGAGAGTAAAGGGTTAGAAACTTCTTCCTTCTCTTTGGTTTTGCTCTCATCTCTCAATTATTCCACAAATCAAGAAAGGGAGGAGAATATTTGAGGCTGGGCCATGCCCACCCCTTGGGGATGCCTCTAACAGTAAAGATTAAGTGAAGATAATAAAAAGTGGATGGCAGACCAGTACTGACCAGTCACTGTCTAAACAAAAGACTTCAGATTCTCTTAAGGGCTGCCCAGTCTAGCTTACCAGGTAAGGGAGCCACTGTACAGAAGTGTGCCCAGGAATGGATGGTGTGTTCACGCCAGAGCATGCCCAGAGTATGGCTACAGGGGGCAAGATCCATACAGCAGTGACATTGGTGAGGGCCCCTGTGGTAGAAGTTCTTCCAACATTCTCTTCATACAATGTGACTTTAACACTCTCCCACTGGGAGGTGGGCATTTATGTCTCCTTCCCTTGAAGCTGGATAGGCTTGTGACTCACCAGTAACCAAATAATGTGATAGAAATGATACAGCATGATTGTTAAGGCTATGTCATAAAGAAGATTTGCATCTCACTTGACAGGAGGAATAATCACACTGGAGCCCACATAAGCAGTCCAGCTGCCCTGAAGCCACCATGCTGTGAGGAAGCCCACAGTTTCCCATGAACAGAGACATCATGGAGAATCCTGAGACTATATGGAGAGAGAGAGCCCAGCCAGCTTCCAGCTGCTCCAGCCTCTTGTTCTTTCAGCTTCAGATGCCATTTGAATGCAGCTACCTGAGGGACCCCAAGCCGGAACAGAACAACGAAGCCCTTCTGGAACACCTGACCACAGAAAATGTGAGAGGTGAAAAGGTGGCTGCTTTTGTTTCAAGCCACTACATTTTGGAGTGATTCCTTACACCACAATAAATAACTAAAACAGACCCCAGCATCTGAACTGGGTCATGATGATACCTCACTTCATACACTGCACAATCCAAGTATCAAACTAGCCACTACCTACCTTTCTTATTGTGTAGTTAGTACTTCAGCCTCATCAGTTTACATGCAAGTACCCAAACTCTTCCAGAACCTTCTCCCGCAACACACATTATATATTATATATATATATATATATATATATATATATATATATATATATATATATATATATATATATATATATATAACTTTTTTCCATTGCCTAAGATGTCCTCTTTTACTTTTCAAAATTTTTCTACATTCTACCCTCATTCAAGACTCAGTTTCTTCCAAAAAGTGATCCTATAATTCTGCACTCCTCAAGGTTATCAGTGATATCTTAGCTGCCAAACCCAACCATTTTAATCATAATTCATGCCTATAGGGCATTAAGTCCCAAATGGAAGCAGCAATGGCTCATCAAGGACAGATCAGCTCACTTTCTTTGGACAACAATGTTGCCTCACTTCTTTATTGAATGGGGTTACCAAGCTGGGAGATTCAAAAGTGCTGACAAAAAGTCTTATCTAAAGGAAGTAAGACTCTTACTAGAGTTTTTCTATAACATTCTGAAGTTGCACTGTCCAATACAGTGTCATTGGCCGAAGGTGGTTTTGAGCACCTGAAATAAGGCTAGTCTGAACTGAGATCTGTTGTAAATATAAAATATACACAGATGAAAATTCTTAAAAAAAGGTAAAATATAATTAATAATGTTGAATATTGAAATGATAAGAATTAGGATATGCTGGGCTAAAATATATATTGTTAAAATTAATTTCAAGTGTGATCTTGGACTTTCCAGCCTCCAGTTCAGCCTGTTATCACAACCTCTTTTTGTTTTCTTTTTAAATGAGGCTATAGGAAAATTTAAAATTATTCATGCTGCTCACATGCTTTTTCTATTGGACCAAACTTTTGTGCTATACTGAGTTGAAGGTGCCCAAGGAAACACCATATATTTCCATAAAAGTTTTAGGAAAATACTTTTAAGGTAAAGGTGAAATGTTTGGATATAAAATTTAAAAGGGGGGTTAAAAGAGGTGAGAATGAAAAATAACAGAGTTAATATTTATGCTTGGAAATGTTTCTAGCAAGAATAAATGCCAACCATACAGTCACACAGTATCCTTGCCTCTTTTTCAGGGCACTGAAATCATTACCCATGATGAAATTCATATAAGGAAAGCTTTGAAATTTCAGATTTTATTTTTTAACTCTAATATATGTAGCAATTCTACTAACTGAAAATTACCTAGGTGTCTCACTCACTGAAAATTACATAGGTGCAATCACTTTAGGACTTAGATATTTGAAGCAGTAACTTATGACCTATTCAAGGGAAGAAAATGAATTTATACAGCTTCCAAAAGTATGTAAACTTGCACCAGGAAAAGGCCTAAGGGATGAAAAATGTGCCTGCATGAGTGAGGAAGTGAGTGAGAGAACATGTGTCTAGGTAGAGAAGACACTCCAGTGTCTTGTTCAGATATCACTGGGTACCTTTTAACTGTCCTGCGTGCCCACCTCCCAGATTTTGTGTGTTTTGCTTCTAAAGATGGCACTAGCAAATTTCTTAAGAGGAACAGCCTTCAACTTCTAGAGCTGCTTCACCTGCAGATGCAGAGTCAAGTGCTCCCCAGTTTACAGCCTCTCTCCCACCAGCCCACAGCCAATGGCTGAGGCAGGGATGGGAAAGCCCAGCTCCTTACCTTGAGCAGAAGGAACAGATTCTCAGGAACAGTTACACTCCAGAGCTCCCCCAGGGGTCAGGCTGAGGCAGGGACATTGCCCAAACCACCCCTCTGCTTGGCTCCCTCTTTCTCCCTTACCTTCCCCAACTCCCTAGTTCTCTTGGGAGCACTGCCTTAATAAAACACTTGTGCAAAGATCCCACCTCAGACCTGCTTAGGGAAGCCCAAGCCAAGAATTTTGTGATGTATGAATGGACCCTAAGAAAATGTGAAGCCAGATTCTTATTGTTTTTGTGTGTGTGTGTGTGTGTGGCTTTATTTATTTATTTTTATTTTTTAACATCTTTATTGGAGTATAATTGCTTTACAATGGTGTGTTAGTTTCTGCTTTATAACAAAGTGAATCAGTTATATATATACATATGTCCCCATATCTGTTCCCTCTTGCATCTCCCTCCCTCCCACCCTCCCTTTCCCACCCCTCTAGGTGGTCACAAAGCACTGAGCTGATCTCCCTGTGCTATGCGGCTTATTGTTGTTTTTGTACCTCAGATAAGAGTTTCTATAACACTTAAGTATTTAAAATAACTGCACAGTTTAAGAAGCAAGAAGTATCTTTGTTCCTAAAGAGCATTGCAGCAGCCCTAGAACAGAGGTCTTAGCCCTAGAAAAAAGATGCTAATAACTGGCACAGCATATATATCTCCAGGTGGGAAAGAAGTTAAGGGTAGCGTGTAAGGCTCCAAAATAGAAGTAAGAATAAAGAGAAGTCAGCTTAAAGTTTGGTGAGCTTCATAACTGACACTAATGTTATCAATTCTGTACATAATCAATATTTAATAAAAACAATTTCAGTTCATTCAGAAATCAAGAAAGCACCCCAACATTAGGTAAATTTCCCACCAAAAAGAGTCTACCTTCCAAACTGAAATAAAACAAGGCAGTAGGTATCAAGGGTTGTTTTCTTTCTTTTCATGAAACTTGAAGACAGCCTTTAGTTTAACTAAGCTAATAAATTCCTCTTTACGAAGAGTCATTCTGAAGCTAGAAATTTAAGAGTGAAGATAATTCATCTCATTTTGTTTTCTATAAATATTTCCTATTTTAAAACTGATAAAAAGCTAAGTTGAATGTAACATAAATAAGAGAAATCTAAAATACACTTTTTGCCATTAAGGGATTAAAATATATTCTGAATGCTTACTGTGGATGTAATAGTCCTAAAAAAAAAAAAAAACCCACTTAGAACTAATGTACAGCCCACTGTTGGAATCATGGGAAAATAAAGCAGGCTTTCAAGATGAAACCAGAAAGGTTCAGATGCCAGGGTCTAGATAGTCCCCATTTTAAATAAAGGAAGACATTATAAAGGAACCCGATTTCACTTCAATAAAAGGAAACAAACAAACAAAAAAACTCATCATAAAGGGTATCCAACAATTGAATGTTGCTAGAGTGGGACATTTTTAGTTTTAGGAGAGGATAGCACGAAATACACAAGAATTGTCTCTTTGGGAAAGGCAAGCCTAACACAAAGATAACAATCAAACAAACTGGTGACATGTGGGACACCAGGTCCAATCAAGTCCTAACAGGTGTGGGGATGGAAGAGTAGCCCACATACTATGTTAGCTGTCCCCGGACCCAATGCCATCTAAAGTCTTTGTAAAATCAAATGCATGACATTTATACCACTTAATATAGAGGAAATCATTCTTGGAACTTACAATATAGAACAGATAACTTCTAAGCTCTGTTCTTTTTTTTTTCTTTTGGACTCTTAAATCAAGTGTTTATTTTCACTAAGTACCTAATTCTTCATGGGGACAATGTATAATCCAGCTGAGAAACAATGACTTATTTTTTAAGGATAATCCAATTATTGTACAGAGAAAGTGGATAGTCCAGAAAAACATTTTTTTAAAAAAGAGTAAAAAGCAGACATTGTGTCTACACTGATTTAAAGTCCCTACTGAATTATTCAGCACCCCCTACTCCGATTTGCCTGCTAAGACATGGTTTATGAGTCATCCGTGAGGAACAGTAAAATATACTGCACTCGACTAAAAATAAGTAGGAACATTTAATAATAAATCTACTTTCTTGATAGTCTTGGGTCATCATTAAATACTGATCACTTGGAGAAGTGTTGGGCTGTGTGAATCTTCCCTCCCCTCACAGAAAGGCCAGAAGAAAATCAGCCACGGGCCCTGCCAGAAGATGATGGAATATCCGACATGACATGAAACACGGAGAAGAAAATAATATTGATTTTAAATGCCTGGAACCTGGAGTTCACTTATCGAGATGAACAGCAAAGTTTCTCGTTATCTTTTCCTTGTGATCACTATAAAATTACTTCTTGTCCCTTGAAGTAAGAACGGACACATAGTCCAAATTTTTTACTTATAACGCTAAGTAGAAAATAGCAATTTGACAAAGGGGTCAGAAAAGAACATTTGCTAGGATTCTGGCTCTTGAATAAAGCATAGGCAAGTTATTGTTTATAAATAAAAAGAACTGTACATATATATTTTCGATTTCCATTTTAGCGTTTCTTTAAAGATTTGTAAAATGGAACTTTAGAGGAACATTGGAAGGATTTAATTACATCATCCTTATAGGTAATTGCCATAAAATAGAGGGTGGACTACAGCTGACAATGATTTTTCCCATCTGTGAAAATCTTCTTAAAGAAAATGTGCATAAGATTAAAAACAACTCGCATACATTTCTCCTCAGAAAGAATTACAGAAAACAGCAACTTAATATCTGATGCTCACTAAATGTAGGCAATACTCCCACAGACGGCAAACAGAAAATCCAGCAGAAAATGAAATACCCCAGGTTGGTGGAATGAATAAACATGAATCTAGAAAATGCCAGGAGTTGAACACTCCACCACATCAAGGAAAACATCTGTGAATCAGTTTTGAGAGGCATTTCAGATGGGACATCAGTGTGAATGAAGGGATTCATTTTACAGACCGAAAGTTCTAGAACCCCCCATCTAGCAACTTACCCACTGTGTGCAGAGTACTTACCAGATGGCTGGGGACTGATTGAAGGTGACGTCCACTTAGTCAAATCACAGCGCTGTCCTCTGTGGAGGAAGGACACAGATCAGAGAAAAATCAATGTGAAGGAAATTTAGAATACTCATGGAAAGAAACAGCCCTTTGCACTTCAAAATCAAAACCTATAATATTCTTTAAATCACATGAGAAAGAGACATTAATAAATTAGTGATATTAGTTTCTAAATGGATGACAAAAACAGACAATCATCAAATCAGAAATCTTAGTGCTACACCCAGCCTATAGGGTTTATACACTCTCTCTACTAAGCTGCTGATCTACAATTCAACCTCTTAACCTATCAAAATAATTAAGCAGCAGTTGAACAACAATGATATCCATAATGTTCTAGAAGTAGATATAATGATCTTTCCCTGATTGATAGTGAAACTGATAGTAATTTTAAGAAATCTTTCAAAGAAGAGCAGTGCTGAATAGGAAAGGTTTACAATGAAAATGTATCTATGTACAAATAGTCATTATTTTTGATGTGTGTTTTTGTATTGCCTTCACTAGCAAGTTGTTATGTAGTTTTGGACTTGACATTGAATTTAGATTTCAAGATCTTTCCAAGATTTTGTGTTGGGTGGGGAAGTGGCATAGTTCCAGGTGGTGTCAGAAGTACACAGAAGCAAGAGGAAGCCCATCTGCATTTGGAAAGAAGTTAGAGGCAGAAAAATTGGTCAATTGAAATATGGGAAAATGATGTCTGTAAAATCTGAACTGGGATTTTCCCAAGGTCATCACTTATTTATGGAGATGTCTACAGTAAAGTCCCCGGTAGAAAGGTACATCAACAAATGAAAAATATGTCATTAAAAAAAAAATCAGACTTGGGTCTATATAGACAGACATGGAAAAAAATTCTCAAGTCATAGTTTTACTTTTTAAAAACTCAAGAAATGTAGTAATATGTGTACTATGACCCCAGTGTGTTAAAACAAACCTCACTAATCTAGGTGTAAAAACACAGACATGAATATTGTTATATGCAGAGAACATATTTGAAGGGATAACAAGAAACTCAACTGGGCTGCCTCTGGAGAACTGGTACTGTAGGGACGTAAAAAGGGCCTTTGCATTTTAACCTAACATTGAACAATTATGCAATATTTTATCACAAAACATATTACTTTTACAATTAAAATTGAAAAAACAAGAATCCAATTCATCTAAACTTCCTATGGAAATAAACATTCCATTTTAAGTGTATAGAAATAGAGAATACACAGCATCATCTACACATACTTCACTGATTTATTTATTTTATTATTATTATTTTTTTGGCCACGCTGTGAGACTTGTGGGATCTTAGTTCCCCAACCAGAAATCAAATCCAGGCTCCTCGCGGTGGAAGCATGGAGTCCTAACCACAGGACTGCCAGGGAATTCCCATTACTTCACTGTTTAGTAAATATTTACTATGACCCAGCTCTAAGCATGGATTGCATCATCATATTTAATCGGCATAAAAACTCTAAAATGTTTGTACTGTGATTATTCCCATTTTATAGAAGAGAAAACTGAGAAGTTTGGTGTCTATTCAATAATTACACAAAGCTGGAATTCAAACCCAGGCACCCTGACCAATGTTTAGGTTCCATGGTACTACCCCCTCCATGGCATTTATCATAGTTTCAATATTGCATTTATACTTGTAGTGATGTATTAATATGAGACTGTAAATTCCATGCAGACAGGGATCCTGTGTGTATTAGTACCATGATGTATATCCCCAGCAACGAGATAGTGCCTCCCCACAGCTTCATTGAAAAGGTGAATAATTAAGTGTCGCGCCTAGAGCTGGGAAGTTAAAAATGTTTTATGTCTCTTGGGACTGTAAAACAAGACGAGTTCCCAAAAAGGTCACTGATTAATAACCCTGCTATACCATGCTCCTCGTTTTGAGAAACCACTTGCTACCCATGTCCTTCTGTACCCAGAGATTTAAATACTGGACAGAGTTTCGCTTTCCTTCTATAATTCCCTAGGTGACTATCCAGCATAAAACTGATGCATTGTTCCATAAGCCTTTCTGCTTCATGGCTAGGATATTGCAACATTTGGGAAAGCCAATGTTGAAATACTTAACTACATGGGAATTCCCTGGTGGTGCAGTGGATGAGAATCTGCCTGCCAACACAGGGGACACAGGTTCAATCCCTGGTCCGGGAAGATCTCACATGCTATGGAGCAACTAAGCCCGTGTGCCACAACTACTGAGCCTGCTCTCTAGAGCCTGCGAACCACAACTACTGAGCATGTGTTCCGCAACTACTGAAGCCCTTGTGCCGAGAACCTGTGCTCCGCAAGAAGAGAAGCCACCGCAGTGAGAAGTCCGTGCACTGCAATGAAGAGTAGCCTCCGCTCGCCCCAACTAGAGACAGCCCACATGCAGCAACAAAGACCCAACACAGCCAAAAAAATAAAAATTAAATTAAATCTTAAAAAAAATGTTTAAAAAAAAGGAAATACTTAACTACAAAGAGGTGAAGCAGTATAAACAGTTTGTCATGAATTATTTAGCTACTGGCATATAGGGAGCAAACTACTATAACTGACTTAGTGTTGTAGTCATATGTGAATCAAGGCCTCAACCTACCAACTTTTTCATCCTAGTATTATTACTCTAGGTGTTGAAGGGTGTAAATGGGTCTTTAGTAAAGGAGAGACGGAATGGATGAGTGAGTGTGTGTGTCTGTGTGTCTGTGAGTAGGCCTCTATGAATCTCTGTGTGTTTATGTGTCTCTGTGTGTGCACTGGTCTTTCAAAAGAGGAAAGATAGTTTTCTATAATGTAGACAGAAACCTAATAAATAGTTACACAAAATCCCCAAATCTCAGATCCTATTAGTGCTGGTGTAAACAACAGCTGTTTTTCATTCAACAAGGGTGCCAAGACTATTAAAAAGGGAAAGATAAATCCACACACAGAGGAATGAAGGTGGACTCCTATCTCACATCATACACAAAAAATAGCTCAAAATGGATCATAGATGTAAATATAAGAGCTAAAACTATAAAACTCTTAGGAGTAAATATAGGAACAAATCTTTGTGACCATGGGTTAGGTGATGGTTTCATAGATATAACACCAAAAGCACAAACAACAAAAGAAAAAATAGATAAATTGGAATTCACCAAATTAAAAACTTCTGTCAAAGGTCATCTTCAAGAAAGTGAAAAGACAACCCAAAAAATAGAAGATTTTTACAAATCACGTATCTGATAAGAGACTTATATCCAGAATATTTTAAGAAGAACTACTATAACTTAACAATAAAAAGACAAATAACTCAATTTAAAAATGGGTAAATAATCTGAAGAGACATTTCCCCCCAGAAGATATACAAATACATAAAGAGATGTTCAATCATAAGAGAAAATTAAGTCAAAACCACAATGAGATACTACTTCACACCCACTAGGATAACTATAATCAGAAGACAGGTTAGAAAAAGCGTTAATGAGAATTTGGAGGAATCAGAACCCTCCTACATTGCTTGTGGGAATATAAAATGCTTCAGCTGCATTGGAAAACATCTTGGCAATTCCTCAACTGGTTAAACATAGAATTACCATATGGCTCAGTAATTCTGTTCCTAGTTATGTACCGAAGAGAAATGAAAATACATTTCCACAAACAAAAAATTTTCATGTACTTTTTTCGTGGCAGCTTTATTTATAATAGCCAGAAGGTGGAAATAATCCCAATGTCCATCAACTGATGAATGGATTAAAAAATGTGATATATCCATACAATAGACTGTTATTCAGCAATAAAAAGAATGCAACACGAATACATGTGACAACATGGATGAACCTTAAAAAATTATACTAAATGAAAGAAGCCACTCACAAAGGCCACATATTATATGACTCCATGTATATGAAATGTCCAGAATAAGCAAATCCACAGAGATAGAGAGCAGATTAGTTGTTGAGCAGGACTGGAGGGGCAGAGAAGGTGGGGAGTGGACGCTCAGGGGTGTGGGATTTCTCTTTGGGGTGATGAAAATGTTCTGAGATTAGACTGTAGAAACGGTTGCACAACTTTGTGAATATACTAAAAACCACTAAATCATACATTGTGAATGGGTGAATTTTATGTTTTGTAAATGATATTTCATTAAAGCAGTTTAAAAAAAGGTTATCTTTCAGTAAGTTTGCCAGTGAATATTAGTTGGCTTCTTTCAAAAATGACAAAATGCTTACACTCTCCAAGAAAACAGTAAGTAGTAAACATTACATTTTTAAGAGACAAACTATTGTAATTCTCCATGGGATTTCTTGTGATGGAAAATACATACAATTATATTTTACCTTTGCCAAAGAAGAGTGTATGCCTGCAAAGTACCACAAATGACAGATGCCACAGTGCTTGAGATATAGTCTTATTTCAAAGAAATGAGGAACTTTAGCCAAGTGTGAAGTTTTTGTTTCTTAGTGGAGGGAAAAAAAAACCCTACAAATATCTCAGGCTTACATTACGAGGCCTAATTTTGTGAATCTATATACTGAACACAAAGGACTAGCATTCAATGCTCTTCCCAAGATATTCAATATTGAAATTTTGTTTTCAAGTGAAGAATAACTGGGCAAGACTGAATCAAAACAGAGATCATTTCACTGTGATCTGCTGCTGAACATGGAAAAATATTGTTTTGCAAACAAACAGAATGTTAGAAAACAGTTATGTCAGTGAGCTTGTGCAGTGTAACCAACCACCTCAAACCTGTGTAGCTTAAATCAGTAAATATTTATTTTGGTTCACACAATGATCTCAAGTTGGTGAGAATGGCAAGAGTGTAGATCCCACTGCACAAGCACTTCTCAAGCCTCTGCTGTGTCACATGTGCTAATGTAGCATTGGGCAAAGTAAGCCACGTGGTCAGGCCCAGATTCAAAGGATGGAGAGAGAGCCCCACTTCTTTTTTTTTTTTTTTTAATATACACAGAACATTTTTATTACAGGATAAGGATATAGCACAGCAATAGCAGAAGGGTATGCAGTGAAAGGGGTCTGGGGATCTCAGGCATAGGCTGACACACAGGACACATGCTGTCTGCAGGTCTTGAACCACCACCAGCATACATGCAAAGCATTTTGGTACCAGGATGCTTTGCACCCTTTAAGGGCATGGATACAGGGAGGGAAAGACTTGGTGGCCATCTTTACAATCTACCATAGTATTGTTTCCAAATGGAACACACTCCCACTGATGGCCCACAGATATTTTACAGTTTATTACAGTACAGTTTTTATTCATGGTACAGTTTACATGTAAAATATATGTATTTTACCATGGTACATGGAGTGAGAATGTGCAGTGCATATACACTACTGCAACTTCTATGTATGGAAAATGATATCAGGTCTCTATTGAAATTAATCGTATCACTATAAATATACTAATTGCTATTTACTATAGTAACGTTATCATGTTACCTGTTATTTATCAGTTATCTTTCTTTTTAAGTGAATATATTTAAGTGGAAAAGATGAGTAATAAGTGCAGGTGAAAGACAGATTTCGTCAAATCCATAGAAGTGGCTCAGGAATAACCCAAGTTTAGAAAACCATGGGGTAGGACAATGCTTCTGAAACTTAATATACATACACATCGCCAAAGTTATCGGCAGATTCTGGATGAGACCAGAGATTCCGCAGCTCTAACAAGCTCCCGGGAGGTGCTGATGTTGCTGGTTCTACAGCACACCCTGAGCAGCAAGCACATAGAAGGACAGAAGCCTGGCTCTCAGAGAAAGCCAAGAACAGCCATTTACCAGCCGTGTGGTCTTCAAGCAGCTGACTTCACCTCTCTGAGATCATTCCTCATCTGTAAGATGTAGGTACTCTTAACACCCATCTCAGAATCTCTCTCTCTCTCTCTCTCTCTCTCTCTCTCTATATATATATATATATATATATATATATATATATATGTATCACCTTGCTGTACCCTGAAATTAACACTATATTGTAAGTCAACTATAGGTATATTAAAAAAAAGCAATAGGATCTTTGAAACTCATTTTGCCAAAGCAATCACATTTGATACTTTCACATAGAGTATGCACACGCTGACATCTCCTCAGAGCCACTCCATAAGTACATATTGAGAACCCCCTGTGGCCTGACACTGTCCTTGGCTCTGCGGACATGACAGTGACCAAGCAAGAGAAACCACTGTCCAAGTTGAGCTCACACCCCAAACCCCAAACTGCTCACATAACTCTCTCCTCTGAGTTGCACAGAAAGACAGGCTGCCGAGGGCCTGATGTGGCCACATACATGTTTACACTTCCCTGTGGTGATCTTTGAACATTTGAGCTGATTGTTAACACTTACATAATGGGAGATTTCATATAAATCATCGGAACCCCAGCGTCTCTTGGAAATCTGGAAGACTGGGCAGCAGGGACCCAGAGAGCCGCCTGTACGCCAGCCACAGCTGAGAGGTGGCTGTCGCTCCTGAGAAGGTCTGGGTCTGCCAGGTCCCCACAGCGCCCCCTCCTGATCACTTCCACCAGATGGCCCCTCACCCATGTTCTCTGGCTCCTTCCTGCACTGGGTTATCGACACCCCCACCCCCAGATGAAACCACAGTCAGCAATGCTGACGAGCAAGGGAAGACAGGGAGTCCACCTTTCTAGTCTGCGCATTTTCCATTTACCATCGTGCAATAAATGTCTAGCAAGGGAGCAATTTCATCATTCCTTTGCCCTTCCCTAAAGTCTAAAACTGCCAGTTTGAGAAACCATTCTAAGCTCTGCCCAGAAAAGTTATAGCTCCTGAGTCTGTCATTTACTGTGGCTAACCTGATCTAAAATGGTTAACTGGGGGCTCTTTATAGGAGTTTATTATGAGTCATTTTATGAGTGTTTTTTATTTTTATTTTTTTTGTGGTACGCGGGCCTCTCGCTGTTGTGGCCTCTCCCGCTGCGAAGCACAGGCTCCAGACGCGCAGGCTCAACGGCCATGGCTCACGGGCCCAGCCGCTCCGTGGCATGTGGGATCTTCCTGGACTGGGGCACGAACCCGTGTCCCCTGCATTGGCAGGCGGACTATCAACCACTGCACCACCAGGGAAGCCCCATGAGTGTTATTTTTTTTTTTCCCTCTAAATAGTGGCGATGGCTTTACAATTACCCAGCTACCTTCTTTTGTCTGGTTTCCCTTGTGAATTGGACACAAATTTAGCAGCTCTTGGTACTGTAGGTCAGAAGTCTGGGTCCAGCTGCTGGGCTCTCTGCTGAACATCTTACAAGGCTAAAATCAAGGTCTCTTTAGGCTTCCTTCTTTTCTGGAGCCTGAGGAATGATCCACTTCTAAGTTCAGGCAGGTTGTTGGCCAGTTTCACTTCCTTACAGTCATAGGACTGGAGGCCGTTCCCAGCTGGCTGTCAGCAGGGGGCCAAGCCAAGCACCCAGATGCTATCTACACTCCTTGCCTCACAGCCCCACCTCTTCCAGGCCAGCAGTGGACAATCTCCCCCGCATGGAATCCCTCTCTCTCCTTGAATCTTTCTTTAGTCCCTACTAGAGACTCAGCTGACTAGGACAGGCCCACCAAAGAAAAGCTCATTCTGCAAGTCGGCTGCACCATCTAACATAAACTCATCACAGGAGTGACATCCATCAAGGTCACAGTCGCCAGGGTAGGAGTCCTGGGGCCATACAAGAATTCTGCCTGCTATACCTAGTACCTAATTACTGCATGCATTTGTTGTCTGTATGCATTTTTTTTTTCCTCAGGTTGGGAGCTGACATCATGTCACAAGGGAGGCTAACTGGCCAACAGACAGGATGCATGGAAGTTAAACCCAGTGAGTAGCTTTGTAACAGTTCTCCCATTCATCACTAGAGTAGCTAATGCTCTAACCCTAAGAATGCATGTACTCTGCCAACTTCCAGATGTATATGAGATGTTTCTCTTCTTGAACTTAAACTGAACTTATGAAATTAGATGTGTAGAAAATTGATATTCTGAAGGAGAAGGAGGGGGAGAAAAAGGAAAAGAAGAAGAAAACAGATACATAACTAGTACCTAGAAGGACCAAAAAAGAATTTTTAAGTATCCAAATACCATCATGCGCTAAAATTTTTTTAATTAAATTGTTATATTTTCTACATGGTCTCAACCAATTTAACAGCTTTTCACTCAACAGACTTGGCTATTTGGAAATTACATAGAGGCAATGTATACATAACCACACTAACAGTTGAAGGAAAAGGACAAAAATAATTTAAAGCACGCTTAAAATAGTCACTAGCTCATGGCATAATAACCAATTAATGAGAAGTTACTAAGTCCAGGTACTGCTCTCAGTGTTTCATGTATATTAACTCATTAAATCTCACCAAACTCCATGTAGCAGAAACTTTCTACAGATGAGGAGACTGAGTCACAGGGTAGTTATATTACTGATCCAGAGCCACATGGTGAGCAAGAAAAGGCATGTGAATTCAAATCGTGGACCCTTCCTCTTAAAATCATAGCTGTCTGTGCACTCATTTGTGTTTCCATGTTGTGAAATAGGGGTGCTTCCTGCACCTATTATACAGCACAAGGTGGTGGCCAAGCACCTATGCACTGCACTCAAATAGATCTGGTTCATATCCAAGGCCGAGGGGTGAGAGTTGGGGCTGCAGCCTTGCCAAGGGGTGTGACTCTATAATTTGCATAAAGACACCCCATGTGCCAGCAGCAGCCTTGTCCAAGCAAGCCTATGAAGTCTTCTTAAAAAAGAAAATAACCCAGGCATTCCTTAACCCCCTATATCCTTATTTGGAAGAGGAGAGATGAAAACTGTGATTGATTCCTTCTTTCTCTTTTTTTTCATTCCTTCCAAACCCTTTTCCATTGTCCTATATTTGAAATTGAGAGATTATGAAAAGATGGCAACAAAGCAAAAGCTAACACTAGAAGCAAAGAATAGAAACCACTGGCTCCCTTTCCTACTATAGAGAAGAAAGTGAGCCTTTCTTTAGGTAATGAGAAAGGAAAAACCTGTAGTTCAGTACCCTCCAACCTTTTCCATCAGTTCCACCCAGCCAAAGCAGGGGCATCATGGCACCGGGTGCCATCAGCAGCACAGACCCCAAGAAACACAGGCTTAGCAGTTGTAATAATAGGTCACTGGAGGCGGAGATGGAGGTGGAGGTGGAAGCGGAGTCGGGGTGGGGGACACATCCTGATATCTGTATTAAAGGAACCCTTGATTTCTGAGGGGGAGGGGAGTGGGGGAGAGATGGATTAAGAGTTTGGGGTTAGCAGATGCAAACTATTATATATAGGATAGATAAACAACAAGGTCCTACTGTATAGCACAGGGAACTATATTCAATATCTGTGATAAACCATAATGGAAAAAACATGAAAAATTATATATATATATATATATATATATATATATATATATATACACACAATTGAATCACTTTTCTGTACACCAGAAACTAACATAACATTGTAAACCAACTATACTTCAATTAAAAAAAAATAAATAGAAAAGGAACACTTGCTTTCAATGATGCATTTCCACAACTAGGTTGGACAAGCCCACGTGTCAGGTGGCATTTACTTAGTGATTACTCCTGGTACCGGCAAGGCGCTGACCAAGGATTGTTACCACCCAGGATCCTCTCTGTGAGGAGGTGAGTGATTAGAACTATTCTTTAAACAGTCCTCTTTATGTTCTCCTATGCTTCCGTCTCGGCTCCATTGCCCTGGTGGGCACAGAGCAGAAATTACAGAAGTATACATGTATTTTGTCAGATAAACCTCTCTTTAATCTGATGCTTTCTGGAGTTGCTTATTTGGGGGAGGTCTTAGTTTTTCCCAAGTTTTATTTGGTAGAATTTCTCAAGCCACATAATTTGACTTAAAATTGCTATGCACTGCAGCCAGAACAGTCAAATAGGTTTGAGATCAGACATAATTCTCAAGGTCCTTGGCTGCCTGTGGTCGGCAGCGATCCCTCAGAACATTCAAACAGGGTCTTAGTTTCAGAATCTTGGATGTGTGCCAACCCAGGTAATTATTCTCTGCCTACCTTATTTCCCCAGGCAATTTTAATTGAAAATGGTATTATCCTTTACCTCAGCTCTAATCTGCTCTGAAGTGTCCCTGTGTCCTCCTTCTTCCTTCCATCATAAGCTAACTGAGCTGGTTTCTTTTTGAAGCTTAAGTTAAAAAAAAAGAAATGTTTCTGAGTCTCCCAAGGGGGAAAATATCAGATAAATATGAGCCATTTAATTAGTCTCAAACCAGTACACTGAATACCACTGGCAGCAGCTGCAAGAAACCCCACCTTGATGCCTAACCTTATGAAAAGTTTCTTTTGTGGATAGAAATACAAAGGTTTTCTTACTAAAAACTGACCAGAAAAGAAAAAAAGGGTGGGAGGAGGGAGTGGGAGAGACAAAGCAATGACTTTACTCTCCTGAAATGATTTTAAAAGGTACTGTTGCCTTGATTCAGAGTTGGCAGAACAAAATGCACCATTTAACACAGGATGCCTGAAATTCAATGAAAATGCAACAGAAATGTGCTTTTTGGTTACTTCCAACAAGCATGCACTTAAACCAGTAATGTCCAATAGAAATATGATGAAAACCGCAATTGTGAGTTACATATGTAATTTTAGTTTCCAGGAGCACGATTAAAAAGGTAAAAAGAAACAGAATACTACTCAGCAATAAAAAGGGAAAGAACTCTTTTTTTTTTTTTTTTTTTTTTTTTTTTTTTGCCGTATGCGGGCCTCTCACTGTTGGGGCCTCTCCCATTGCAGAGCACAGGCTCAGGACGCGCAGGCTCAGCGGCCATGGCTCACAGGCCCAGCCGCTCCACGACATGTGGGATCTTTCCAGACCGCGGCACGAACCTGTGTCCCCTGCATCGGCAGGCGGACTCTCAACCACTGCACCACCAGGGAAGCCCGGAAAGAACTCTTGATAACATAATTTGGATAGATCTCAAGGGAACTTTGCTGAGCAAAAAAAGCTAATCTCAAAAGGTTACAAACTATATAGTTGCATTTGTATGGCATTCTTGAAATGACACAAGTACACAAATGGATAACAGATTACTGATTTCCAGTAGTTAGGGAGGAGAGGAGGTAGGCTATGGCTACAGTATCTGGCAAACATGATCCTTGCGATAGAATTCTTATGTATTTTGACAGTGGTGGTGGTCATATGAATCTACACATGTGAATAAATTGCACAGAAATAAACACACACACACACAGAGACACACAGACACCAGTGCATGTAAATTTGGTAAAATCTGAATAAGGTCAGTGGGCTGTATCCATATAAATTTTGTGGTTGTGATGCTATACCTAGGCTGTGTAAGACGGTACCAACTGCATGTGGATCTATGATAGTCTGAGAATTAAAAGTTTAGAAATGTGAATTTAGTATTAATAAGAGTTAACCCAGTATTTGCAGAATTTTCTTATATAATTGAGGTACATGTAATTGATAGAAAAATTACTGAGATAGTTTAAAATTCCTCTTTTTTTTTTTTTCTTCTTGCATCCTAAGTCTTTGGAATCCAGTGTGTAGTTTACACTTAGAGAACATTTCAACTCCCACGTGTGGCTCTGACTCCAGGTACTGGGTAGCAAAAATGCTTCAAACTGAGCCTAATATCCATTTCCCAAACCCCTCCAGTGACACAAACTAACATTGAAACACCTTTGCTTTCTGGAAATCTGTCCTAGGGCAGGTTTATAATGAAAACCTTAGAGCTTAGACAGTCACAGGAAAATATGATCGGCTGGGAGAGAAAATTTCATCACTGGTACCAATCTGAATTTGTTTTGGACCACAGATCCAAGATACAAATGAATAACTAATCCCTATTAAGGAGACTTCTAGTATCTTCTAAGAAATAATTCCTAAGAAGAATTTCTAAAGCTATAACACATAGACAGGGCTCAAGGATTAAGATTTTAAACTAGTTTTGAATCTTTGTAACTTTTCCTATTGGGTTTTTTCTCTCTCTCTTTGCTTTCCTACTTCCCTGTGGTGATTAGAAGTGTGATGATTTAAATAAGAAAGCCTTGTGGGTTTGTGCTTCAGAGCCATGAAACTCAGAGATTCAATTTTCCTCTTCTGGCAGTCATGGAGGAGAAAGAAACAGGTGATAAGTGTGTGATGGCAACTTTGAAAAATACGTAAAATTAGGCCAAATCTCTTGGGACTCTGAAAAGTGAAACAGAGAGCAGACTTGGTTCTCAGACCAGGTGTGATAAGAAGCCCAGGGCTCAATCTCAAAAGACCAGTGCAGTCTCCATCCTCTAGAAAAAGTGGAAACGAGATGAGGAAATACTATTCCCAAATGGAGGCTTGAGGTATAAAAAGAGTGGGTTTTGAAATGAGAGAGACCTATCTTTGAGAATACAAGTCAATTAACCTCTCTTGGCCCTAGCTTCCTTGTTTGTAAAGCAGCAAAATTATCTACCTGCCTCATTGTTGTGAAGTTAAACGGAATAATACTTGAAAAGTGCTTATCACATTCCCCAATCCAAGGTGGGTGATCAATTACTGTCCTCTCCCTCCTCCTCTATTTCTGCACTCAAGTAACGAGGCACACAGAGAAAATGATGTGTGCAAATTAAGCTAAGAATAGTAACAGCAGAAACTCGAGTTGTTGCTCTAGAGTAATGCCAGAGAGAAAAATTTTTCATTTTAATCTGTTGTACTTCACTTCTAATCTGCTGGTAGGAAGCTGGTTTCAGGATCAATCTAGATTTATAGCACTCTTGAGACAGCTAAGTACGAGAGAAGCAGGTACCCCTAAGGCAGAGGACACAAAAGAGTCTAGAAAAATGGAAACAGGGCTGGCTTGACCAGAGAATCATGACCTCAAAAACCTTTATGTAGTCACATCTTTTATAAACATAAAATGCATCCTCCAGTCAGCAAATGAAAATAGAAAAAATAATAAATACAGCGTATGGCACAGCCTACAAGAACCACTCAATGCCTTAAGTTCTCTTGTTATGAATTATGTAAATTTGAGACTGGTATTTATGTTTGTCTGATTGTCTTTTTGGTCACAGACACTGGTCAACCACTTGTTCTATGAGAAATTACATCACCAGCTGGCCCACTGGAGCCCAATACACTGGGATATGGCAACAAGTTGGGTTTTTATTGATGGAATTGAACTCTACAAACTCTTCAAGACACAGAACATGGCTGCTGAGGCCAAGGCCCTGACACAGGTACCATATTGAATAGATGGGCTCCAAATGCACAATCTAGAATAATCTGTATGGACAACAGCCTGCTCTGATTCTGTTTCCTGTTCATCTGCACTTGATTTTAGGAACAAACTAAAGCAGCTGATTTATCTACAACTCTAACAAGTTCTCTGTCTTTGTCAGCACCACCACCGGCACCAAACTAGGCTAACCAGCTGGCAGGATCCCTCTGAAACAGCTTCTGGGAGAATGTGGGATGGTTTTTTGCTATTGCTACTTCTGACCCCAGAATCAAAGTCTACGAGTACTACCTGAAGCAAGACTAAGTCTTGCAAGGAAACCCCAGCAACTGAAGTAAAATGAAATGATGAACTAAGACACAGATGTGCTCACTCTCCTAGGACATTCAGGCTTCATCAGTGGCTGGACTCAGAGGCAGAGCTGGTTTTATTAATCAAGAGGATTAATTCCCTGTTTTTTATTTGCATATAGTAAAATTCACTCTTTCTGGTATGCAGTTCTATGAGTTTTGAGAAATGCATACAATCGCATTACCAACACACAAATCAAGACATAAGACAGTTCCATTACCCCCAAATCTCTCTCACACTGTCCCTCGGCAGTTAGCCCCTCCTCTCAATCCCACCCAACCTCTGGGTGTTAAGGAATCACACACCACATAGCCTTTTGAGTCTGACTCTGACTTCCTCCACTTAGCACGATGCAGTTTTTGATCCATCGATGCTGATGTGTTCATCAGTAGTTTGTTCCTTTTTACTGCTGAGTAGTATTTCAATGTATGGATATACCACAGTTTGTTTTTTCATTCCCCAGCTGGAAGGATATCTGGGTTGTTTCCAGTTTCTGATGATTATAAATAAAGCTACTACAAATATTAGTGTACAGATTTTAGTGTGAAAATAAGTTTTCATTTCACTTAGTTAAGTACCCAGGAATGGGATTGCTGGGTCACATATAAGTTTATGTTTAACACTATACGAAACTGTCAATCTGTCTTCCAAAGTGGCTGTTCCATTTTATATTTTCACCAACAATGAATGTATGAGAATCACAACTGCTCTGCAACCCCACTCACCTAGTACTACCCATTTTTTCTCCTTATTTTAGCTATTTTAATGGGTGTGGAGATACTGTGATTTTAAAATAATGAATCTTCAAGAGCAATCACATTTCAGAATTCCATATTTCTTACCTTTAAGTCAGTAACATATTATCATCTTCCTTTTGGAGATAAGGCAACAAGCCGAGACAATTAAGTAAATTCACACATTTACAACATGCAACAATTTACAATTGTTGCATGTTGTAAATTACAATTACAACAATTTAACCAGAAGAAGATATTCTGGTTAAATAAGAAATGTTCCAGGGCTTCCCTGGTAGCACAGTGGTTAAGAATCCACCTGCCAATGCAGGGGACATGGGTTTCCCTGGTCCAGGAAGACCCCACATGCCGTGGAGCAACTAAGCCCATGCACCACAACTACTGAACCAGTGCTCTAGAGCCCACGAGCCACAACTACTGAGCCCATGTGCCACAACTACTGAAGCCCGTGCACCTAGAGCCCGTGCTCCACAACAGGAGAAGCCACCACAATGAGAAGCCTGTGCACCATAACGAAGAGTAACCCCTGCTCACTGCAACTACAGAAAGCCCACGTGCAGCAACGAAGACCCAATGCAGCCAAAATAAAAACAAAAACAAAAAATGTTCCTTCTACAAGTTTGCAAGTATGTATTTAATACCTACAAATAATAATAATACATCAATAATAATAATCATAACAGAGTCCCACTTAACAATAGGAAATAACTCTCTCATGTGTCATAACTTTCATTAGTTTAAAAATTCATAAATCATTGATAATTCAATCATATATATGTGTATATATAGTTGTATACATACTACACACAGAGAAACTTATTTTACTACAAAAGAACGTTTGTCAAGCATATTGGCAGTTTAAATTTGATCACAGAAGGGGGAGTATTTACTCTTTTAGAAAAAAGAAACTCAAAATTATACCAGCAATATTACATATTTGCATAATGATCTGGTTACAAATGTTAGCTATTCCAAGAAATATCTCCATTTTTCAAAAATGTATTGACTCTTTGTTCTGTTACTGTTTGTACTTTAAGAAAACTAAAGATATGGTTTTGAATTTTTAACATGTCTCATTTTTTTACCACTTTGTTGTAATATTTACATGTCTTCTGCTAAGGATCATTTTATGCATTCCTTATCTATTCCCATAAATAGAACAGGAAATTAAATGTGTTCCATGAAAAACAGTTGTTTCACTCATTCAAAAAATATTTATTGGATTCCTATTGGGGGGAGGGGAAGAGAAGGATGATGTTTTTATTGTAGATAGGGGCCCCCAGTGGGGTCTCATTAATGAAGTGACATATGAGCAAAGACTTAAGAGAAGTGAGAGAGTAAGCCTTGTGAAGATCTGGAGGGAAAGGATTCCAGGAGGAGGGACTAGCAGGTGGAAAGACCCTAAGGGGAGTGCATGTTTTACAAGGCTGAAAAGATCAATGTGGCTGGAGCACAGCAAGGTGAGCTGGGGGACACTAAAAGGAGGTGAAATCAGCAAAAGGAAGCTAGATCATTCAAAGACGTGGAACAAACCTGATTCTCGGTTAAATGAGAAGCCAATGGAGCACTTTTAAGCAGCAGAGTTACATAGTCTGACCTAAGTTTTAAAGGAAACTTCGCTATTTGGAGAACCGACTATAGCAAGGCAAGAGTGAAACAGAGAAACCAATTAACAGGCCTGGTCAATGCTGGTTAACAGTTGACACTGGGGAAAGTGGTCAGTTCGGTACATATTTTGAATGTAGAGGCTGATGGATTGCGTGTATAGTGTAAGAAAAGGAAATGACTTCGAAGCTGAAAACTAGCATCGAAAATGTTAAAGAAACAGAATCACTTAGTCTGTAAAACAATGAATAGTTTCATTTCGACAAGGATTTTTAAGAACCTGAAACACAGTAACTGTATTGACTACCTGGCATCCAACTTTTGAGAGTCAGGAGTGAAGACAGGAAACTGAGACTCCATTTCCAATAAGTAGCTTTTGGAACACTTGCTGCCATCTGTCACTGAGGGAGAGTCATTGAGAATTCTGAATAAAGATCAAAATCAGAATACCATTCTTTCTATTCTGCCCTTAATGACTTTTATGTAATATATTCCATATCAGCTATTGTAGCTGAGTTTGACATGAATTATCCAGATGAATGGATGAAACAACAGACAAACAAAATGACTGAAATGTAAATAGATGAAGATTAATGCAATGGAGAGCATGAACCAACATGCAGGAAGAGATAAGACTCAAAATAGTAAATTATAATTTCAAAAGTTTCATATACTGCATCAATTGTCTAGAATAATAAAAAAATCTGGAAGACCTGGGGTTTAGCATACAAATTTTTTTCATTCCTCTCAGAAAGTTAAGGATACTGTCAAGATGATAACCACTTGTTATAAAGATAACCTAATGTTTCAAGACTGAGAATAATACTTTTAAAGAAATTCAAGATAGTTTTGAAAGAACAGAGAGATTGAAATTATAAATAGCCCTGCATAACTTTCCCCTAGATTTCAGTGTCTCTACCATCTAAGATTCAAGAGTGAGACAAGCAGTCAATGCCATGCTAGCTAACTTGTTTCTCAGGACACCCCCAGAGATAGGGGTCACTGAAAAAGCCAACTGTCCTTTAGGTTTGTTCTCATTACCTTATACAATGTTTCTACACCTTAAGTGTTTAATAAATGCTTACTGAATGAATGAATGAATGAATGAAACTTTCTACCACCATTACCCAAGGAAACCCTTAGGATGGGGATTAATACATTGTCACAGTAGGAAGGTAAATACAATTCCATTTTTATAATCCTTCTTTTCCCAAGGCAGACCCAGTGTACTTCCCTAGTTATGATTCTGGGGGTTTGTGAAGATGACTTGGTGTTATGATCCTGATCCTGAAAACTACAGCATGTAAAGAAACAAACAGAAAAAGAGTAGAGCCTATTTTGACATTTCCTAAGAAAGCTAAAGCACTTCAACATTTAGTAATGCTAGTGACTAGAGTACCACTGGTAATACATGTTCTTGTCCCCACACCACATAAGAGGACAGACCAACCTTACCAAGCACCTTGGAAATCTTAAAGTTCTCCCGTGGAATTAATTACAGACTACATCATGCCCCTCTCAACTTGGAGGATTCACCAGAGGTTGCATAAGGGTTAAAAAAGCTCTCTAGTGTTTCCATAGATGGCCTTCAAGAAGGAGAAATAAAACGTTAAATCAAAAGTCCGGGAACACAGTGATACACTAGTGAAAGAATTCATAAGCCATTCTTCAGTTCCAGTTTGTAGACACGCCATCCCTCCAACTCCTCATGATTAGAGTGCAATGTTAATCATTCCCATCTCTGGAGCTGAGGTAATCCAAGGACAAATGAGTGACCAAAAATATCCCATTAATAGGACTACTCAGCCACATCACAATATTTCTTCTGAGTTGAAAACCATAACTCTATTTAATAGCACAAAGCCCTACATTTATTTGCATCTTACAAGTGATCATTCAGGGCACTGAAGCAGCTGGCTAAATCATCATGCCCTTATTTAATTTACCATTCTCCTCTCACATTTGTTCTGCTGCAGAAATAGGACTTCAGCTCCCTCTCGATAACTCCCTGACAACTTTGAACCAGAAAGAATAAATTTACTTTCCTGATTTCTGACTCCATGAAGAAAGAGAACCAGTAACTGTGATACAATTTAATTGATGCAAACCTACATTCTTCTCTTCCTTCTCTCTTTACAGCAAGATAAATGTTGACCAAAAGTGCACTAAGTGGTTTTTCCTTTGTTTCAATACCCTTTTATTGTGTTTGTTTCAAGAGGAAGGGAATGTGTTTTAGAGACAAACACCCTCAGATAAAACACGGTCTTTTCAATAAGAGTTGTCGAATGCTGACTGAGAACAATTAGGGTTACTTTTGCTGAGAAAGGACAACAGAGCTTCAGATCAGGAAGCTCCCCTAAGTCAGCACAAGGTTTGGTTTTGTTTCTGTTTTGGGACAGGGGAGCTTGATGATGTAAGCCTCTCCAGGAAAGTCCTATACAAGTGCCAGTGCAGGCTAGACCAGCACTGTCCAATAGAAATAAAATGCCAGCCACGTGTGTAATTTAAAATTCTCTAGTTGCCGCATTAGAAAAGTAAAAACAGGCCAAATTAATTTAAATAATATATTTTAACTCAATGTATCCAAAATATTGTCATTTTTAGATGTATTCCATATATAAAAATTATTAATGAGATATTTTCCATTCCTTTTTTTTTTTCATACTAAGCCTTTGAAATTCAGAGAGTATTTTAATCTTGCAAGCACATCTCACCTTGGGCTGCCCACATGTCACGTGTTCAACAGCCCGGTGGGGCAAATGGCTCTAATACTGGAGAGCACAAGTCCAAGGCAGGTCCTAGAGAGAATCTGTGGGATGGATTAATGGGCAGTGAGTGAGCTGTGGGGTGGCAAAGTCTCTCTACTACAAGGTGGTTAGAAGCAAAAGAATTAGAGGGGCTTATAAAGTTCTTGGGCTGGAAGCACCTAAGATTTCTGTAAGTTCTTATAATAATCAGAACTTATCTCTCCTCTAATAATTACAGCCCCAGGTATTTCACCTATTACCTCAATATGTCAAGAGCTCTGTAAGCTAATTCTTTTGTCACTTTTATAAAAAATACTAATTTACTGGTTGTCTTACTACTCTGAGCATCTTACTGTCTTGACATATTGTATTCTCTGCAACTCCCGTTCTTGGCTGCTCTACCCAGTTGATGAAACTCAAGTTTAGACTCCAGTCAGAACTCCAGCTCTCATCCTGACATCTAATCATAAGCTCTATCTCAAGATATTTTCTAAAATAACTCTTCCACTTACTGAAAACCTATGTACCAAATATTCTGCTAGACACGGAGCATTATCTCCAAACCACCAACTGGAGGCATTATTATAGTCATTACAGGAGAGTAAACTGATGGTAGAAGAGGATCATGATCTGCACAAGGTCACAGGAGTAGTTCTGCCCAGCCCTCACCTCTATGACTTTCCACAGCCCTTCTTCACCTTGGTTTAATAATAACAGCCAATGTCCTTTCATTCCTAAGTGGCCCACCTGAATGTAAGCATCTTTGCATAGGCTGAATTCTGAACACCAAGTCCTATTTTATTCCTATGGGAACAGAAACCAGCAAGAAAATGAGAACCATCTGTCACTACTCGAGCTTGTAAGAAGCAGAGGGAAGACTTTCTTCATCCAAAGTCCAAGATAAAGAAATTCACCGGGTACCACCCACATTATACAATCCTCCCACTCAGGTGTCCGTTTACATGCACAACAGTCATCTGAATTGCAAATTAGAGGTCACTCCTGATAATAAAGCCCTTCTCTTCCATTCTTGGGGCATTCTGGTCCCCAAAGTCATTAGTGCAAACTTGTTTCAATTGCTTTTGATTCTGTCTGCACACAGATTTCTCTGTAGGGACTGCTACTATTCCAAGCTTTTGCTCCCCTTGCAAAGACTGTTGCTAAGGAGAAGAGAGTTCTCCTTTGTAATTACTGCCTGAAACGCTTCCAGAACTTCTACCAGTTCTTTCCTTAGCATCAAGGCCCCTCCCTTCCTGCTCAAAACTGTAACCTAGATTTTTGTACCCCTGAGCAAGGCTTCCATTTGCAGTCATAAACGTTTGATGCCCTCTGCCCGGACTGCAAATCCAGTGACTTCAGGAGCCTCCAAGCCTTGAGGAACCCTCCCTGGATAAAGAGAAGCAGTTTAGATGTTTTCCAGCCAGAGTCAAAAAGTTAAGAACTCCCTCCTTCACCACAGTGCTCCATTTCATCTGATTCTGGGAAGGCAGCCACGCAAGTCGTCGTGTCAGTATGAAAATGGTTTTCTGCATCAGAAAAATGTTCAGGCTAACTTTACCTCCCCAAATCTCCTTTTTCCCCAAAGCAGTCAATCCCTCCCCGAGGTGTAGCTTTGCCCCCCCAGCCAAGCAAGGTGGATCCTAGAGCAAGTTGTCCAAAACCTGGCTCCCCAAAGGGTGCCCAGGGACCAGAAGCACCAGCACCATCTGGAAGCTTGCTAGAAATGCAGAATCTACATTTAACACGATCACAGGTGATTCACACCCACAGTAAAGTGTGAGAAGTCAGTCCAAGACACAGCTGTAAAGAATCTGACTGACGATTTCATTAAAAAATGGACAGTTGATGCAAACTGGAATTTTTCATTTAATTCTCATTATGCTAGGAATTGTTAGGTTTTGTTTTTAAGTCTGTTTTTCTAACCTAAATCTGAGCTGAAAATAAAATAGTTTCCAGAGAAAAAACAACTTTCTTAATATGATCTTAGAATCAGGCCTTCTCTTTACTGACCGAAATGAAAGTTGACACTCTGTGACGCTGTATGTGCAAAGACACACTAACCACTAAGAGATTTTTGCAAAGGAGCTTGAGGACAATGCACGAAATAACTGCCCAGCAAGCAAAGGTGGTCTCCTGATGAACGAGCCCCACAAATGTCCCTTCTATGATCACTGCCAATCCCACTGGGATGACTTATGAGGGAGACAGGTTTTTTAAATAACTGCATCAATCCTTAAATGAAGTAAGGAAATGAGAAAACTATGTTGATCTTAAAGCTATATGAAACTGTGTTTTACAGAAAATGTAGCTAAAATTTCCTGAATTCAGCGGTTTTGTGCAGAGGTACATTTGTAATATATAAACATTTTAATAACAATGTCTATAGAGCCGGCCTTCCATATCTGTGGGTTCTGCATCGGTGGAATCAACCAAGAGCAGATCAAAAATATATATATTTTTAATTCCAGAAAGTTCCAAAGAGCAAAACTTGGATTTCTCGTGCATTGGCAACCATATACGTAGCATTTACATTGCATTATTAAGTATTATAAGTAATCTAGAGATGATTTAAAGTATACGGGAGAGTGTGCATAGGTTACATGCAAACAGTATGCCATTCTACATAAGGGACTTGAGCATCTGTGGACTTGGGTACCCTCCTTCTCAGCCCAAGCGCTTGAGAGAGGGTGAGTCTGGCAGAGCAGGAAAGCCATCAGCAGTGCCTTTGTCTAATGATGCTCCAACATCAGACACATCAGATTATCATAACTCGCAGCTGCCATAGTCCATGATGCAGGCAGCCAACTGAGCAAACTTCCCCTGAGAAGAGAATGAGGAATTTGGTTGCATGAATCCTTTTGCTACAAATAAGACATCCAAAAAAAAACTCAGCCACAATACACTGAAGGATGAAAGTCAGCAAAGCAGCTCAAATGCACATGTTACAGTGAAACCGTGAATGCCCGTCGGGTGCGCCCGTGACTGCAGATCACACAGTCACCGTGTGCCGGGCCAGGGCGAGGGGAAGGGCGAGGGAGCCAGAGAAAGGCAGTGATTCGGGAAAAGGGCACAGCAGCCTGAGGTGCCAGACTGAAATGATGGGAAGAGCTAAGGCCAAATGGTCCTGAGAAGGAAGAGGAGGAGGCAAAGACCCCCATCATGCACAGAGGCTAAGTAAGAAGCAGGTGCCTCAGAGCCAAGAAAAATCAAGAGCTCTGGACACAGGCTGGAATGTAGAATGAACTCTGGATGAGCTGCTTGGGCTGGAAACATACACTGTGGTCCTGATGGAGCATGTTCAGCTGGTCCTCCTATCAAGAAACCCTAGACCTCTTGACCTCTGAACTCTGGTTTGACAGCATCATCTCCCTTCTATTCTGCATCCCTACCTTCACCCCCAGTCTGTCCTCTACCCAGAAGGCAGGGCTTTCCTTTATAAAACAAAAATCTGATCGTGTCACTCCTCTGCTCAGAATTCTCCAGTAGATTCCTGATACGCTCTGCATTCACGCCCCAGCCCTTACCCCAGCCCCTGGGTACTCTGTGGACCTCCTGTCCTACCTCTCCACTGTTGTCCTCCCCTCCTACCTGTCCTACCTCTGTTGATGGTTCCCCTCCATCCCATCCAGCCTTCTTGTTCTTCACAAAACCCCACGCAGGCTCCTGTCCAGGGCCTTTGCCCTGCTGTTCCCTTCCCCTTGGATATTTAAATGATCTCTTACTTCATTCAGGTCTCTGATCAAATATCATCTCTTCAGAAAGGTCTTCTCTACTAATCTATCTGCAATGGCAACCTCAGTTCTGTCACTCTTCATCCCCTTGCCTTGCTCATCTCATACTTTACCACAGCTTTCTACTGCAAGTGCTTGGGATTCTTTGCCTAAAAGCTTTCTCTGGCCCAAAGGCTGTGTTCATCCTTGCAGGAGGGGTAGCCCTCAACCAAAGGCAGGTGGGAGTTAGTGGATAAATAGCCCAGCTCTACATCCTTCCATGGGACACTCCTGAGGCCTGTTCTACACTCCCTCCAAAGGTCCCCACGGGGACTGCACCCAAAATGCCTGCAAGGGAACCTCCAAATAACACACCCTTTACTGCCTTCCTTCATTTCTTTGTCTGACTTCTCTCCTCTCCTGCTGGTATTTCCTGGGATCACCTCCCAGATAAACCACTCCCATTGAAATATTTTGTCACAGGATCTGCTTTGGAGGGAACTCAGATTAAGTCCCCTCCTCCTAGCACAGTGACCAGTACATTGTAGGTTGACTAATGAATATTTGTTAAATGAATAAATGAATGAACTGCCATAGTTAACCTTCACCTTGGCAATGCTGCTGATCAGGAAGCATGTTGTGTCTCATCTGGAAACTTGTTTTACATACAGATGATTAGCCCTTGTTTCAGCTTTCTAGCTGAGAAGGGCCTGGGATGTACAGAGCTTCCTTTGGAGCAACAGTGCTACTTAGGACAGCTACTGTTGACATCCCAGAACGGTCTTCTATCTGGAAATACATTCCTTCCTTCAAGTCAAGTTGGGGATAAACACCCCAACTCTTTTTTTTTTAATTTTATTGAAGTATAGTTGATTTACAATGTTGTGTTAATTTCTTCTGCACAGCAAAGTGACTCAGTTATACATATACATATATGTGTGTGTGTGTATATATGTATATATCCTTTTTTGTATTCTTTTCCATTATGGTTCGTCACAGTATATTGAATTTAGTCCCCTGTGCTATACACATATAATAGTTCATCCATCCTACATATAATAGTTTGCCTCTGCTAATCCCAAACCCCCAATCTTTCCCTCCCTACCCCTCCTCCCCCTCGGCAACCACAAGTCTGTTCTCTATCAGATGTCCCAACTCTTGAATCCTAAACTGTGGCATTTAAAGAAGAAGCGTGGGAGTACCCTTAAAAGTCACCCTCAAATGCTCCCCTTGCTCCTCTGTGGCTTCCCCTGGAAGCTCTGAAGTCAAGAACTGGGGCCAGCTCTTAGGATCAGGACCAGCCTATATCATTTGCAGGGCTCACAGCCAGAGGAAGGCATGGGTCCCCTTGTTGTTAAGGTTTTCAAGACAGTGACAGCAGGACATTAAACCAAATGTCCAGGCCCCTGCATAACTGCACAGGTCACATGGCCGTGAGCTGGCCTTGCCAAGAACTCAACAAGAAGAAAGTGCCAGGGACCCCCTAAGACAGCTCCCTGAGCACTGATTATTCTCGCAGAAAAGAGAAACAGCAGTGTTCTGTTTTATTTTAGGTTAAGCTACCACAGGACTACACAGCTTGTAACAGCAAGGAGGCCTGTGGACAGCTTTGCAGAGCAGCCCAGCTCACATCCCCTCCAGGCTTCCCGAACACCCTCAGAAATCAATCATGGTGCACAGCTCCCCGCGGCCAGCTCAGTAGTTCCAACTGCTGACAACTCTGGGGTTGCCATGACTCTGTTGAGTCCCACAGTTTAAACACACAATTACATAACTGAAAGAGATAGAGAACCTGCTTTTAGATGCCAGAGGATGCAAAAGGTCTCAGGATCTATTTCAGGAAAATCCATTCGGGTCCATGGCTCAGGGGTTTGGTGGGGGCAAAGATGAAAGGTCAGAAGGGCTTGGCAGAAAAATGAAAGGGGAAGAAAATGGCCCACTGGTATCATACCCCAGCTTCAGGGACATGTATATTTGGGGAAAGGTACAGATCAAGGTGATACCGAGATACAGCTGTGACTACAGCTGACTGTTAGAAATAAGCCCAAGATGGGAAAAATGGTTTAACGCCTCCTGTGCCTGTGAGATGTTTAGCACATTTTCGGAGAAGGAGAAGCAGTCTGCTGACGGGTATGTAGATCCCCAAGAAAGCATATCCCCAGGACATGCTTCCCAACACAACTGAACACAGAGCCTTTGAGCAGCCAGGCAACTAACCGGTAAGGCTAGGTAGGAGAAATGGTGACTTCCAGTGTTTAAAATCCAATTAACTACAAACCCTACTTCCTGCTATGCCAGGCGATTTGTTTTACTATACAGAATCCTTTCTGAAGTTTCTGCTTCTTTTCAATTCTGCTAATAAAATGCAAATGAAATGACTGTCTCTTTTTGAAATGTTAGCATTTAGAAGAATTTGATTTCATGAACAATTACTCTGCTGAATTAACCTCTGGAGGGTATAGGATACTGTACCTGACCTCATCTTGGGGACGTCGGGAACCATCCAAAATCACTTTGAGGTGGATCCAGGAGCGGGGAGTTAGTAGTCAGACATCTCTGGATTGAAATCCTGCTTCTGTTCTGCATGGGTTGTGTAACTTAGGGCATTCACTAACCTCCGTGGGCTTTTATGCTACAAGGAGAGAATACCCACCTCTCAGGGGTGTTGTCGGGGAGAAGTCAGAGAATGGTCAATGTTCTCAAATACATGTTCAAACCAAACTCTTGCTGTCTCCCAGAAACCTACGTCTCACCTGCAACCTCCATACTCAGGCCCATGCCCTTGTGGCTATTTTTGATTTCTCTTTTACACCCAATACCTAGTCTGTCACAAATCCTGACGGCTCATCATTCAAAATATCCCAAGTCTGATCACTCCTCGCCTACCTCAGCCCACCCCAGTCTGGTTCCGGGTGCTCTCCACTCCCACCTGGACTTCTGCCAATTCCCCCTGGACCCCGGCTCCCCTGCTCCTGCCTCTGTCCCCTTTCAACTTATTCTCAACACAGTGCCGGAGGAGTCGTATACAGCAAAGACCCACTCGGAATAACAAAGTCCTTATTTGGTTCTAAAGCAGTGGCTCTCAACCTGGTATGACTCTGCACCTCTGCGGACACCTGGCAACATCTGGAGACAATTTTAGTTGTCACAACTTGGGAGGCAGGGGTGGTGGGGATGCTACAGGCACCTAGTGGGTAGAGTTCAGGGATGCTGTTAAATATCCTACAATGCACAGGACAGCCCACCAAGGCAAAGACGGATCCAGCCCAAGACAGAAGTAGGGCCGGAGGGAGAAACACTGCTTAAAGGACTGAAGGACTCAGAAGCCCTCGACCTTGACCTCTGAGCTCGTCTGGTCCTCTTCCCCACCTTCTGTACTGCGGAATGGCATTCTTGTGATTTCTCACACACAAGGAGCCACTCCCACACAGAGCCACTGTTCTTCCTGCCTAGAGTGTTCTTCCCATAGGGCTCATTACTTCACGGCCTTTGGGCCTCTGCTAATCACCCTATTTTACTTTATTTATTTATTGTTTTTTCATTTTTTTTTTATTTTTTAACATCTTAATTGGAGTATAACTGCTTTACAAAGGTGTGTTAGTTTCTACTTTATAACAAAGTGAATCAGCTATACATATACATATATCCCCATATCTCCTCACTCTTGCATCTCCCTCCCACCCTCCCTATCCCACCCCTCTAGGTGATCACAAAGCACTGAGCTGATCTCCCTGTGCTATGCGGCTGCTTCCCACTAGCTATCTATTTTACATTTGGTAGTGTATATATATCCATGCCAATCTCTCACTTCGACCCAGCTTACCCTTCCCCGCCCCTGTGTCCTCAAGTCCATTCTCTACACCTGTGTCTTTATACCTGTCATGCTCCTAGGTTCTTCATAAACATTTTTTTTTAGATTCCAAATATATGTGTTAGCACACGGTATTTGTTTTTCTGTTTCTGACATACTTCACTCTGTATGACAGACTCTAGTTCCCTCCACGTCACTACAAATAACTCAATTTCATTTCTTTTTATGACTGAGTAATATTCCATTGTATATATGTGCCACATCTTCTTTATCCATTCATCTGTTGATGGACATTTAGGTTGCTTCCATGTCCTGGCTACTGCTAACAGAGCTGCAATGAACATTGTGGTTCATTAATATTTTGGAATTATGCTTTGCTCAGGGTATATGCCCAGTAGTGTGGTTCCTGTATCTTATAGGAGTTCTATTTTTAATTTTTTAAGGAACCTCCGTACTGTTCTCCATACTGGCTGTGTCAATTTACATTCCCACCAACAGTGCAAGAGGGTTCCCTTTTCTCCACACCCTCTCCAGCATTTATTGTTTCTAGATTTTTTGATGATGGCCATTCTGACTGATGTGAGGTGATATCTCATTGTACTTTTGATTTGCATTTCTCTAATGATTAGTGATGTTGAGCATCCTTTCATGTGTTTGTTGGCAATCTGTATATCTTCTTTGGAGAAACGTGTATTTAGGTCTTCTGCCCATTTTTGAATTGTGTTGTTTGTTTTTTAATATTGAGCTGCATGAGCTCCTTGTGAATTTTGGAGATTAATCCTTTGTCAGTTGCTTCATTTGCAAATACTGCCATTCTTTTCGTATTGTTTATGTTTTCCTTTGCTGTGCAAAAACTTTTAAGTTTCATTAGGTCCCATTTGTTTATTTTTGTTTATATTTCCATTTCTCTAGGAGGTGGGTCCAAAAGGATCTTGCTGTGATTTATGTCATAGAGTGTTCTGCCTATGTTTTCCTCTAAGAGTCTTATAGTGTCTGGCCTTACATTTAGGTCTTTAATCCATTTTGAGTTTATTTTTGTATATGGTGTTAGGGAGTGTTCTAATTTCATTCTTTTACATGTAGCTGTCCAGTTTTCCCAGCACCACTTATTGAAGAGGCTGACTTTTCTCCATTGTATATTCTTGCCTCCTTTATCAAAAATAATGTGACCATAGGTGCATGGGTTTATCTCTGTGCTTTCTATCCTGTTCCGTTGATCTATATTTCTGTTTCTGTGCCAGTACCATACTGTCTTGATTACTGTAGATTTGTAGTAGAGTATGAAATCTGGGAACCTGATTCCTCCAGCTCCATTTTTCTTTCTCAAGATTTCTTTGGCTATTCGGGGTCTGTTGTGTTTCCATACAAATTGTGAAATTTTTTGTTCTAGTTCTGTGAAAAATGCCATTGGTAGTTTGATAGGCATTGCACTGAATCTGTAGGTTGCTTTGGGTAGTAGAGTCATTTTTACAATGTTGATTCTTCCAATCCAAGAACATTGTATTTCTCTCCATCTGTTTATATCATCTTTAATTTCTTTCATCAGTGTCATACTTTTCTGCATATAGGTCTTTTGTCTCCCTAGGTAGGTTTATTCCTAGGTTTTTATTTTTTGTGTTGCAATGGTAAATGGGAGTGTTTCCTTAATTTCTCCTTCAGATTTTTCATCATTAATGTATAGGAATGCAAGAGATTTCTGTGCATTAATTTTGTATCCTGCTACATTACCAAATTCATTGATTAGCTCTAGTAGTCTTCTGGTAGAGTCTTTAGGATTCTCTATGTATAGTATCATGTCATCTGCAAACAATGACAGCTTTATTTCTTCTTTACCCATTTGGATTCCTTTTATTTCTTTTTCTTCTCTGATTGCTGTGGCTAAAACTTCCAAAACTATGTTGAATTATAGTGGTGAGAGTGGGCAACCTTGTCTTGTTCCTGATCTTAGTGGAAATGGTTTCAGTTTTTCACCATTGAGAACGATGTTGGCTGTGGGTTTTTCATATATGGCCTTTATTATGTTGATGTAAGTTCCCTCTATGCCTACTTTCTGGAGAGTTTTTTTTAATCATAAATGGGTGTTGAATTTTGTTGAAAGCTTTCTCTGCATCTATTGAGACAATAACATGATTTTTATCCTTCAGTTTGTTAATATGGTGAATCACATTGATTGATTTGCATGTATTGAAGAATCCTTGCATTTCTGGGATAAACCCCACTTGATCATGGTGTATGATCCTTTTAATATGCTGCTGTATTCTGTTTGCTAGTATTTAGTTGAGGATTTTTGCATCTATATTCATCAGTGATATTAGCCTGTAGTTTTCTTTCTTTGTGACATTTTTGCCTGGTTTTGGTAGGGGGATGGTGGTCTCAGAGAATGAGTTTGGGAGTGTTCCTCCATCTGCTATATTTTGGAAGAGTTTGAGAAGGATCGGTGTTAGCTCTTCTAAATGTTTGATAGAATTCCCCTGTGAAGCGATCTATTCTTGGGCTTTTGTTTGTTGGAGGATTTTTAATCAGTCTCAATTTCAGTGTTTCTGACTGGTCTGTTTATATTTTCTATTTCTTCCTGGTTCAGTCTCAGAAGGTTGTGCTTTTCTAAGAATTTGTCCATTTCTTCCAGGTTGTCCATTTTATTGGCATAGAGTTGTTTGTAGTAATATCTCATGATCCTTTGTATTTCAGCAGTGTCAGCTGTTACTTCTCCTTTTTCATTTCTAATTTTATTGCGTGTTCTCCCTTTTTTTTATGACTCTGGCTAATGCTTTATCAATTTTGTTTATCTTCTCAAAGAACCAGCTTTTAGTTTTATTGATCTTTGCTATTGTTTCTCTCTTTTCTCTTTCATTTATTTCTGAACTAATCTTTATGAGTTCTTTCCTTCTGCTACCTTTTGGGTTTCTTTGTCTTTCTTTCTCTAATTGCTTTAGGTGTAAGGTTAGGTTTTTTATTTGAGAAGTTTCTTGTTTCTTGAGGTAGGATTGTATTGCTATAAATCTCCTTCTTAGAACTTCTTTTGCTCCATCCCATAGGTTTTGGGTTGTTGTGTTTTCATTGTCACTTGTTTCTAGGTATTTTTTAATTTCCTCTTTGATTTCTTTAGTGATCTCTTGGTAGTGTATTAAGTAGTGTATTGTTTAGCTTCCATTTATTTCTACTTTTTACAGATTTTTTTTTCCTGTAATTGATATCTAGTCTCATAGCATTGTGGTTGGAAAAGATACTTGATATGATTTCAATTTTCTTAAATTTACCAAGGCTTGATTTGTGACCCAAGATATGATCTATCCTGGAGAATGTTCCATGAGCACTTGAGAAGAAAGTGTATTCTGTTGTTTTTGGATGGAATGTCCTATAAATATCAATTAAGTCCATCTTATTTAATGTATCATTTAAAGCTTGTGTTTCCTTATTTATTTTCATGTTGGATGATCTGTCCATTGGTGAAAGTGGGGTGTTCAAGTCCCCTACTATGATTGTGTTACTGTCAATTTCCCCTTTTATGGCTGTTAGCATTTGCCTTATGTATTGAGGTGCTCCTATTTTGGGTGCATACATAGTTACAATTGTTGTATCTTCTTCTTGGATTGATCCCTTGATCATTATGTAGTGTCCTTCTTTGTTCCTTGTAATGGTCTTTATTTTGAAGTCTATTTTGTCTGATATGAGAACTGCTACTCCAGCTTTCTTTTGATTTCCATTTGCATGGAATATCTTTTTCAATCCCCTCACTTTCAGTCTGTATGTGTCCCTAGGTCTGAAGTGGGTCTCTTGTAGACAGCATATATACAGGTCTTGTTTTTGTATCCATTCAGCTAGTCTGTGTCTTTTGGTGGGAACATTTAATCCATTTACATTTAAGGTAATTATCTATATGTATGTCCCTATTCCCATTTTTCTTAATTGTTTTGGGTTTGTTAATGTAAGCAGAAACAGACTCACAGTCATAGAAAACAGACCTGTAGTTGTCAAGGGTGAGGGAGGGAGGGAAAGGAATGGATTGGGAGTTTGGGGTTAGCAGATGCAAACCATTACATATAGAATGGATAAACAACAATGTCCTACTGTATAGCTCAGGGAACTATATTCAATGTCCTGGGATAAACCATAAAGGGAAAGAATATAAAAAAGAATGTATATATATGCATAACTGAGTCACTTTGCTCTACAGCAGAAAATATAACACAACATTGTAAATCAACTGTACTTCAATTTTTTTAGAAAAGGAAAATTTATAATTAAGCAAAGACTTGAAGGAGGTAAGGGACTAGCCAGGTAGATGAGTGGGGAAGGAGGAGCATTCCTGAGACAGGAAGCAGCCCAGGCCAAGACCCTGAGGTGAGAACATGCCTATGGGTTCATGGAACAGCAAGGAGGCCAGTGTGGCTGAGCAGAGAGAGCTGGGAGAGCTGAGGTGATTGAGGTAATCAGGGATCAGATGGTGCAGGCCTAGGAGGCCACCGCTAAGACCCTGGCTTGTACTCAGTGTGAGATGAGGACCCTCTGGAGGATTCTGGGCAGGGAGGGGCAGAGACTGACTTAGGCTCAACAGGTCACTCTGGCTGCTGAGTGGAGAACAGACTATGTCGGGGTGGGGGACAAGCCAGGAAGAAAGAGTTCAGTAATCCAGGCAAAGGAGAACATGGCTCAGGCCAGGGTGACAGCACCAGCAGTAGGGAAAAGAAGGTGGGTACATTTTGAAGGTAGAGCCGACAGGATTTACCAACATACCATGTGTGGGTGTGAGAAAGAAAGGAGTCATGGGTGATTCTAAGAACAAGACGAAATAATACAACTTTGCTGCATCTCAGTACAAATACACCCAAAATGTCTAGAAAAGGTTATCATTCAGTCAAACACTAGGTTTCAATTTAGCACCTGCTATTTGATGAGGGATTCCATCCCAGGAAGTTTGGCCACAAAGAAGCAAAGTATTCATGGTCAGTATTCACCAATGTATGGTTCTGTTCCAGCAGCGGGGCAAGCATTACATAAATGAACACGTGTGACTGTCAAGATCCTACTTTTGCTAAAAAAAAAAGCAGGGCCTAGAGGTATGTGTAATATGTATACAACAATACATAAAAGGACATTACAGCTCATCAGTCAGTTCACGGTGGCAATGTTTTCTTTCTTTAAAAGTCAACTAGTTACATAAAAATATTGTATCCTAATTATAAAAATCAGGGGGATTGTTTTGGTTTTTGGGTTTTGATTTGTGGTTTTTTTTTTTTTTTTTTTTGAGGGAAGATGCTGGATCATGACTCTCAAATGCTTTCTTTTGATACTAATTTAAATTTCAAAACACAACCTAAAATCCATGGTCAGAATGATGCTATCAATCTGAATCATTTTTAGTACTAAATAAACTATGGATGGCTTCCCAAAGATAGCACATTCGATGACTCACGGCATGGTATTCACCCCACTGGGAGTGTTTCACCTAGAACTTTAAAGGAAGTGCTTTCTAAGATGAAGAAAACAAGCAAAAAAAAAAACCCACCCTGAGCTCATTCTGAGCCAAACAAAGCAACGTCCTCAAATGAAATAGGAAAAACCAAGCTGAAATAAAACCAAGAAAGAATATAGAGCATGTTGATCCCTTTCCCATTTTTTTTTTTTCCATTGCCACAACTATCTGATCTTAGACAAAGGATTTCCTTCAAAATCATTGCTGGGAGTTTAAGAGTCACTGCATGGAATAGGATGCCTTCTACCTTCAATTTCATTCCTTCTTGAAAGTTCCAATATTCTAGTACATTCCAGTTACTTCCGATTTTTTTTAAATTAATTTTGCCTCTTTTAAAGGAAACCCAGGAAAACAAAATCAGAACGTGCAAATATGATAGAGCAGGGAGGGCAGTTCCTGTTGAAGCAGATTCCTCAGTTTATTAACATATTTACTACAGAGTAATAGCTTCATAGATTAATTTTCTAGATTCTAGAGAAAAGGACCAAGAGTATAAATGTATTAGAATGAACCACATAAAATTATTAATATTTAATCATTTTAACCAACAAAAACAACATTTCATGTGGTTCAGCCTAAGACTTACCAATAATATGTCAGATATCCAATTTGAAGTTAAGATGTTTCTCAATAACACACATGAACAAGGAAGTGAGATTCCATGTTCTCTAATTCAATTTGCATACAACTTTAAACTTCTGTATATAATATTTCCAAAAAAACATAAACACTTAAAACATTACCCATCACTCTCTAATTGAAACTACAAACAAGAGGACTTAAAAATAAAAATAAATTAGACGTTTTTATCTAAATGTAGATCAGCATTTTTATCCAAATACATATCTCTAGCTTGCTGGTGCCTTTGTTATTGCTCTAAAACTTAATTTTAAAAATCTATCAGATCTTTCTTCTCTCTTACCTGTGGTCACGAGAAAGAATTACCACCTCCTCTGAGATATCACAGCCCAGGCTACCTGCTCTTTCTGGTTTTAGAATTGCCACTCCTATCTCATCTTGAAAGAGCCCCACCAGCCCATTCATTCTTTTATCCTCAACAGCACTAACTGTAGGAGGGAGAGAAATGTGGCCAAGGAAACACGGTTCCTGCCACTGTGTGGTAGGAGGTGGACTCAGTGATCCAATCTGGAGTCACGCTGGTATACTTAGGGACACCTTGGCCAGGACACACACAACAGCACATTCCTATGGGATGGGGGAGCCCCAGCTCCACTGCACTGTACAAGGCACCTGGACTGGAGAGTAGAGAAAACTCAGGAGACCACTTGTGTTTGGACAACATCCTCCAGGGTCAGGAGAGGGTCTGAACCACATTCTCAGCATAATTTAACAGACACACACAGACTCCTCCTAGCCTTACAAAGACATGTTGGGTCCTGAAGTCCTCACTGAGTGAAAGTTTCAGGTCCCATTAAATATATTCAGCCTTATAAATAGGATTTGAAATGAGCAATTACATGTGACTAAAATTGAGTAGTTGTCTTTGACTTTTCCTTCACATGTGCCCCCAAACTGTCCCCCTGATGGCACCTCGGAGCACAGACAGGACTCAGGAGAGACAGATGAGCAAGGACAGCAGCACGGGTGTTGGGCTGCACCCCGCAGGCCTGCAAGCCTTGCGACTGCCCAGCTGTAAGACCGAAGAAAGAGCCCAGAGACAGTGCCAGAGACATCAGTACTTTAATGGATGGGGGAGCTTACATGTTTGAAGCAAAAAGGGTCCTGGAGAGATACCCCACTGGGGACAGCAGATAGCAGTAGGACATGGCAGGAGTCTTCAATACCAGGGGAAGAGGGAGGTTACCAATTATAGGAGGAATTGATGTCAGGCTGGCTCATCGGTTACCAGGGAAACCAGAAGAGGAGCCCACCCCTCACTGACCCTTGATAAAGGGGAGTGAGACATTCCAATCTAAAGATTAGGACAATTGCTAGCTGGGGCCTGGAGCAAGTACCAGGCTCTATGACTAAGAGGGAATGTCTGTCAGGGGAGTTGGTTATAGGTGAAGCAGGGACTGGCCGAGCAGGGAACATGCGGAGACCGAGACCAGCTATCCTGAGTGGCCTGATCATACAACGACCACCTGCCAGTGGAGGGGCGGGGGTTTCAGTGCCAGGTGACCAACTAGTCCCAGATTGAAAACTGAAAATCCTGCATCCAGGAGACTCTCTGTCCCAGGCAATTGTGATGGTTTGCCACTGTGTAATGAGAGCTTGTTCCCCAGTTATGACAGACCAAGCCCAATGACTTTCAGTCTCTAGCTCTGCCAGAAGTTTCCTGTCACTCATTATTATAGCCAAGCCAGTAAACAGCCCAAGAATGCACTCAATAAATACCACATACACAACTCCTATTATGACCACGGGTTTGGAGACACAGTCTTGGGTTAGGCCCACAATAACTGAGCAAATTCCCACCAACCTTCTCTTTTAGACAAAAAAGGAACAAGCCTCCCTCAGGTACTTCAGTCAGGCCTGATGGGTTGTTTCCAGTGCAGACAACTGTAAGGAGCTCCTTTTACTGTGGGATTCCCAGGTGCAGGTGACTGATCTCATAAGGATGAGAAGAAGCCTTAACCCATCACTCACATGAAGTGGGTGAAACAAGAGTCAGCAGCCAGCTCCTAGTGCTGAGCCCAAAGCTAAGTGACTTTTAAATACAAGAAGAATCAACTCTTCAACAAGGCAGTTTTTATTGCTTTAAACTACTTCAGTTAATGATCCCTTCATTTATTGATACACAAGCCAGACCATGGGTGAGATGCTGTGACAAAAGAACATGAAAACAGAAGAAGACCTCCCCTACGCCACCACACCCCAGCACTCAAGACTGCTCTCAAAATCAGTTACTTTCTCTGCCCTTCCTTTCCTCAAAATCATTTCAAAGAATGAGTCCAAGATCTGAAAGTAATCCCCAAGTCTCACTATCTAATATTGATCTTAATCTTTCTTTAGCCAAAAAAAAAAAAAAAATTGATGAATGGGTACCCTTTTGCAGTACTGTATTAGTGTTATTCTAAGAGACTCTATAACAATTATTATTTCTTCCATTTTGTTGTCCTAGTGAGACTGTCATGGACTAAATATCTGTGTTCCCCAAAACGCATATGTTGAAGCCCTAATCCCTAAGGTGATGGTATTTGGATGTAAGACCTTTGGGAGGTGATTAGGGTCTAGATTAGGTCATGAGGGTGGAGCCCTCATGATGGGATTAGTGCCCTTATAAAGACCCAAGATCTCTGACCCTCTCTAGCTGCAAGCACCTGAGAAAGGCTATATAAGGACAGAGCAGAAGGCCATCTACAATTAGGAAGAGGCTTTTCATCAGACACTAGATCTGTTTTCAGCCTCTAGAACTGTGAGAAATAAATGTTTGCTGTTGAAGCCACCCAGTCTACGACATTTTGTTAGAGCAGCCCAAAATGACTAAAACATAGACCCAGAAGGTATAGGGAAAAAACATATAATCACACAGTCCTCAAGGAAACACTTTTGATTGACATTATCAAGACTTACAATGAGATACACACTGAATGGCAAGAGAAAACAATGACTGTCACCCTGAGTCTCCTACAGCAGACTCCCATGACACTGGCGGTCTGCTCACAGAAATTAAGTGGATCAGTGCCAGTCTTCCTTGAAAAGACTTATATCATGAACACAATGTCAGTAACAGTGTATGAGGTCAAAGATGTTTGACGGCCCTTGATTAAGGGCAACTGTTGGGATATCTCTGATGACTACATCTTGATCAGCTATTCAAAGTTTGGTCAAGGTCACAATTTCCAAGGAACACTGCCCAGCAACATAATCAAGCACAGCATATGGGCCCTGCAGCTTAACTGCCTCACTCACACTGGACTTCTCATCTCCACGAGTCTCACCATAGCATTTGGCAAGCCCATGTCTGGATAACGAGCTCAAGAACATTTGTTCAATTATTGTTCAAGTGCTTACATAATTTTGTTTGAACCAAGTTTTCCAGGGTCTGAGAACAACAACTGATCCAGATGCAATCACATTACAAAGCCCCTCTCAGTGAGGTAATTCTTAGATCTATAGCATTTTTCCCTGCAGAATTTACACCTAGAATCCTTAAATGGGTGAGAGTGAGTGTGAACGTGATCTTCAGCCAGGGAAAGGGTTAACAGCACCAAAGTGACCTGGGTATAGTCTTCATCACACCACTGACTGCAGTCCACAACTCAGGTTAGCAGGAATGCCCATCTTTGTACTAAAGACATCAGTTACATGAGAAATCACACCTTTTTCCCCCACACAGAAGGGGATTTTCAGTTGGAGCACTACTCATACTAAATCAAGTTTAGGCAAGAGGCAGCCCTAAAGGACTGACTTCAGCGTGCATTCCTTTTTTTGTTTTTTAACATCTTTAGTGGAGTATAATTGCTTTACAATGGTGTGTTAGTTTCTGCTTTATAACAAAGTGAATCAGCCATACATATACATATATCCTTATAACTCCTCCCTCTTGCATCTCCCTCCCACCCTCCCTATCCCACCCCTCTAGGTGGTCACAAAGCACCGAGCTGATCTCCCTGTGCTATGCAGCTGCTTCCCACTAGCTATCTATTTTACATTTGGTAGTGTATATGTGTCCATGCCACTCTCTCACTTTGTCCCAGCTTATGCGTCCCCCTCCCTGCGTCCTCAAGTCCATTCTCTGGTAGGTCTGTGTCTTTATTCCTGTCTTGCCCCTAGGTTCTTCATGACCCTTTTTTTTTTTTTTTTTAGATTCCATATATATGTGTTAGCATATGGTATTTGTTTTTCTCTTTCTGACTTAATTCATTCTGTATGACAAACTCTAGGTCCATCCACCTCACTACAAATAACTCAATTTCATTTCTTTTTATTGCTGAGTAATATTGCATTGTATATATGTTCCACATCTTCTCTATCCATTCATCTGTCGATGGACACTTAGGTTGCTACCATGTCCTGGCTATTGTAAATAGAGCTGCAATGAGCATTGTGGTACATGACTCTTTTTGAATTATGGTGTTCTCAGGGTATATGCCCAGTAGTGGGATTTCAGTGTGCATTCTTCCCTGCAGCTGTCCTATACAATCACTACCTGGCAGATGTCTCAGCTTACAAAATTCAAACAGTAGGACCAGGTTTACAATGGAAAAATTCTCCATCAAGTGGCTGATTCTACCTGTGAGATTTAAATCTCTGAACAATGAGTATTAGTGTTCATGAGAAGAATGCTTTCAACAACACAGATTCTTTTATGTAATAATCCACAGTGAGGCCAAGACACAGATTTTTATGATGATGAATTTTTGGCGCACAAGATTGTTAGGACAATACATGCTTCTGTTTGGAAGCTTATATTTCACTTACACCTTGATGCAAAATGAGGAATTTCAGCCCAGAAATTCCAGGGCATATGCTGATTTATGTCTAGTGTTCAGGAACATTCCTAAACATGGCACTGGGAATGCAGTCTGTACTCAACGTTTTATAGTGAATGCTCAATTCCTATGTTCACCAATAATTCCTGCATGTGTTTCTCCATTTTTTTCCCTCATCCTCCCCAGAGAAGAGACTGTATCGGGTAGTGAGTTGTTTTATCTAAGGCAAGTAATTTCAGATTTTTCAAGCTAAAGGGGACCTGAGATTATCTATACCAACCCCTAACTTGGAGGAAGAGGACACCAATGGGCAGAGAACTGAAAACAAATAAGCTTCAAATAAAACACTCCTTCAAAACCACTTTCTCTCATTTGCTCCAGCAAGCCTGTCCTCAAAGAGACTAAAATGCCCCCGACACTGGACTGCAAACCTCTGGCATATCTAATGCAATATCAAGAGAAAAAAATATCTATCTCCTTCTTCAGTGAAAAACCTGGGCAAACCTGCTGTATTAGTTTTCTGTTGCTCCCATAACAAAACCCACAAACACAGTGGCTTGAAAGAACACAAATTCATTATCTTAAAGTTCTGTGGGTCAGAAGTACAACACAGGTCTCACTGGCTAAAATCAAGGTGTCTGCAGGGCTGTGCTCCTTTCTGGAGGGTCTGGGCGAAAAGCTGTTTCCTTGCCATTCCCAGGCTGTAGGGGCCACTTACATTCCTTGGCTCATGGCTTCCTTCCTCCATCTTCAAAGCCAGTAATGTGAGTCAAGTCCCAGTTCCTTTCATGCTTTGGATTTCTCATACCATTTCCTCTAATATCCAAGAGTGCTCTCTCTCTCTCTCTCTCTCTCTCTCTCTCTCTTTCTCCCTCTCTCTCTCTCTGACAATAGTTAAGGTTCTCTACTTTTAAGAACTCATAAGATTACCCTGGACCCACCCAAATTATCCAAGATAATCTAGCTACCTCAAGGTCCATTCTCTTAATCATATCTGCAACCTCCTTTTTGCCACGTAGGTAATATTTACAAGTTCAAGAAATTAAGACTTGCACACATTTGGGGAGCCATTCTGCCTACAGTACCTGCCCATCCTTCTGACCCTCACCTCATTAAATGGCCCCAAAACATCTGGTGACTAGGTCAGAAATCTGGGAGACATGCCTGGATTAATCTCATGCATTTACATTCCACGTCCAGTTAAGAACTAAATCCCATCAACTCCACGTCCTAACTCTGTCAATACTGCTCCCTGCTTCTTACACTCTCAGCTACATCCAAGGCTGAGGCCTCCCCAGAATTCTTCACTTCTTTCCCTTCTTCTGGCACCAGCCTCAATTTTTTTTTTTTCAGTTCTTCACAGTGTCCTTCTGAGGCCATGTGCTTCAGGCAAGGTGTCTCCAGCCCCAGTTCCAGTGGATGGGACTAGATTGGTCTCAGCAAGTCATGGTGGCCTAATGTCCTCTGCCAGTCATTATTCAACATGAGGGGAACACAGAGTCCTAATGAATTCATTGAGCCACTGAATTAACCAACACAGGAGTCACTTGAGATTTCCTGTTAGGTCACCTAAGTCAAATTGAGTTGAGTGTTTCTATTGCTTGATGCTAAAAACATCCTGAATGGTACATTGCTGATTAAAATAACTACAAAATTTTGCTCACTGTTCTACTTATTCCTGGCCTCCCATGACCTCCAGCCTCTATGCTTCACCCTATACATCATCTACTTGGAAGCAAAATACCATTTTTTAAAAAAAATTTAGTTTTATTGGAGTATAGTTGATTTACAATGTTGTGTTGGTTTCAGGTCTAAAGCAAAGTGATTCAGTTATACATATATATATATATTCATTCTTTTTTAGATTCTTTTCTCTTATAGGTTATTACAGAATATTGAGTAGAGTTCCCTGTGCTATACAGTAGGTTCTTGTTGGTTGTCTATCTTGTATATGGTAGTGTGTGTATGTTCATCCCAAGCTCTGATCTAATTTTTTTTAAATGATACAAATGAACTTATTTACAAAACAGAAACCGACTTACAGATATTAAAAACAAACTTATGGTTACCAAAAGGGAAAGGTAGGAGGGAGGGATAAATCGAAAGCAGAATACCTTTCAAAGCCACCAATCTTATCAGGTGTCCCTCTATTCAAAATGCTTTCGTGATGTCCCATTATCCAAAACTGGTTCTCCAAAATCTGTGCTTATAACCCTCTGAAGAATCTAGAAAAACTATGCAGCCAAAAGTCAATTTTAAGTTGATATCTTAATTTTTGTCATCATACATTCAAAAATGTTGTTAAAGATGCAAAGTTCTGGCATGTTGTAAATGTTGACATTTTAAGTAAAACTGTTACATCACTCAAATAAATCCACAAGAATCTAAACAGCATAGTGATTTGGTAGCCATGATCATTCATTTAAAAATAAATAAGCTCTTCTTTTACATATATGTTTTATCATGTCCTTCTCATATTTCCATTCTACTTCCCCTGCAAAACTGTATCTTAGTGAATATATTTTGATGATTCAAAGTATATTATTGATTGACCTATCATATACATCCCTACACACACCTAAAATAGGCATGTAATTTAGAATTTTAAGTATTAATTTACTTTGAATTTAGCCCCTAAGGGTGAAATAATTTCTTCTGAGTTATACAACAACATTTATACGTAAACAACTGAAAAAAACACACAAATATGGTCAATAATTATTAAATATAAAAACGTAAAACTTTATTTTAAATGTATCTCTTGAAAGATGGATAGGCCTTTAACAAATTAACCCAGGCATCTATAGGTGAATATTCCTTATGCTAAAGTAATAATTAATGGTTTAGCATCAATTTTATTTTAATTTTTCACATTTCTATGCATAATTGCTGATAAATCCTTCTGGCCTAAAACAGGAGATGAGTAAGAGTTTCGCCATAGCCCCATCACTCAAATCTCTGAACTCCTTTTGAGTTTGAGGCCATCAAAGACGGTGATGTATCATCAACATTATTTTTAATTACCTCTCAACTGATGACCCAATTATGCCTTCAATTTTGTTAGAAGAAAAGTGCCCTTTTGTTTAGGCCTTGGAATGTTTTCACATCACAGGACAATGTACCATATTAAGATTCTGGAAAGATGAGAGGAATGCCTCGCTTCTGTAAAAAGGTAGAAGGGAGAGCAGATGCATTCCCAGGCAGATCAATTTTAGGAAAGAGTGCACATAAAAGTTGAAAGCCTGGACAGCTACTCCCTTAAGAGTCTCTGAGCCCTTGCATGTACCCCATTAGAATGTCTTCATTGATGCTCAAAGGTATGTCTAAAGACATTTTGAAAATGGCTGACCTGTATGATAAAATCAAAATGACTTTGTATAAAACACAATACCTTTCCTGATCTGATGCAGGATTGGTGTCTCATTTCCCACCCTTATCCCTCTACCCCCCATTCCCTACACTAGCCTGAGAAAGCTGAATTATGTATACTGTTTGTAAGTTCGCTTTCAAGAGGAACATGTGTCAAAAGGACTTCCTTCCTTTACTACGATTTGACCCCCAGCCTGCTGCTATTTTAGACACAAGGGGTGAGTCACTAGTATTTATACAAGCATCTTGCCCCTGGCTCAGTCTAGTTGTGGGGACTCTGCTTGCTGTATGAATAAATTAACAGTAGCAGTTTAAATAGTCCCCATACCTTTAGGATAAAATTCTGTATAATATACCACCCAACCATATATTCCCACACTCTAGGAACACCATTCAACAGTTCCAGCACTTCACATATGTATCCAACTATATATATATATGTATATATATATATATATATATATAATTTCATATATATAGTCAACAATTCCAGCATTTCACATATACAAATGTGGTTCTTTTTATTACTCTGCTCTCCTGTCCCTCTACTAACTGCTCTCGATGAAGCTTTCCCTAATTTTCCCTTCCCCATCCCAGGTATAAAATTAGTCACTCTCTTCCCTGACCACACGTTGCTTTTACTTCTATTGGATATTTTTCACATTCTGCTTAGTGCCATGATGGTGATGTGTGTAAGTCTGGTCTCCATGGCAGCCACATCCATTGGGTTCTATCCTCATGTGATCCCTGGGTCCTGACCATCTCTCCTTGAAAATCTCTCTCTCCTCATGGCCAGTCCATTCCTCTCACTCCGTACGTGATCCTTCTTCCTCAACTTCCTTCACTTGCTCCCCCACTCTGCCCACTGCTTATCTCAGAGGTTCTTACACTCTTCGTGGTGCAATAGCAGAGGTCTCAGGCTAGACCAAAGTGAGCTAACACCAAATTCCTATGACAGGTACCTTTTCCTAAGTTGGAAGGGGAAAAAAAGTAATAACAATTTCCTCATGTTAGGGATTTTATCATTTTTCTTAAAAGTTTGCCACTTAACTGTGAGTAATGATCAGCAGGTGACAAAAGTAAACAAATATTAAGGGAAAGCACAGAAAATCAATCACATATAAGTAATTTAAGAGTTTTGTGTATATGCTCATGGGTTAGAATTTTATATTATGTATAAAACAAGATCTAGTATTTTATTAGCAAAATTGGTGCTGTGTTTCTTCATGACATAATGAAACATCTCCACATTTCTACGTGCATGTGTATGTATACACTTGTAATGTAAATTACACATATTAGTTATCAATATAAAATTAAGTTCCTTTCTATTTGTCTGACATCGCAACATGTAAAAATAGCCCAGTGGAACTCACAGGCACTGCTGGTGTGAATGCAAAACTGCCCAAACATTTTGGAAACCAACTTGGCAATTTCTCATGCAACTGATTATGCACATGGCCCAGCCATTCCAGCCTTATTTACTCAAGAAAAATAAAAACATGTCCACACAAAGACTTGTACACAAAAGTTCATAGTAACTTTAATAGCCCAAAACTGGAAAAATATACATGCCCATCAATAGGTGAACAAACTGTGATACATCCACACAATTGACCAGCAATTTAAAAACTACTTATAAAACATAACATGGAAGAATCTCAAAAACATTATGCTAAAAGAAAAAAACTAGACAAAAAGAGCACATGATTCCTTTTGTAAGAAATCCTAGAAAAAGCAAAAAGAATCTAGAGAGATAGAAAACAGACCAGTGGTTGCCTGGGGCCTAAGGGTTGGGAATGGATAGACTGCAAAAGGGCTCAAACAAACTTTTTTGGAGTAGCGGAAAGGTTCCATATCATGATTGCGGCAATGGTGACATTGGCTGGACACATCTGTCAACACTCACTGAAATGAGTAATGGACACTATTAATGATGCATATTTTTGCACATAAATTATAGTTCAATAAAGTTAATGTTTTTCATTTGGCCCAGTGGCCTTTCCACTAAATTTGGAGGCAATGTTAAGGATGATCTGACTTACCATGAATGCAGGCTTACATGATAGATATGAAATTTACTTTGAATGATTTTGTAGGGGGCAGATGGGGGAAAGGGGTAGAATTTTTTCTTTCATATGGAGCAAGTCGGTGATGTGCTTTAAAGATTTCAGTGAATTGAAACAGTAACACTTATTGAAACTGCCGTAACTTTGTAGGTGGGAAGCAGGCGTATCTGAGATGGGAATGAGTTAGTGAGTTTCAGGAATGAGATTTGTGTTCAGTTTGGTACAACTTGAGCTTTAAGCCCTGTGGGGTAGACTCTTCAACTAAGAACTATTTCTTCCTGGTGCCAAACCCCAGATTACTATTTCTGAGTTGAAATAAGTTGACTTTGGACAGCTTATTGGAATTGAAAATATTCAGAGAATATAGTTTATTAGAAGTGACATCCCTGGAGACTGGGGCTAGTGAATGCAGAAACTGATTCAGAGAATAAGACCAAGAAGAGTGAACCCCTGGTGTGACAATAAAATATACCAGTGGTTCTTAACCTTGACTGTGCATCAGAATCTCCTGAGAGCTTGTTAGAACATAGATTTCTGTGCCCCACCTTCAGAGCTTCTGATCCAGTAGGTCTGGAGTGGGGCCTGGTAGCTGGCATTTTTAGCAAGTTCTCGGTGATGCTGATGCTACTGGTCTGGGGACCACACTTGGAGAACCATTGCTGTATATCCTGGTCTTCTGGAACCTTATATAGTTCTAAAACAGCCTTACCCATGAATTAAGTAAAAAGAAGTCTAATTTACTTCACTAGCTACACTCTCAGCACTAACAATAATGAGAAAGGTCAAAAGAAAAAGTTTCATAGTTCTTGGAATAGATGGACAAATTGTTCCTGCTTCAGGTACCTTTCTGTATGGATGAGTTTTTCTCAGTTTTTAGGTTACTAAGTAGCTTCTGTATTTCTGACATTAATTTTGCCACTCTCTTCTCAGTAAAAGTGGATATTATACTATGTTCTTGCTGATAAATGACAATGTCAAAGGTTCAAAATGTACATCATTTTCCATTGTCAGATGAAAAAGACAGAGATAAAAAAATTGTGAGAGCAGGATTATAGGGTGAAGAGAAGAAATTACATGAAAAGATGGAGAAATGGGGAAGATACAAATCACAATAGAATCAGAAATTCCCCAGAGGAAAAGAACCAGCATTGGAGAGATTAATAATCAAGGGACCAAGGAGGGAAGAAATGGCTTAATGAGTGGGAAGTTTACTCTAGAGATGAAAAGAAAACCACAATGGAAAAAGGACTTGAAATATAAAATAATGTTGGGTAACAAAAAAACAAAAGAAAAACAGAAGAAATCCAAGAAAGAGGAAGAGCTGTTTATTTAAATTCTTTAAATATAACATTTAGAAAACAAGATATACCAATATACAATGATTACTGAAGAGAGGAGGGAAAGTATCAATTTTTAAAATATCCCCATCTTATTCATTAGATAAATATCCAGCTCCAGGTTAATGGAAATCAATTGTAGTTGTTCAGTACTTTAGCTCTCATAGCCCAAAGTGGTCAGATATGTCGCTGGGGGGTGTGGGTAGATTTGGGGTGTGGTGAGCAGAATGGTGCCATCCCTCCACCCCATGGAAGATGTCCACATCCTAAACCCAGGAACCTGTGAATATGTTATCTTACATGGCAAAACGGACTTCGCAGACATGATTAAAGATCTTGTGATGGAGAGATGGGTGGGCCCCATGAGAATCACAAGGGTTCTTATAAAATAGAAGAGGGAGGCAAGGAGATCAAAGAAGAAGATATGACAATAGAACTAGAAATCAGAGTGATGCAGCCATGAGCTACAAAATGTGGGTGACCTCCAGAAACCAGACAAGACAAAGAACAGATTCTCTTCTACAGTCTTCAGAAAAAGCACAGCGCTGCAGACCTATTTTAGACTTCTGACCTCCAGAACTATGAGATGATAAACTTGTGTTGTTTTAAGCCACGAAGTTTATGGCAATTTGTTATAGCAGTAACAGGAAAGTAATACAGGGTTCTTGGGGACACTGACTTGAACTGGAGAGCTCGTGCCTCCTCTAATGCAGACAACATGAGTCTGGGTTTTGCCAGATCTCCCATTCTGTTAGGAGATGTAGAAAATCTGTTTGCATAAAGTTAGCAACTAGTAATACTGTGCAGGATCATGTATGGCCACAACATTGACTATTGATCCTTATTTTCTTTATTGAATATGTCCCCTCATATGATGCAGCTAGACTAAAAACAGGATGGATAAACTGATGGAACAGACTTTTGAGGCTCAGTGCTCCACTCCAGACCATTGCCCACATCAGCGTTTGCTGGGGCAAAGAGCTCAGCTCACAAAACTCCTATATTTCTGGCCAGAATGCACTGAAAGCAACATGTGGTCCGTCTTCTGTCCCCAAGTCATTTGGAAGCTGAATTTCAGACTGTTAGATTTTCCTTACATTCTAGACAACCACTGGGGCCAACATGCTTTATAGAGTCATTCTGGAAAACAAAATTATTTTAGAAAAACATCTTGTTCTCTGTAGATGAAAGGAATTATTAAAGCACTAAATGTTAAGACTAACACTGAAACATGGTCAGATCCATGAGAATAACTTTTAAAAGTGAAGTGAAGGGCTTCCCTGGTGGTGCAGTGGTTGAGAGTCCGCCTGCTGATGCAGGGAACACGGGTTCATGCCCCGGTCCGGGAAGATCCCACATGCCGTGGAGCGGCTGAGCCCGTGAGCCATGGCCACTGAGCCTGTGCGTCCGGAGCCTGTGCTCCGCAACGGGAGAGGTCACAACAGTGAGAGGCCCACGTACCACAAAAAAAAAAAAAAAAAAAAAAGAAGGAAAAAAACATAAAACTTCATATTATTTTGCTTAAAAGTAATCCTTCTGTTAATTCTATTCTTAGGGCAAGTTGCTAGAAGAGGGGAGAAAGGAAGTGAATCACGTGTTCAGAGACAAGTGGTCTCTCTTAATATTCAGGCAATCAGCCAAGAGAATTTACTGAGTGAAGGCTCTCCAAAGCACTAAGCAAGAAAAAAATAGGATCTGCAAAAGAAGTGTAAGATAGTGTTCTGACACAGAGGAATTCTCATGGAGGAATTCTGTGAGATCCCAGGGAAGATGAGGCTAATACATAAAATAATTAGAGACTAATTAACAGTCTTTATCTACACTGAAGATGATGCCAAAATGTTGATAAGTCAATGCAATAGGTACTCAAGCAAGGGAGAGATGGTTGGAGATCTGACTTCCCGCAGGCAGGAAAGCTTCAGGATGGTTGGCTTTTATGCTGACCCTTCAAGGCTAGGCAGGATGTATGCAGGAAAAGGGTAAGATATGTCACTCGACAGAAACTGGCTTGATGACTTCTGTCCTAGAATCTTAAGGTTTTAATTGAAGCTGAAAATATAATAAAACCTGAATAAATGGTGGCCCTTTATTATAAGATGAACTTAAAACAAATGCAAATGCTGTGCAAGATATAGGAGAAGATAATTGCTATTTCTTTCTATTCCATTGGGGCTTGACATTGTAAGAGGAGGAAATAGTGACCATTTCCCACAATTCTCTACTTTATGTTACATGATTATACAAATAAATGCAGGTATATGCCTCTAGTGCCTCAATTACATAAGATAAAATATTTAAATAAGAAGAAGTCTGATACTGTTGTAACTGAGTAGAAAGTTGCTTAGATTTATAACCTGAATTTATGTTTTTCTTAAAACATGGTTCTCCAAGTTAGCTTATCAGAAGTGACTTCAGCAAGTGTTTGCAAATATTATTCTGTCCTTTCATCTCAGAGAAAAGCAACTTTAAATAGCTTGGAAAACAAGAGCAGAGTAAATATGCATGTAGGGATTTTCTTTTTCTTTTTTTTTTTTTTTTCAGCCTATAGGTAGCTAACTATATGTTAGCCCTAACAAGATAGAGCCAGTCTCTGGTTTGAAATTTTGAATAGATAGCTGTGGAATTACTTGATCAGTTTGGTTATAAGGATCACACACTGTGCTTTTAAAAACTGCTGGGCTATTTTCTTGCATTCCTTTATGAGAGAGAAAACATAAACTTTCTATCAAATGATGTACTTTAAAAAATCACTATAGGGCTTCCCTGGTGGTGCAGTGGTTGAGAGTCCGCCTGCCGATGCAGGGGACACGGGTTCGTGCCCCGGTCCGGGAAGATCCCACATGCCGCGGAGCGGCTGGGCCCGTGAGCTATGGTCGCTGAGCCTGCGTGTCCGGAGCCTGTGCTCCGCAATGGGAGAGACCACAGCAGTGAGAGGCCCGCGTACCGAAAAAAAAAAAAAAATTACTATAAATTTCTGCGTAGTATTCTGGAGAAAGACTGTAAAAGAAGCCTCTGAGCACCTACCGTATAGTACCTCTAACTCTGAGTTAGACTCTATGGATTTTTCTCACTGAAAATAGCTGAATAAAACCATTGCTTATAATTCAGGATTTCCTGGAAAAGCAAAATCCATCTATATGTAAGTAACAGTTGAAGGAGCTGGGCGGGTTTTCAGAAGATGAGTCTCATGTTCTATTAAAGTGTTAAAGTGACTAGCGAAAATGAGCAAATCAAAAATGTGAGTTTTCTAGCACTTTCAAAGAATTCAAATTAAGTACTTTATAGCCCCTGAACATTTTATGAACTTGTTCATTTTGACCATACTCTTTCTGCTATGCTACTTTCTTGCTAGATATTTAAAAACTGCTTCTTTGTGACAAAAGACATTGCTGGACATTTTTACTTTCTGGCTACAGGTCATTCTGAGAGCCTGGAGTTTCAAGCTAGTTGCTGTCTGGTTAGTGGAGGTTTTACACAGCTCTGTGAATCCTTTCAGGGTGGATCTGAATCAATTACTTAAGGGCAAAGTTGACACAAACTGCTGCATGCAAACATGGAATGTCTCTGGAATTAAGATCATCACAGGGAACAGAGCTTTCTGTTCCTAGAGAAGCAGTGTGAACCAACATACATTTCAGGCTCAGTCATGAAGTGAAGGCATCCTCGAATAAAATTTTCACAGGAAACAGCTGGCCTGAAAAAGGATTTTCTTGTCTCTGTATACAGAGAAACCAGGTGCATGGGCCCCAAGAACCTCTTAAAACATGGTCACCCTCAGGTCTCTGCATCTCTATTGATATAAGAATCAACCAATTCATTGGCAAGTAATCTGCGCCAAGGAAAAACCAGGTATTCTAAGTGGCTGTTCTTAAAACTTTGATTTGTCAGGCATAAGAACATCATGAGTTAGTCCAAACCAAATACTAACTTGTTAGAAAGTGTTGTACAATATGTATTGCTAAGTATGAAAGTAACCTGTATGAAATAAAATTGATCAAAGTTTAGTTTCAAGAAATAAACTAATCACAAATCACCTATTTGTGATCAATGAGTCCTCGTTTGGGAAGATTCACCAAAGAACATAAGAGCCGAACAGGGGCATGAGGGAACTTTCTCAGGTGATGGTAATGTTCTGTATCCTGCCAGGGATTTACACCGGGGCATCCATCTGTTGAAGCTCACCTTACGTACAATGTGTGCATTTCATTGTATTCAAATTTCATATGAAACACTGTCAACAAGCACTGAACTCTAGTTACTAATAAGAATGCTGCAATATGCAAACTGATGCCCGGGGCTTATTTTTAAGTGCATCAAAAATAAGATGGTGAGAGACGGACAAAGGGATAGGTAGATAGACGTGATGAAATAAAATGTTAATGATGGAATCTAGGTGGTAGATATACAGCTGTTCACTATAAAACTTTCAAATTACTATACGTGTGACATTTTCATTAAAAAGGGTTGGAGAAGAAAATATAATGGGAATAAAATCAGTGAAGCATTTGGAGTATCACACCACTTGTCCCACTGCCCACTTCTTCCCTACAAGAGTTCATAGGGTATCTAGGACCCTGACTGAATACTGATGTTGAAAACTCAAAGCACAAATTTAACAAGCTGAGACATGGAAGGTTTTTTTTTTTAAATAATTTAGTTTTTTAAATAATTCATGCATAATGGAAAAATGTTTAACATTGTGCTATATTGCATCATATTTAGGTATTCACAGAAAACATTTTAAAGAGAAAGGTTGATTCTTTTTTTTTGCTAGACTTAATTTTTTCAAGTAGTTTTACATTCAAAGCAAAACTAGGCAGAAGGTACAGAGATTTCTTATATACCCCTATATAGGTGGTTAATTTTTAAATATGCAGAATGCTAAATGATAGACACACAAAAATCCTCCCAGCCAATCAAATCATACAGACAAATGCCTTATTGAAAAATCTATTTGAGCTCCAGTCAAGTTTAGGAAAATTTTATAAAAAGAGACAGCAAAATAAATCTGTATCTAATTAATGCCAGAATGACCACAAAACGATAGTGTGGAATATACTTTGTTACCTTATTTTGTCTTAGGCTTCTCCCTTATTAGAAAATCTAAAGAAAAAAATCAGTAATGAATAAATAAAATAATCTTCATAAAAAGTCTGAATGGTCTAAGAAAGTTTAAAAACAAACAAGTATTTTCTTTTTAAGTATTTTCTTTTCTGCCACTTCCTATACCAGTACCTGCTTACATTCAGGGACCACAAAAATAAAACTGTGACAGCCCTACTACAAGCTATAAAAAAAACATAAAATTATCAAAATGACCTCCCTTGGTAAACCTTAACTTCCGCTCATAAAGCCAGTTTTCAGTATGTTCTCTTACCTGAAAGGCAGTAAGTAGGCTTTAAACTTCACCCAGTCAGAAACAGGCTCTTGAGAGCTTGCCTGGTGCAGGCTGAGAACTGCAGGGCAATCACAGGTCTGGGATAAGCTCACTCTTTCCAGAAGGGGAGGAGGGGGCAAGAGTCTCGGGATGAATAAGCCCCAGGCAGCCGGCACTTGTAAGGATACTGATCCTCCCTGCAGAGCCCCGCCCCCGGCCACAAAGTAAGAGGCTGGACAAACAGTGCCCACAGCCACAACAAAATATCCAGACACAGTGGCGGAGAAAGACTCTTTTCACTATTCCAAGCAGAATGACAAATATAGCAAATGCTTTTGACTGGCATCTTGCCAAATAACTGCCCAGGAATGAGTAAGAGGCCTCACACCCAACAAGAAGTGCCACTTGGTCAGAGGCTGGGGTTTCTCAACAGGAAGAGGAAAATTTGAAACCTACACCTGAACTCGTCCTTAAAATAAATCTTTGGTTCTTCTGTAATGAAGGCTATGAAAATTCAAGCTATAAACCTAAAGGAAGGCCCAAATAATTATCTACATTCAGGAACTGTAATAACTTGTGAGCTGCTGAGAATTTTTATTTTGACTTCCCCATCTGGCTGCCACCTTTTGCCTATTTTCTTCCTCTGTAACATGTTCAGTGTCCAAGAAAAAAAAAAAAAACTTTTTATGCTTTTAAGTTACAACTAATGCTGATCTAAAGAACAATAAATAAGAACTAATATCTAAAGTGAGATCTGGAGATTATATCCTTTGCAAAGAGAGTAAAATGTGGAGACTTTGGCCCTAGAAATATATCTCAAGAGTATTTTAATTCTACATCAAATTAAGGTACCAACACACACACACACACACACACACACACACACACACACTTATACATGTCTCCTGATTTATCCGCCCACAAGTGCTAGCATGGCTAAAAATAAAATGAAAATCAGCTTTTCCCCAAATATGCCAGAGAATATAAAATGTTTTACAAAACAAAGTTCCAAGAGTAAAGATTCAGGGTGGTCAACCTATATTAATGTCAACAGACTCCTACATGGCAGAATTTCTGTTTTTAATACACTCATGTTCATCATCCATATATTAAAATAAATATTTTATGCATTTTTTCCCAATTATTTAACCATGGGACCCTTTATTTGAGGGGCATCCAGAGGGAATTGTATTTTGGGAGACAGATTTGGGAAGTGCTAATAACTTTAGATTCCACTTGCCAATTCTTAAGCAACACACCTGACATTATGATGAGTTTTCAAAGCACTTAGAAAAGCCATTAAATATTAGGCTTCCTGTCTACCTCCAAATTATACTAACCTCTATGAAATTCCAGTGTGATCAATTTCTAGATTATGCATTATTAAACGGTAAATGTGTTTTCCAAAGAGAAACATGAGGAAGAGAAGCAGACTATCTGTGTATTTAATGGGCATCTCCTTCATTCCATTCATATGCTAGAAAACAAGCAACAGCACGGTATCCGCCCTCAAGCAGTCCAACACTTTGTTGGAGCCCCTGCAGCTGCTCTGGTGGTCATGCAGCTGTACCAGGTCACCCATTTGCCCTCCAAAGTTGAACGTCAGATCTCAGGGATGAACATTCAGCCAATGTATCCTACAGAGTGAGCACCCCAGCCAAAATACCGAAGCCAAGGCAGGAGTAACCACCACGCAAATGCCATACCAACCGCACCCATATGTGCACATTTCAACCACTTTACATGTGATTCAAGAGGAAGAAACTGAGTTGTGTGCCTCCAGCAAAGCACGTGTAAAACCTGACTACCTCTCCCCCACAACGCCTCCTCTCCTCTCAAATCCCAGAACCCTGCGCGCGCCCAGCAATCCCTGGACATCCGTCGTACCGTTCTCATTTAGGTGAAAAAGCAGGTTTTCAGGATAGACTGGCAGTTCACAGCTGCTCCACTGAGATAATTGTCACAATGACCCCTCATTCATCTGCCCTGACTACTCCAGAACAAACTACGGCACACAAGTTATTTTTCCAAATCCTGTCCCTTTAAAGACGGACTTCTTTCTGAAATGAGGTATATTCCCCTAGTGCTTGTAATAAGAAGATATTTAACATAATTTAAAAACTATGCCTTTTGTTCATAAATACAGATTCTACTGAATAAAGGCAATCATAAGTATAATACTCTACTGAAGAGACCACTATAATAGGTTGAGAAAAATATTTTACTTAGGAAGTGATCCAGAAGACATGGGATGGTATTTCTACATCTGTAAAATAGCAATAAAATTGCTTATAAAAAAATTATGTCACAAGGCTACATTAGAAAAATACATACTCCAACACCTGAGTTGGAATATATATATATATATATAGATATATATATCTGAATCACTTTGCTGTACACCTGAAACTAACACAACATACTAAATCAACTAAATTTCAATTTTAAAAAAAGGTAATGCTGTGAGGTGATGAATGTGCTAACCTTACTTTAGTAATCATTTCACAATATATATGTATATCAAATCATCATGTCATACTCATATACCTTAAATTTACACAATGTTATACATCAATTATATCTCGATAAAGCTGGAAAAAACAAAGGTACAGTAACTATTAAAAATATTATAAATCTTGATAATATAAAGATAATAAGTAATATAATTTATTACCACAAGCAAGTAAAGATCACAATATAAACCTAAATTATAGAGGAAAAAAAGAAGAAACATGGAGGATATTGCATAATCAAGAAACAAAGAAAACATCAAACCAGGAGCAAGGGCTGCATTCCCGGAGACCCACCTGTATCTCCAAGCTGTCTTCCAAGTAAAGGCTTTCTGCCTTGGTCTTACGGAGCCTCTGCCTCCTGGGGCTTTAAGAGAAACATACTTTGATATTCCTTGGGTTTGCCCCAAAGGTCACCAAATTTGGCAGATATTCTTCAGTCTTCTGGCCTACAGCCATTTCCTACTTTTAGTAAAGTTTTCCCCCACTGTTAGTAATTTTTTTTTCATCTCCACAGTTTCAGGGAAAAGAATAGACACTTATACTCAAAGTCCTTTAACAGAGCCCTGCACCTCCAAACTTGCTCTAAGTTTCTTACTGTTTTCTACATGCTTTAGTTTTCCTGTCTGTCCTCTGTCTCTCTCTAACTGCCTCTTCCCTTTCAAATCTGCTGGTGCTTAAATCACTGGTGTGCTGAGCTGACTTGCACCTCCTGCAGGAGACAGCTGCGTGTATTTCTTCCCATCTCCGGTCACAGTGGGAGTATTTACACCACAGCAATCAGCAGACAATACAAAACAAGCTTATTCCCCCTACCCCTTCTCAGAGCCAGCTGTTAAACATTTACCAGCACACTACTGGAAAGGTCTGTGAATTTACCAAACAGTCTTTTCGAATGGTAAAGTAAGGATATAAATATTTTTACTGAGAATGAGAAAAGGCTTATATGTTAGCTTTTTTTTTTTAATTAGTTGGTACAGACAGCTTTATATACTTGACACTGCCAGGTAAGCAACCTCAACAAGATACACCAGTGATACTACAATGAAATACTATAGGAGCAGTGAACATGAATAAAGGTTGTGTTTCCAAAGTAAATGCCATCCTATCCAATTGCCTTTAATATACTTCTATAGCATCTTTCCTCCTAGTAGCTCTTAATAGTATATTAAATCTATTTATGATTATCTAGAAATTTAAGAAAAGATTAGCATATTCTTTTACTGTGACATGATAAACAAGAAAATGCTTAGGTTCGGGCAGATCTGCCTTCTTCCGTTCTTCCTCTCCCCCAAATCCCGAAAACACACAAAAATCACATTTTTTGCATCCTTTTTTCCCCAAAAGTCTATGGATCGAAGACCAAAACAACAGTACCTTTGGTCCTCCCAACCTTGCTAAAGAGAGAGTTTAAAGCCCACAACCCAGTAAACTCATGGGAGTCAGCTCACTGTTACAGGGAACAAAGGACAAATTAGCAGAGAACATCACTTTAAAGAACGGTAATGACCTTCTAACAAACACTGCCAATTCAGTCCATATGCATCATCCACCTAGGGAATAATGAAACGAAAAGATCTGACAAAAACAAAAAAAGAAGCACTCTGTGAAGAAAAAAACAACAAAAACTATCACATGAACTTATATACTCAACAATGCTCCTCTAACTCTTCATTCATGCCAGCTGCATTCAACATATTTTATTGCATTACCGATTATCAGTATCAAGTCAGTCTATCAATATGATTAGGATTATTGAATCGTATCTTATTAATAATTATCAGTAAAAAGTAAAGAATGTAGTTAGCTTTAAAGTTAGAACAGAATCCAGAGAACAATAAAAATGCTTCCTAAGTCCTTTTGTCTAAAATTTATTCTACTCCAAGAAAAATAAAATAGACAACACATGGCATAAGCAATGTCAGATATTAGTCAAGAAAGATAACCTTATTTTTGTCTCACCATTGAGAGTTAATACAGTGAAATTCATTTCACAGAACTTGATTTGTAAACTGGCAGTGCCCTGTGCTGTAATTCAAACTTCCCTATCATCACCAGTCAGACACCAGTGATCAGGAGCTCCTGGTTTGTATTTAAGCTGGACAGCAACAGGTTGGGATCGGACACACCAGAGTTGGCATCAGAGTTATTTAATTTGGGACAAGTTACTTAACCTCTGTATGGTTTAGATTTCTAATCTCTAAAAGAGGAACAAAAATCACCACTACACAGGTTAATGAAATTTTTTAAATAAGAAAATCTACATAAAACTCTTTATGTAATAAATGCTGGAGAGGGTGTGGAAAAAAGGGAATCCTCTTGCACTGCTGGTGGGAATGTGAATTGGTACAGACACTATGGAGAACAGTATGGGGGTTCCTTAAAAAACTACAAATAGAACTACCATATGACCCAGCAATCCCACTACTGGGCATATACCCCAAGAAAACCATAATTCAAAAAGAGTCATGTACCAAAATATTCATTGCAGCTCTATTTACAATAGCCCAGAGATGGAAACAACCTAAGTGTCCATCATCAGATGAATGGATAAAGAAGATGTGGCACATATATACAATGGAATATTACACAGCCATAAAAAGAAATGAAATTGAGCTATTTGTAATGAAGTGGATAGACCTAGAGTCTGTCATACAGAGTGAAGTAAGTCAGAAAGAGAAAGACAAATACCATATGCTAACACATATATATGGAATCTAAGGAAAAAAAATGTCATGAAGAACCTAGGGGTAAGACAGGAATAAAGACACAGACCTACTAGTGAATGGACTTGAGGATATGGGGAGGGGGAAGGGTAAGCTGTGACAGCAAGAGAGTGGCATGGACATATATACACTACCAAACGTAAGGTAGATAGCTAGCGGGAAGCAGCCACATAGCACAGGGAGATCAGCTCGGTGCTTTGTGACCACCTGGAGGGCTGGGATAGGGAGGGTGGGAGGGAGGGAGACACAGGAGGGAAGAGATATGGGAACATACGTATATGTATAACTGACTCACTTTGTTATAAAGCAGAAACTAACACACCATTGTAAAGCAATTAGACTCCAATAAAGGTGTAAAAAAGAAAAAAAAAAAAAAGAGGAGCCCGGAATTCGGACTGAGGGAAGATGGTTTTCTTGAGACGCTAGGGTGTCTTCTCGGTCTGCTACCTTTCTGATTAAAAGCGTTATTCCTTGTTGCAACAGCTTGTCTCCCAAAATAACAACAACAAAAATCAACAACAACAACAACAAAAACTCTTAACATATCATCTGGTATACAGCAAGTACCCAATAAACTGGGATAATAACTTATTACTGTCATTATCTAGTATCATTGCTTTCACATAATATGCCAACCACTCAGGTGCTTTGGAATCACAGTAATTTCGACCAGAGCTCCTCAAACGTTTACATGCACACAAATCACCTGTGGATTTTGTTGAAAAATGCAGACTATGATGTGAGAGGTTGGCCGTGGGGCCTGAGACCCTATATTTTAACAGGCTCCCAGGTGATGCTGCTGTGGCTGGTCCCAGGGGCATGCTTTGACTATCAAGGATTTGGACCACCTGGATATTCCCTCAACCATCACCATAACTCCCCCCCACGCCCCCCAGGCATAGCTGGCTGAAAACCCAAACATTGAGTCCGCAATCCAACATTACCTTCCCTATAAAAATAGAACTCTTCCTTTAAAATTGGTAAAAGCTATGAACCACTTGAGATAATCGCTAAATATAGAATACAATTATAAGAAAGGCAAGGAATGGCTTCACCCCGGAAAAGAACTTGGCTTTTTGAATCAGACAGGTCTGAGTTCAAACTTTAGCCCCATTACACATATTAGCTGTTAATGTGTCTCTGGACTGATCATAGACCTCCTTATAAATTTCAGATTCCTTATGTGTAAAATGGGGATAATAGCATCTATCTGAAAAATATGACATCTCAAATAACAGCTGTCTCAAAAGAGTTAATATTTATATGTGTATCCCTCAGCCTGATGCATAGTAGGTGCTAAGAACATGGGGGCCGCCTTTCTGTTCCAGGCTGCGTTGTTTTAACTACTCACTAACATAACATGACTTTTCCTTCTGCTTTCACTCAACTTGGGCTCCTCTTCTCTCCAGCGAACTATCTGAAGACCTGCCGTTACTGAAACTCTTTTTCATGCTATTTCAAGCCACCAGCATTAGTAATTTCCCAAGAGAAAGAACGTTATTTCCTCGTATATTCCACTAATCCTCGAGACCCACTGTCTAGAAGAAAACTATTTGTTTTCCACATGGCTTCTCTCTGTTCTAAATCCTGGCAGCCTCTTTCTTCCTGCACAGACACAAAAAGGAAAGGGACAGAAGCCATCGTTATCTCTTTCTCTGTCTCTGAAAGAGCTTGGAGATATCTTTTTCAATCAGGGAAACTTATTGTGGGAAACCAGCCACTCACTCCAAGATAACTCTGTATTCTTTTTCAGTTCCAAAAACTGAAATTGATTTTATTTCTTAAGGAAGCTCTAACACACACACACACACACACACACACACACACACCAGTTCTGTTGTGGTTTCCTGTCCCCAAGCAAAAATGGTATGATGCCAGAAACACCAGTTGCTCAATTTAACTCTGTTCCCTCATTGATTCGACATGTTATTTAAATCCTGTGTGCCTGCCATACACCCAGTACTGTGTCAGATGCCAGGTGTACACTGGTGAGTAAACAGATGTGTTCCATGCCCTTGAGAATCTAACTACCCCGACCTTCACTAATCTTATTCCTGAAACCAGGACACATTTCCAGAACTAGTTCTGGTCTCTAAAACCTAGCCACAGGCTGAATCTAAATAAGAACAAAATAATGCCATTTGCAGCATCATGGATGCAACTAGAGATTATCATACCAAGTGAAGTAAGTCAGAAAGAGAAAGACAAATACCATATAATATCACTTATATGTGGAATCTAAAACATGACACAAATGAACTTATCTACAAAACAGTAACAGACTCACAGACATAGAGAACAGACTGGTGGTTGCCAAGGGGAACTGGGGGAGGGATGGACTGGGAGGTTGCGGTTAGCAGATATAAGCCTTTATATAGAGAATGGATAAACAACAAGGTCCTACTGTATAGCACAGGGAACTATATTCAATATCTTATGATAAATCATAATGGAAAAGAATATTAAAAAGAATTTATATATCTATAAATATAATTGAATCACTTTGCTGTACAGCAGAAATTAAAACAACATTGTAAATCAACTATACTTCAATAAAGTATATCTATAGATAGATAGATAGATAGATAGATAGATAGATAGATAGATAAACCCCAGTAGAACTGTTAGAGATCGGCCCTGGCCACAATTTACTGATCAGATGAAGCCCTTCACAGCACCACCAGATGAACCTGCAAATGAAGGTGTTCTCTATTTTGCCACCGAACAGCAGCCCATCCAGCCCACCACACTGCCCTGGCTGGAGTGGAGTGGCAGCCCCTTGAAGACACAATCCATAGCAGCTTTAGTGCAGACAGATGTTCACCTGTCCTCCCCCAAGCTGCCCACCTCTGCTCCCTAACCCTGAGCAACTAACCAGGCCTAACATCCATCAGAAGCTTTCTGAAGTTCACCAGCACACTGAACAGCAAACAGTTGTAATAGTTCACCAGCCACATAAGTTATGTTTAATATCATGCTGTCTATTTGCAGCTATATTAATATTTAAAAATGGAAATAGGGATGCTGGGCAAGACGAAGCCAGTTTCATTCACCATCTTCTGCTAAACCTTTCGTCAAGCTGCACTCTATCCGTGACAAGGCTCACCCTGTATAGAAAGGGCACTGCTTATACAATCATCTTGATTAAGAATTCATATAATGTGTAAAGCATCTGAAAAATGTAATCAGAATATGTGGAAATTATATGATCAGATAATCAGTAAAAACTTCAGATGCAGATTAATTTATTGTTAACCTTGATGAATCTTGCTGATGTCTATGAATTGCTTTTACAGAGGCCCATGAATTAAAAGGAAGATCCCTCTTCATCACATGAAAACACAGAGTCTCATCATTTATGTTAAACTGGGAGATGAAGAGATCCCTTCTGCTTTTCTCACCATAATCAAAATATAACCCTAAATTAATGATGGAGAGCATATATATATATATATATATATATATATATATATATATATACTCTTGATATATATATATAAAGAGAATGTTATCCTACTAACAAAGAAAGGGACACCATTTCAATGATCTCCAATATGTCCTTGAAAGAGGCCTATGATTCTCTAAAGTTTCAAACCACTAGGTATGTGTCAAGGTTGAAGCAAGGCTTAATTTAAGGCCATTTTCTAAGTATTAATAGTTTGGTTTAAAACTCAGGGGTAACTAGACCTTCTTCTATAGATAATAACTTTGGTAAAAACTACCCACAGTCTTTTCCACAAAGCAACCTGAAAGGATCGTCTAGGGACCAGATGAACTAGCGAGTGACTTTAGGGTTAGTAATTCAGACAATACCATTGCCTGGATTGGCTGAACTGTTAGAGGCCTGAATTCATCTCAGCATCCTCCGCTTCACTTTCCCTAATTCTGAAGATAGCACCACACCTTAATATTTTAGAAAAGTGATTCCCAGAGTGTAACACAGAATCAAGAAAGCTGGCTCTCCATCTCTCTCTCTCTCTCACTCACACACACACACACACACACACACACACACACACACACACCTTCTAATAACATCAAAGAGAGCCTCATGACTTCCTGGTGGCACAGTGGTTAAGAATCCGCCTGTCAATGCAGGGGACACGGGTTCAAGCCCTGGTCCTGGAAGATCCCACATGCTGCGGAACAACTAAGCCCGTGAGCCACAGCTACTGAGCCTGCGCTCTACAGCCCGCGTGCCACAACTACTGAAGCCTTCATGCCTAGAGTCTATGCTCCACAACAAGAGAAGCCACTGCAATGAGAAGCCTGCACACCGCAAAGAAGAAGAGCCCCCACTCACACAACTAGAGAAAGCCTGTGTGCAGCAACGAAGACCAAACACAGCCAAAAGTAAATAAATAAATTTATATATAAAAAAAAAGAGAGAGCCTCAACTTTGTCTTCAAACTCACTCCAACCTTTGCTTTTCTCTCTCCTCTTTCTCTCTCTCAGTACAGTGAAGGCAGGTCTCTGACTTGGGTTTCAGCAGGCATTGGCATCTACTTAGGACTGAATGACACTATTTGGTTTTCATTTTTTAATTTTTATTGGCTATCTCTACTATTTGTGGCACAGGATAGTTTTCCATTTAAGGTAATGATTGAAGATTTCCCTTTTAAATACATTTATATTTTCCACTTTTATATTAAATAAAAGTGGAAAACAAGAAATAATAATAGAAGGAGAATACAATCATGGCAAAAAGCATGAAGGTAGTATGTGAATGACTGACACTTGGGAAATGCTGTACAGTACCGATTAAAAAGCAGCTTGGGTTTGAATCTTAGCTTTGCAACTCCCTTGCTGTGTAACTTTAGGCAAGTTACTTAAGATCTCTGTGCCTCGGTTTCCTCATTTGTAAAATAGTGGTAATTATGGTATCTATTTCAAAGGGTTATTGTGAAGATAAAGGGATTATTACAAGTAAAACACTAAAATGGTACACGGCATATAGCAAGAATTCCATATAAATTAGTTATTACTAGTGAAATTACTAGTATTTTATAAATATATCTGGGTAAATAATGATCTATTCAAACTCGATCCTCTGGCCTGTGAATTACAAGATAAGGTAGAAATCTCTTCATGGGCTCTTGTATAGGTGAAAGGAAAAGCTCCTTCTGTCTTCCTTTAATTAAAAATGCACCCAATTAAGGAGGGTTTTAAACCCATGTGATCCCCTGGAAGCCAGAAAATCAGGTGCAGTGTCTTGAATTCCATTATAGTTTCCTTTCCTCTCTACTTAAAGATCCCAATATTTCAATGTACTAAGAGTTAAAAAAGAGGCTGCCATTCCTTATCCATATGACACCAACGAAAATGTAATTACAACCAGGCACATGGGTCCTCCAACCAACATTTTAACATTCTGCCTCATTATGCAGCATCCCAAGAACTGTTCTCTTTTCGTAAATGTTGCTCCAATAAATGACTTTTTGTTTAAATTATAACCACTCTACATGCAATGACTTTTAAAAAATCTGCTTGAATATTGCTATGATCTGAATTTGGTGTCCCCCCAATATTCATGAAATACCAAAGATGTCGGTATTAGGATGTAGGGCGTTTGGTAGGTGCTTAGGTCATGAGGGTGGAGGATAGGATTACTGCTCTTATAAAAGAGGTTCCAGAGAGCTCCTGAGCCCTTTCTACCATGTGAGGATACAAAGAATGTCTGCACCAAGGAGAGCACCCTCACTGGACCCTGCTGGCACCCTGATTTCAGACTTCCAGCCTCCAGAAGTGTGAGAAATAAATATCTGTTGTTTATAAGCCACCATGTTCATGGTATGTTGTTATAGCAGCCTGAATGGACTAAGACAAATAGAAAAGCAAATGGACATCACTTATCATTTTCTTCATATGATTTTCTCTGACCTTGGCTTCCAGGGGAATCCCTCCCTTTGTTTATGTAGTTTAGTGTGACTCCCTTGAATGAATCATAAAATGTAGTGGGAGAATCCCTCCCAATTAACGTCCTGTGCCTTCTTCACCCCACTCCAGTCCAAGGGGCATTCTGGACTAAAATGGGGAAGAACAGAGCACGCTGCTCTGTGACACTAGATTAGCGACCCACACGGTTCAGCCGAGCTCTGAGTTCACTCTCTGCAGCTAATACGGTTTCTTGAACAATGAACTTGAGTGAGTTGTCCCACCTAATCTCACAACTTATCATCTCCACTAGAACCCAACTAGTCTTAAAAAAAAAAGAAGAAAAAAACGAAAAGAAAAAGAAAGTACCCTGTAACTAATATGAAGGAAAATGCTTAACAATGAAATTAATGCTGATTGCAAATGTAACCTTCAAGATGCACAGAACCCAGTAATCCCTCAAAGGACAGAGAATACAATCTGATTGCTTCTGAATGTCAAATGTACCTGCAAGAAATAGGTATGTAAATTGTCAGGGCAGGCTCTGTACTAAGAGTCCAAACTTAATTTTAAAAACCTAAGTCATGTTCCCATCCCTCTCAATTCTGTCAAAATTAGACCTTTATTTTTCTCATTTTTAAGTGACTCACACTTCCGAGGCAATTCTTCAGCCTGACTGTGAGATAGGACCAGCCGCCTGGTGCCTGGGTGCAAACCTCGGGTCTGCATCACCTTGGTTTCTTACTTAACCTTTTCATGCCTCAGTAGCATCAACTATGAATGGGATCATCAGAGCACCTACCTCACAGGTTTGTGGAGAACTGCACCCAGCACAGGGTTAGTACCACGTCAGCGTTAGGTATTATGAGCAATGGTCATATGTGACTTTCAGATAATTTCAGATAATTTCAGATAATTTCTTGAATACACTGAGATAGGGACCACCCTTTTAATGGATGAGGTGACTGCATGTTTCAGAGGGTTGTAACATGCCCAACATCACAGAATGTATCATCAAGAAATAGCAACAGATCTGCCCCTCTGCAACACCTGAAACAAACTGAAGATTAAGAACAAAAGGACCCATGGCAGAGCCTACCTACTCCAAAGTCTTACCCACCAGCTGGTGACTGGACTTTGGGAACTTCAACACACTGAGGCAGGCAATGACAACTGATTTAATCCCATTTTGACTGGGTGTGTTAGGTGAAAAGAGCGAAGGAGAAAAGTACAGAAGGTATCAGGCATCCCACAGGTTAAACGTCTCCTCCCTGGGACACTAGTAGATTGATCGTTGAAATGGCCCCATTTCTCTCCTTCTTTAGCTCTCCACACCCTTTGTAATATGACCTTATGGCTCCTTTCAACAAAAGGTGGAGCCTGTATCCCCAACTTAATCTGGGCCAATCCCGTGATTTGCTTTGGCAGAAGTTAGGCTGTGTTAATTCAGAACCTTGGCCTCAAGGGGCTTCAGGCACTTCTACTCTTTCTCTTAGACCACTGGCCACTGTGAGAAACTTGGGACAGCCAGCTGCAGATGAAGAGACCTTGTGGAAGAAATCCCGGGGTCCCAACTGATGTCCTCTGAGACCAGCCAGCCCCCAGCTGCACCCAAACAAGTGATCACAGATGTGCTCCCAGTGACCCCAGTCAAGGCCACAAGAACCACCCAGCCAACCCATGAATTTGTGAGCAATAATAAAAGTGTATCACTTTAAGGTACTGAACTTTGAGGTGGGTTTTATCCAGCAATAGGTAACTGATACAGACATGTGTCTCTTTCAACCCCTATGCTGGGCACAAAGGTTTCCCCTACAATGAGCACCTCCAGGTAAATATTTAGCAAACTAGTTCCTCCTTGAGGTATTAATAAGCTTTACATTGTGGGGGGGGGTGGCGGGGAGTAGAGGAGGTGGTGATCAAATAAATGTGGGAAATATAGGTCCCAGACCCTGGGGGCTGGCACAGTGCATGGCACACAATAGTTGATCAATATTTATTGAATGACATGAAGAAAGTGTGCTTCTCAAATACTATTTCCTCCAGAAAAGGGGGCCAGAGTCAAGCACATTTTGGAGCTCTGTATGTTCTGATGCACATCAGCCCACTAAAGATGCTGAGGATTATGTGGATGACACACACCAACAAAAGTCACCTTTTAATGTTAACTCCAAAGTGTCTAAATTTTTGGTCAAGGCATTTGTACTGCAGTCCAAAATGTAGCACAAATTGCTCGTCATTACTCAATATCCATTCTCTTCATCATCAGTAAGACAGCTTCAAGTGTGCTCAACTAAACACTACATTTCCTGGCTCTCTTGCAGCTAGGTCTGCCCATGTGACCACATAACTGGCCAATGAAATATAAATGGAGGTGTTCTATGGAATTTCCAGGAAGGCTGCAGAAACTGAGGGAGCTGCCTCCACTAAGAGGCCTCCCTTCTGTTGCCCATCTGGACTGCAGACATGGTGGCCAAAACTAAACTGGCCTCAGAGTGACCTTGAAAACGGAAGCCACAGGATTAGGAGGATGAGACAGAAAGATAGGAACCTGGACTCTTGACAATACTGTGAAATCATGGAGGGCCTAACTCTGAATTTTTTTGCATGAATTTTCACTGTTATATTATATTTTATGTCACAGTCACTTTACATTTTTGCTGTAGATGGCCCAAACTGTCCTAACTGATATATCCAAGAAATAGAGATCCTCAGAACACACTTTTAGAAATCCCTGACCTTACAGCTTCCTAGACTTCTCATTAGTGCCATACACCCAATTTTGAAAAAGTATTTTTTTCTACAGAAAAAGAGGCATTACTTCTATTCAGATATAAAGAAATGTGACCTAACTTGCTGTTCTCCAACAACAATGATGAACACCCACTTTCCTAAACACCCACCTTGCTTGTGGGGCTTTAGATGATTATAATAATCATCTCTTGATGAAAAGCAGAGAGCCAAATATTAGGAAGTAAAACTAGTGAATTCTACCCACGCACTTACCCTCCTCCCCGTCCCTGCCCTGCTCACGGCATCACTCAGTGAATGAAAACGTACCTGGGCTTCCCGTCATGACTTTCCCACGTGGCTCCTCTTTAAACATCCCATTACAAAGACATTTATTTGTTTCAGCTTTTTCCTCAGGGAAATCCAGAAATTAAATCACTTTGCCAACAAGGCCAGGAAAACAAATCATTTGTGTTGTGGCTGAGCCATAAGGCTCGCTTCTTAAACACAAGCAGAGTCTGCCCAGCTTTGCTCTCACAGAGCCATTTGGGAGACGAATTTTATGGCAGCAGCTGAAATGTTTCTACCAAAACAACACCTACACTGTGCTAGAGTTATTTTCAGAGGAGAAGGTTTCCCCTACTGCTGTTTAAATTGTGAAAATGTGTAGTTGAAAGCGTAGGCGCATGTGAGTCTGGGGCTGCAGCCCTGGTGGGGGAACTTAGCTGCCACTCCTTGAATGGGTGACCTCGGGCAGATCATTTAACCTCCTTGACCTTGGGTCCTCACCATTAAGTGGGAATCTCAGCACCCAGAGAGTTGTCCTGAGAACTGATGAGATAATGCATGCTTAGCCCCGTGGTTACATCATAAGTGTTCAAAAAGCAAGGGCTGTATTAATCCCTATCGAATTTGATGCTAAATACCTGAATACCTCAGAAAATAAAGATATAAGAACCTATGGGGGACTTCCCTGGTGGCACAGTGGTTAAGAATCTGCCTGCCAATGCAGGATACATGGGTTTGAGCCCTGGTCCAGGGAAATCCCACGTGCCGCGGAGCAACTGGGCCCATGCGCCACAACTACTGAGTCTGTGCTCTAGAGCTTGTGAGCCACAACTACTGAAGCCCACACACCTAGAGCCCATGCTCCACAACAAGAGAAGCCACCACAATGAGAAGCCTGTGCACTGCAACAGAGTAGCCCACACTCTCCGCAACTAGAGAAAAGCCTACACGCAGCAACGAAGACCCAATGCAGCCAAAAATAAATAAATAAATAAATTTATTTTTAAAAAAAAAGAACCTATGGGTAAGTCATATTTAAAGCTACCACATTAACATTAGTATAAAAATATAAATGTCTTTAATAGTGTATGTGTAGAAGCCACAGCACCTTAGTTACCCACAGACCACTTATGCAGGTTTTCCTGGACTCTCTAGGATGGGGTCATGGACAGGAAGTCAGGAAAAACTCTCCAAACACCTAACTAGGTATCATAAAGTCCACTTATTGGACTTCTCTATTTAATCCATCAATAATGATTCCTATTATTGTTGAGACTTCACCAAGTACTAGGCACCAAGCAACACACTTCTCATGGATTAGCCATTTATCTTTCACAACTGCACACGTAGAAACGTGTGATGGACACTGTGATGCAATGACCAGACCCCACCGGGGACTGAAGAACTGATCCCCCTGCTACTCCGAGAGCTGTGACATAATGTAAACAACTGCCCTCAACTGAAGAAAGCTGCTCTGCCCAAGGTCAAGCACCATCCCCTGTCAGTGGCGTCCAGTAGTCAACATCAGTGAATAAAGGCCCGACCTGCTTTAGAGCTCCCTGCGGGGTTGACTGAGGCTGCTGTTAAGACTGCATCGCAGCCCAGCTTCTCCCCCAGTCCAATCTCACATCCTTCCTTTCCCCTCCATAGGTGTTGCCCTTAAGAGACAGCATAGGTACTGCAATTACTTTCATCTTTCAGATGAAAAGAGTGAGTCTCAGAAAGGTTAAGAAAGTTGCCCAGTCACACAGCCAATGAGTGGTCTGGCTGGGATTGGAACCCAAATATTGTGCTGCCAGAGCCCAGGCTCTAGATTATTCTGCTCTAGTGTTCATTCAGGTTTGCATATTTATGTCCAATAAAGTAAACTGGTTAAGCTGGCTGGTGTCCTCAGAGTAGCTGGCGAGAAGCAAATTAGAATGAGAGAAAGAGCTGCAAGAGAAGGCAACCTCTGTTATCCATCAAAGACAATCAGAAAACAGAAACTACTCCAGATCTTTCAAGTCAAGAGTATGGTTACAGAGTGATGGAACGGCTGAGAGGCCACAGAGGGAACAGGGAGGCAGCCCAGAGACTAGCACCCGTGGAGAACTGCTAGCTTGCCTAGGCAAGAGGGATGACGGAAGGAAGAGGTGTTATCAGAGCCCAGAGACTGGGGACAACCAGCAAGACTAGAACAGGATAGGCTGCTGTGGAAAAAGAAGAAGTTGGTGGGAACAGAAGCTATGGAAGAGACACAGCTGTTCCTAGAGACACCAAAGAAAGCAGAAAGGGGCCGGAGAGATACCCTTACATCTCCCCTTGGACACCAGAGGGCAAGAGAGCCTGGGAAATGTGGTTCCTTACAACATGGAGCAGAACAGGAAACAGTCAAGAATGGATCTGAGAACAAATCTATCTGAGCAGCCCCAAAATACAGCTAAGCAACTGACAATAAGGAAGTATGGAGAAACACTCTGAAAATAAAACACAAGAATTTAAAAAGTCGGACTTCCCTAGCGGTCCAGTAGTTAGGACTCCACGCTCCCACGGCAGGGGGCCTGGGTTCCATTGATCCTTGGTGGGGGAACTAAGATCCCAGAAGCCTCATGGCACTGCCAAAAATAAAAAATAAAAAATAAAATAATTTAAAAAGTACGTCTGTCAAAACTCAGTTTGATGGCAAGTAGTCCAATATACTCCAGCAGTCCTTAAGCAAACACAAATAATAACAATAGAAAATGCCTTTCACTACATGGCTCTTTACAAGGCATGTTGCTGTATTACCACACAGTTCAATAACTGATGTCTAAATGGGTGCAAAGTTTCCATTGTTTTCTGTTTAGTAAATCAGCAGAATATATGTAATATTTGTGGAAGTATTTCCAACATAAAAATATCTAGTTTATTTGATAATGCTTAACTGGGTAAAATTTCATGAGCAAAATTTGATTTATATAGAATAAGTTGTTCCCCACCCCTGTCGGCTAAATTAGGTGTTAATGGAGCTCCTATCCTGGAAGGCTAGATCTGCCTTCATGATTCTATCTGCTGTTTGACAAAGTAGGAGCTAGAACACAAATTCTTTCCTCTCTTCTCGGAAGTCCTCTGCAGCAGAAATCCTTGGGAGTGTGGAGGGAACAGAGGAGAGAAAACCCCGAAAACAAAAACATATCACCAAGGATTTCCCGTCAGTGCTTGCTTCAGCAGCACAGATACTAAAATGAGAACAATACAAAGGTTAGCATGGCCCCTGTGCAAAGACCACGTGCCAATTTGTGAAGCAGCCCTCATTTTGCTTTCCTTTTCTAATGTTCACAGGTGGGGAAACAAAGGCTGTAGTAAGTGAAATGACTTACCCAACCGAGAGCCCTTCCCACTTCAAACCACACCCCACTTCTCCTCCAAAAAAAAAAAAAAAAAAACTCCAGTCACAGTATTCAACAACTCAGTTTTTAACTATCTACTTTGTCCTTCCAAAGACATCTATCATCTATTTTAAAAATTACTTTTATTATAGTCCCTCCAGAAGGAATGTGATTTGTTCACATACAATGATTGCAAACACAATTTCAGTCCCTTCCACCACCTCCCCTTCACCCCAAACACAGTTTCTTTGAGGTTACTAAAACCCAATGAGATTAAAGGAACATCTGGGTTCCAGGCTCAGCTTGGCTTCTAGCTAGCTGGGTAGTTTTAGGCTGGCCAGTTCACGTCTCTGGGCCTCTGTTTATTCATTTCCAACATAATGCAACTAGAACTAGCTGATGACCACAATCCTTTCAGCCCTGAAATGATTCCACAGAAAGATAATAGAAGTCCTGTGGGGAACCAGATGAACACTCTCTCACTTGACCTGGCCTGGACATCTGTCTGTGAGATTGCTTATCAGAACTAAAAGTACAGTCTGTGGCCATGGCATAGTGAAAAGTCTGACCTCATTCCTCACTCTCAGTTGACTGTGATCTCAACAGGCAAATCTCAAGTTGGGTTCCAGGGTTCTGACTGCAAACAGAGCCTGAGTCTTCTCCTTCCCTGTATCTACATTCTGCTATGTAACCTTGCAGTGTCCTCCTACTCTGACTGGCCGTGTGACTCCCTTGACCAATGAGATATTACCACGATACAAGCAAATGCTGAAAAATACATGCACTGCTGGCTTCACTCTCATTCTTTGTCCTCTGTCATGGCCAGGAGAACATGCTAGGTCTAGCGTGTCTCAGAATGAAAGCCATATATAGCAGAGACAAGTGACCCCAGACTTCCTAGCTAAAGCTATCCTAGATCATTCAACAGCCAGCTGAACTCCCGGACATGTGAGCAAACCCAGCCCAGATCAGAAGAGCTGCCTGCCCAATCCACACCTGACCAGAGAGAGACATGTGAGTGAGATTAGCTGGAATCAGCCAAGTCCAGATCAAGATCAGCTGAACCCCCCAAACTTGCACGCTGAATACATTTTTATTATTGTATTCCACTGAGATGTTATAGTTGCTTGTTATGCAGCATTACTGTGGCAATAGATAACAAGCTCTCAGCCAGACTATAATGACTATTTCCAGAGTGAAGCTTCCTTAGTGGTGAAACAAGTGTGGCACACGCTACATGCCTTAATCATAAAGGTTCACAACAGACATGAATGCTTTCAAGGCTCTAAGAAGTCCCACAGTAAAGAAATTTAACTTTGTCTAACTCATGTTTTCCTTAACCTATTCTACCAGGGACCCCCAAGTATGATTTGCTAATCAAATTCTCCCCCAACCTTAGATCCCAAGTCTGGGTTGAGGCTCTACCCAATCTTTTTGGGGTTAAGCCATGTCTTTTGTTGTCTCTTCCAAGGTACTTAGTGGACCCTTCAAAAACAAAGAAACAAAACAAAAAACTTAAAAGTATTTTGAAACTATGAAAGCTTATATTGTTTATAACCAAAGTCTAATTAGAAATAAAGCGGAATATTCTGCAAATATCCAAAACCCATACATAGCCTCAGTCTAATTCCAACTTGCTCTATTAAAACTTGAAGAAAAGCCTAAGGCTGACCTTGCCATTCCCTCCTTAACATTCTTGAAAGGCAACCCACTGCAATCTTCTTGTCGTGGTTCACAGCCTTTGATGATCAGGGCCTTTGATAATCCATCTCCTCTCCCGCTATTCTTCCTTCCCTCCATCCCCTTCCTAACCTATTGCTACTCTCTGGTCTACATGCTACCCATGCTGAACTACTTTCAATTCCATCAAATGGCCATGAGCTACACTCTCTAGACTTTGGTCCTATTTGACGTGAACGTGAATTATGCAGCTTTGAAATAATATATTAAAAACATTAATATGGTTTCACATTAATTTGAATCAACGTTAAATCCACCCAAAATGCTAAAATCCTTCAAGAATTGTAGTTTCGTAGCTGGCCCAGCCGAGGGAACGCTAAACTCTGTTTACGGAGTGGCCACAGGGTGGCGCCATCTTAGCTGATAAAAGGAAATATCCACCATCTTTTGTCAGAATTATTCTTCAGTTAGGGAAGTTCTGAATTTGCAAGGACTTCAGAAACACAACTCTTCTTCTGGAAACTCTTCTTCACCTCTTAACTATACCCAAGACCAAACACACAGTGTTCATCCAGCTAAACTTCAATTCATCCTTCCTGTATCAGTTGAGACAACACTTCTTCCCTGAAACTTTCCCTGAAACCCCTAAAAACAATCCTCCCATGATTGAATTTGCCTGATTTTAACATTTTTCCACTATAAATACCTATCATTTGGTCTACTCTCCTTCATGGGAGAGATCCTAGCTTGCCTGTTTCATAGTATATGATCAATGAATATAAGATGGGTTCGTGTGTGGACAGATGGAATGGATGGATAGATGATGGATGGATGGATATATGGATGGATGGGTGGATGTATGGATGGATGGATAGATGGACAGATGTATGTATGGATGGATGGATGGATAGATGGATGGGTGGATAGATGGAGGGATGGAGAAATCAACAAACAGGATGGGCCACTGAATAAAACATGACTGATTTTTGCTGTATATTCTCTCCTTATCCCCTCCCCTGTCCAACATCAAGGAAAGATAATTACAAACACTAGGTAACAGCAGAGGAAAAAGAAAAAATGAACCTTGATAATCTTATCAGTTGGATAAGAGAGATCATTATGAATTTAGAATTAAAACACAGACTTTTTGAAGTGAGGGCACTTGTCAAAAATACAACAGAAAATCAGGAAAAAATGGTAGGACACAGTAGTGTCTTTCTTTTCTTAATCAAAGAAACTCTGCTGAAAATACACCTTTTAATTTTTGGATATAAGCATTTTAACTCATTTGTTGAAAGTGAAGGACTCCCTCCAAGAACTGTGCTATGTAATGAATGGGACCTCTTTGATGGAAAAAATAAAGATGTAGGAAGGACTTTAGAGCTCCATGGGGTCAGATTTCCTGCTTCTCATTCACTTTCACCTTGGACACCAAAGTTCACTCTCTTGGTTACCCTATGAGTTGTCCTTTTCAATTAGGACAGAACTGAGTTCAAACACAGATAAGACAATTTAAAACCAAAAAAGGCTTGTCTCTGATGTTTCTTCTTGCGTGCCTTTTGACCCCAGATCAAACACCCAGCATACCTCTGGCACTTTTAGGCAGAGATAGGAAAATAGCTCTGCCATTGACTTAAACACCCTGCCAATTGACGCCAGGCAATAGCCTTAGGGAATGTCACATGGACGATCATTGGGTTATGTGTGTGTACAGCCTCGTTCTCTAGGCTTTAATTTTATTTGAACTTTCTTTTGACCCTTTATAGACAGTGCATTTGAAAACAAGGGCTGTACAGTGTTTTCACCAGCCAGAAAAACCCCAAACACTTTTCCATGGGTTGTTTTAACCCTCAAGTTAAGCAAAGGCATAATCTGCTGCTGCTGTTCTCCAGGTTGCTGTGTGCTATATTTCCCTACTGTCTGCACTCCCTTAAAAAGCCCCACCTAAAAATATAAAGAAGAACCTGGCCCTTTAGTCCTATCATCAACAAACCACATGAATGTTGGCAGCAGGGGACACCATCACTGGTTCTCCCAAATCTTAACCTTCAAGATGCGGTAACAGCCCAGCTTCTTGGAGCTGCTCTGTCCTTCAGAAGCTTGTTAAACTTTCAAGAATTCATTCGGGTCTCCTACAGCCTATTTTTCTGCATGCATTCCTTCCAAAGACATATGCATCCCCTGGGAAGAGATGAAAGTGATACCAAATAAAACAGAAGCAAACTTCAGAGGGACCTCTTCAGTAAATATTCCCAAATAAAGAACAATTTCTGCACATTGTTCTTCCTTTTCTCTCTTTAATCCTCCTCAGTCTCTCAAGGTTGTTTATTTTCTTTATTTATAAAAAGCACCCACCAGGTAACAAAAATCAAGATCCCTTTTGCGGAAGGAAGCCCAGGCAGCTGTTTCTCAGAAACCATGAACTATCGTCACCAGGTCACCCAGAGGCACAACTGAATCCACCCTGTGCTTCTTGACTATGCTGTTCCTTACTTGGCCATGAACAGTTGCAGTCAGCCCCAGCAATTTCTGCACCCTGTATAGTATAATCTCCTAAAACATCAGCTGAGAGTTTAGGGGCCAGATTTTAAAATAGCATCCAATTAATAATCTTAGTAATAATGAAAGAATTGCCAAACTGCTATGTTAATTCTGAAGCACAAGTGGAAGCTCAGCTAAATGAAGTGAAACTATTCCTCCACACCCCTCCCCACATCACCATTTCAAGGTTCCATTTAGTAATGGACATTTCTGGAACTAGATAATGCAACATGTTAGCATTTTTACTTTTAGGTTCTATTCACTTATTCAACATTTACTGAGTGCTGACTATCCCTGGATATGAAGATAAAAATTATTGACAGCTGATCTCAAAGATGTCACAAAAATGCCACTCGAAAAAGAAGCTGCTAACAGAATTTTGTTCATTCACCCAACAAGTGATCACTGAGTCCCTGGTGCTGTGCAGGCACTGAGGCTGCCATGGTGAGTGATACAGACAGAAATCCCTGCTCTCATGGAACCTCCCTTCTGGAGGGGCAGACTGGCAAACAGATAAGTAAACAGTCTGTGTATTAGAAGACACTAAAGGCTGTGGAGGAAAAGGGTAAAGTAGGGCAGCAGGTGCAGAGTGAAAGTCAGGGGGACGGCCATGTTAAACAGGAGGGTAAAGAAAGGCCCAACTGGCAAAGATTGGAAGGAGGTGAGGGAACAAGTCCTACAGACACTGGGAAGAAGAGTGTTCCAAGCAAAGGGAGAATGTACAAAGGTCCTGGGGGCAGTGTGCCTATGTGTGTGAGGAGCAGCAATTGGCAAGGGTGGTAGCACAGAGTGAGCGAGGGAAAGCAGTGACAGATGAAGGGGCTGGGCCAGGCCCCAAAGCCCCTTTGAAGGGTTTCAGATTATGTTCTCAATGAGGTAGGAAGCCACTGCAGGCCAGAAGCAGAGCCACAGGATCTGACTTACACGAAAAGGATCACCTGGGCTGCTGTGTGGAGCAGAGATTGCAGGTGGCTGAGGACATAAGCAAGACCAGCCAGATGGCCACTGCAGCACTTGGGCAGAGGACAGTGGTGAGTGGACCAGAGGTAGTGAGGAAGGTGATACAAAACTGGTAAACTGGGGATGTTTTCTATACCAACAAATAGCTTATTGATCAACTACATGTCTGTATTTGAAGGTTATACAAGTTCGTTATTTTCCTACTTAAATGCCCAGTAAAATTCCAAATTTGTGTTCATTGGGTTTATTTAGTTCACCAGGTTCTGATGATGTGTTATATTATATCCCCAGCCTTTATCTTTCTACTGACCCCCAGTTATCCACCACTGCTTTAAGATACCTCGTTCCTCTGGTCCACTCCACCTTGGCATCCATTCCCAACCTTGGTACTGGTGATCGTGGAACTAAGTTTCCATTCACCCAGGCTTCATATCCCTTTGTTTCTTCCTTTGTCTTCTCCACTGTGAATCCAGACATGGAACTACCAGTTCTTCCTCTGAACCCTATTTTTTTGGTAAGAGTACAGTACTGTCCGTTTTTTATTTTATTGAAGTATAGTTGATTTACAATGTTTCAGGTGTACTGCAAAGTGCTTCAGTTATACATACATACAGTTATACATACATATATATGTATGTATGTATACAGATGTGTGTCTATATATATATATATTCTTTTTCAGATTCTTTTTGATTGTAGGTTATTACAAGATGTTGAATATAGTCCCCTGTGCTTTACAGTAGGTCCTTGTTATTTATTTTATATATAATAGTATACTATAGTATATATAGTATCTGCTAATCCCAAACTCCTAATTTACCCCTCTCTCCTTTTCCCCTTTGGTAACCATAAGTTTTTTTTTCTATGTCTGTGAATCTGTTTCTGTTTTGTAAATAAGTTGATTTGTATCACTTTTTGTAGATTTCATATATAAGTGATATCATACAATGTTTGTCTTTCTTTTTCTGACATACTTCACTTAGTATGATAATCTCTAGGTGCATTGATGTTGGTGCAACTGACATTATTTCATTCATTTTTATGCCTGAGTAATATTCTGCTTCATATATATATATATATATATATACCACATCTTCTTTATCCATTCATCTGTTGATGGACATTAGGTTTCTTACACATCTTGGCTATTGTGAATAGTGCTGCTATGAACACTAGGGTACATGTATCTTTTTGAATTAGAGTTTTCTTCTTTTCTGGATAAACGCCCAGGAGTGGGATTGCTGGATCATATGGTAGTTCTATTTTTAGTTTTTTAAGGAACCTCCATACTGTTCTCCATAGTGGCTGCGCCAATTTACATTCCCACCAACAGTGCAGGAGGTGAACCTTATTTTGTACACTTCCCTCCCTCTGAGTTTCTCCTGCCACCACTGTGGTGTCAACCACTACAACCTTCCAGGCAGTCTCACTGGCTCCAACCTCTCCCTCATCAAAACCCCCTTGCTAATTGTGATCGAAATAACATTCTGAAAATAGAGGTTTTATGATGTGACTTCTCCTGCTTGCAAGCATTCAGCACCTGCAACCTGGCCTCCAAGGGTCTCACCCAAAGGCTAGGGGTCTCTTCATAGCCCTCCATTCTCTAACTTCTCATCCCTACCCTACAAGGCCTTCACTCCCTCTGGAGTGTGAAAAGGGCCTTCTTGCTCTTTCTCTCACTTTAACTTCCACACATGGGGCTTTCCCAGCCTGTAAGGCCCTTTCTCTCTCTCCCTTCTGTGCAAACTTTCTTAAATCAACTCATCCATGGGGACTAGCTCAAATTATGCTCTCCCTATAAAAACACCCCGTTAACTACCCCAGCCCCTATTCAGGTCAGGTCCTATTATGGCCCTCTTTATCTCTCTCATTATTAGGACCTCATGACACAGGTGCATGCCATATTTCCTGGGTAGGTACAAACTTCATGGTCATGAACCAACTTGTATTTCTTTTTTTTTTAAGTTTTTTAATTTTTATTTTAATTTTTATTTTAATTTTTTTTTTTTTTTTTTTTTTTTTTTGCGGTACGCGGGCCTCCCACTGCTGTGGCTTCTCCCGCTGCGGAGCACAGGCTCCAGACGCGTAGGCTCAGCGGCCATGGCTCATGGGCCCAGCCACTCTGTGGCATGTGGGATCTTCCCTGACCAGAGCACGAACCTGTGTCCCCTGCAGCGGCAGGCAGACTCTCAACCACTGCACCACCAGGGAAGCCCCCAACTTGTATTTCTTTACACCTGCCACTGAGATACATATTTACTGAATTTACTGAATTAAATTATTTCAGTGAAATAGATGAACTGAAACAATGTTACCCTCCATCTTAGTCTCTGAAAGTGAGGAATTGAAAACCTCTATAATTCAAAAGCATACAGAATCTTTGAATAAAACAGAATCTGAGTTATTTCTTACTCTATCATCTTTCTATATCTCTTCTGCCATTTTTATTATTTGACTCACTTTGTTTTTAGATAGTGTTAAACAGAAGAATTGGACAAAAAATTACGGCTGGGGTTATCTCGAGATTATGCTCCCAGCATATCACATCCCAAATTGTAATCTAACCGATATTTGACTTACAAACAAGACACTGGCCTAATGGGAGAGTAAGCAGGAATGGAATGCACAACTCTGGCCCCACAAAGTTTGGCCATCACTGAGATCTCTGAGTACAGAACTGGGGCCACATGGTGCTAGAAGCAAAAAGAAAAAGAAGTTGGCTTTTCACCAGGCACTTATGAATCAATTTCCAGGCAGGAATTCTTGCTACATTTCAGAAACTACCACACAGCCTCCACCAGTATGCCTTAACAATAGGACTTCACTGACTCCTAAATCACCATGGGGTGGGGGGCACTCCCTGAGAAATGCTGTCCTTGTAGTCCCCAAAACAGGCTGCTCTTAACTTCTCTCATCAAGACAAAGATTCTTTCCACTTACTCCTTCTTCAAGGCAACTACCTCCAATTTTTAATTCATGCAAACAAATAGTTGCCAGCACCTAACCTGAGCTACGCAGTCATTGATGCCCTGAGGACAGACACGTGCCTTTGTCTCTAAAGCCCACAGTGGGAGGCAGATGGTGATCGAGCAGACACACAGGTACACAATTACAAACTCTGATTAGTGTGATGAAGGAAACTGAGATGAAACAGGGCATGAGACTTAATCCAAAGGGTTCCTCACTCCTCTGAGGAAGTGACACTTGATTTGAAGAGTAAGTTAGAAGCTAAATGACAGATGGGGAGAGAGAAGAGAGGCTTCTTGTCCAGGGCCATGGAAGGACAGAGGGCAGGAGGGAGAACAGTGCACAGGAGTAACTTAAAAAACAAAACAAAGCAGGGAGGGGATGACTCAAGAAGTCAGAAGGCAGGTCAAGCAGAGCTTTGTGGAACATAGAAAGAAGATAACTCTCTAGCCTCGGAGAGATGGGCAGGACCTGAGAATTCCTTCAAATCCCCCTAATGTTCTCATGTGCCGTTGCCTACTCTGACCGCAGTACCCGTGACATAACCCATCCCACCTCAGCCCTTCAAAGAAAATCCTCAGTAGCACAAGACTTGGCCCTCTCAACCCACCGATGACTGGACAGCCAGCAACCAATATGAGTGTCTCTTGGAAGCATCTGAACTTGGGAGCATTTGAACCTGGGAGCTCTGCAGACACAGAGGCTATAGCCAGTTGGTGATGAACACTGAACTAAAAAGCTTCCATGCAGTAGGGCCTGAGGGACATGTTGGGCATATTGAGTCCCATACAAAAAAAATATATATATATTTGTAAATTGTTCATCACTCTTCCCAAGTCTGGGGGAATTAGATAACACCAGTTGTACAACTTTGTGAATATGATTTTAAAAAACACTAAATATATTTTTAAAAAAAGAGAGGAAGAGATTAATAGTTACAAGTACATAAAAAGTAAAATATGCCTGCACATCAAAACACAGAATAAGCATATTAAAAGATAAATAATAAACTAGGAATAAACATTTGACAAAGGGTTACTAGTCTTAATAGATAAGAGATGTTACAAATCAATATGAAAAGCATGAAGACCCCCACAGGAAAAGAGGGAAAGGACATAAATAGAGAACATAAGTGACCAAGAAAAAAAAAAGTGCAGGGGGACATTCATACTCATTTGCTTCAAAGAAATCCACAATTAAACAATGAGATGACATTTTCAATCTACCAAATTGTGGTAGAGTGGGAAGCTAGCCCTGTGACTGCTTTGACCAACAGAACGCAGTGGGAATGGTGACCCAGGATTTCTGAATCCTGGCCTTCAGGGTTCCGGTAACTTCTGCTTCTGCACGTATGTAACGCTCCCTCTTGTCATCCGGCCCCCAGGCTGAGAGAAGCCCAAGCCACATGGACGGGGGCCTCATGGAAGAGCACGCAGGTGCTCCAGTGGCATCCCAGCTGGACTCCCATTCTACAGCCAGCATCAACTGCCTGCTATGTGGGATTGTCAGGTTGAGTATTCGACTCATTTGAGCCCCCAGATAACTAAAGCCCCAGCAACACCGTGTGGAACAGAAGACCCACCCAGCTGAGCCCAGTCAGACTCCTGAGGGATACTAAATGGTGGTGGCTGCTTTAAGCCAATAAGTTTTGAGGTAGTTAAAGCAAGGGATAACTAAAGCAGACATAGAGCAAGGTAGCAAATAAAATTAGGAAAGAATAAAGCAGAGATGCAGCCCCTGCATGACAGGGGAGTTCAAGCTTAATTCTGGGCTTTCCCATTCTAGTTCCATGACACTTGATCGGACTTTGTTCCTGTCTCTGTAATCCACAAACCTCAACTTTTTGACATTAAATGGCCTTTAACATGACCAGCTTAAGGGCTTTCTGTTCATAAAGGCTTTAGCTATAATACCCCCTTATTACAGTCACCGTTTTGTTGATGCCTCTGAAGAAGAATTCTTATTTATCAGTGTTCCATGAAGTAACCAGCACTCATTACTGGTTCACTGTCTACAACTATGGAATTGATAAAACAGTCTTCACCAATTCCTCTGCCTTGGGATATCAAGATTACTAATCCTAAAGGTTTAGGAACAAGAATAATTAGAAGGAAGAAGGCTCAAGTATCTCTTATGTCAGGGGTGTCAGATATGTTCTACTAAATGGGTGATTGTGAAATATGGATGCTAACATAATCATTAATAATTGAGAAGGTAATCCACCATATTTCCATATTTTAGGTAATTCTAAAGTGATACAAGGTAATTCTCTCATGATAAATTTGGTGTAAGGGTGCACAAATCTGAGCAAAGGTATGTATTGATAGAAGACACCAATGGCTCTATCTCCCTCCTTTGAGACTCTCATGAATTAGAAACATGCATTGCTCAGTATTTAGAACATGTGCTCCATGAGGTCTAGCAATATGCTAACACCCCAAAATTCTTAACTACATTGTTTTTGTTTTGACTTCATCCCTAATATGTTTAGAGTATATGTGCTGTCTATATTATTTTAAGTGATTAGATTACTATTCTATCCCTTGGTCTCAAGTCCAGGAACTCCTCCAAAGGCTACCAGCATTTTGGCCAAATCATCATATGCCTCATTGGTTCTCCAACCCACGAGGAAATTCCACACCTTCTTCCATACCATCTCCCCTTCTCTCCCTGGGAATCTCACTAGCATGCTTCAAGACCCAACTCAATGTCACTGGTTCTATGAAGCATTATCTGACACTCCCAAGCTTAACTACACCCTCACTGAGATATACATAATACTTTGTAGACACCTATACTACTTAAAATATTTATCATAATTATTTGTTTGAACGTCTATTTTCCCAACTACATTGTGATTTCCTTGAAAGCAGTGATCAAATACTATTCATTACTGACTCCATGGTGCTTAGCAAAGGGCCGGAATCACAGGAGGCTCTCTGTAAACACGTACAGAATGAGGGTTTTCTTTTGCTATAGTGCCTTACTCTAAGCTGCTTGAAATGCTTTTCACACCAGCTTTTAAAAAATTTTTTCCAAAAAGTGGATTATAACCCATTAGAGGGATGAGAAATAGAAGGAATTAGGAGGAAATGACTTACTTATCTAACATTAAAATACACGAGGGGTCGCGGGGCGGGCGGGTGGGCGGGAGGCACCGTCTCCAGACGCGGAGGAAGGAGCTGCGAGCAGCCGCCGAGAGGCCGCGGAGCCCGCGACGACGAGCCGGCGAGTTGCCGCCGCCGCCACCGCGCCTATGGCGGCCCCCAAGGACACCCACGAGGACCACCACACCTCCGCCGAGAATGGCGACGAGTCCAACCATGACCCCCAGTTTTTGCTAATAGTTTCTCTTCCCGAGCAAGAAATTAAAACGCTGGAAAAAGATGAAGAGGAACTTTTTAAAATGCGGGCCAAGCTGTTTCGGTTCGCTTCGGAGAACGACCTCCCGGGGTGGAAGGAGAGGGGCACCGGGGACGTCAAGCTGCTGAAGCACGAGGAGAAGGGGACCATCCGCCTCCTCAGGCGCAGGGACAAGACCCTCAAGATCTGCGCCAACCACTGCATCACGCCGGTGATGGAGTGGAAGCGGTACGCGGGCAGCGACAGCGCCTGGGTCTGTGATACCCAAGCCGACTTCGCCGACGAGTGCCCCAAGCAGGAGCCATTAATGCCGAGAACACTCAGAAATTCAAAACGAAGTTTGAAGAATGCAGGAGAGGGACTGAAGAGAGAGAAAAGAAAGGATCTGGCAAAAATGAGAGTGCCGAGAAAGTAGCTAAGAAGCTAAGAAGCTCTTTAGGTGAAGGAGGGCAAGGAGCCCGAGACCAAGGAGGCGGCTGAAGAGAAGCAACGGGTCGTGTCCCGTTGTGTCCTTTGTCCCTGTCTTTTCTCTTTTTCTTCTTTTTTTTTTTTTTTTAATTTCTCCTGCCCCTTCTTTTTGGTTTGTTTTTATTCTGTTTTGTTTTCACAAGGGACTTTATATAAAGAACTGACTTCCAACAACAACAAAAATACATGAGAGAAGTCTCTGAAATTTCCAGATGGGTAGATCCACTTCACCCTTCTGTTTCTATGAATTACCTATTATTCCATCTGATAGAGTCAGATACATTATAATTAACTGCATACGTGGTCATAATAAGGCAGAGCTTCTGATTTTCAAGTCACTACTCAGAGGAGACCAAAAAAAAAAAAATTCACCAATTACAACGTAAGGCAGCCCTCCACGAAGTCTTCTTTAACAAGCACCGCTTCTTTTGTTAATGCATCCTACATGCTGAGTGTCCTTAGGGCTCAAGTACAGTTTACACTTCATTATCTTATATCTTCATACCGTCTCTAGCTGTTTCGTCTCATCCAATTCTGTCTGGAGAGCAAACTCTTCAAAATGGTGTCTCAGCCAAGGTCCCAGCAGGAAACAGATGGAACACACACAGGAGACAGCTGAGGGCATTTAATAAGGGATTATTTACCAGGTGTGGGCAGGGCTTGAGGAAGACAACCAGGGAATCTGAAGAGCCCTAGGCCAGAGGGGCAGGAAGACAGAGCCACGGGAACCCAGTGAAAGTGCTGTGGCTACAGGAGGGGTTGCCCAACAGACTCTGTGGCTTCCAGCAGGGCGACAGAGACAACCATCAGCCCAGTGGCAAGAAGAAACCTGGGGGAATAGAGGCTGACTTCATGTTCCTCCTCCATCCAATCTTCTGCTATAGCCTCCCACTGCCTGAATCCATCCAGACGCCTGAGGGCAAGGAATCCCATTAATGCAGCATCTAAGGCTCCATCTGCAGACATGAGCACGTGCAAAAGGTGGAGTGCAGATCAGGAGGGCCAAACAGAGACTATCCAACACTGATGGTATCACAGTACCTACTTCTCAGCCCCACCTACCGCCTACTAGAGCACTAGGCGCGCCAATGGTAAGAACAGAAAAGAGCCGAGACGGGATGTTTGTCGGAATCGCACTGTGTAGGAACCTCCACTTACACCCATCTCCATTTCCCTGTGAGCCTGCAGAAGTGACCCCTCCACAGCCCCTCGGCACTCAGCTCCCACACACACCGACGAGGCCTTACTCTAGGACCCGAGACTCTGATGGTGGGCTTTTCATCAAGTTCCTACAAGTAAGACCTCCAACAAAGAGCCCAGCTCTTCACCCCTGCAGAAGACTACTGTGGAGCCTATTCTACACCGCCTCCAAAAGACTGCTCTGCGGACAGCACTCCGTTGCCCCCAGTGGGATCAACCTGGGGTCCACACACCCTATATTGGCTGCATTTCCTTCCTTATCTCACATCCCCACTCCCCTACTGGTGCTTCCTGGGACTGTTTGACAAGTAAGCTATTTGCACCCCAATCCTCCTCTCAGGTCAGCTTTGGGAGAAGACAATCCACAACCCATGCCTCTGAAAACAGACTTATGAAGAATGTGTGAGAGAGTGGGCACATGTGCATGTGTGGTACTGGCCCAGCCTGTGGTTACTCTGTGCCCAAGGAAAAATGTACTGAACTTGAAGTCAAACAGTGTGACTTCTAAGTCTCCGACTTGGCCTTGAACTTGCTCTGTGAACCTTAGCAAATAACAACCTCCCCAGGCCTTGATTTCCTCATCTGTCCAATGAACTCAGATAAGAGGACCTTTAAGTTTCTCATCCAGCTTTAAAGTGTGCTAAAAATGTTCAGCAGTAAAAGGGACATAAATCATATAGCCCAACAGTGGACTGACACAAAATTCCACTCTTTGGTGTGTTTTCTTAAAGTTAGGTAATTCAGAAAAAGCAAAAAGCACTTTTGTATTACCATAAAAAACTTTTATTTTTAAAATTTTTTATTGAGGTATCGTTGATTTACAATGTGCTAGTTTCTGATGTACAGCAAAGTTATTCAGTTATACATACAGAAGAAAATAACTTTTAGAAATTAAGAACTGAACTTGAGAGCCAAATGGCCATTAGATACTAATTTACGTCAAATTTCCTAGCTTTGACAGCATACGTATAGTCAATTATTCTTAAACTTATAAATCTTGTATAAATATCTATTGACCACCGTCTTACTCCATTATAGGAAAAACCTATAAAAAAATCAAGACTGGAAATTTTGTACAAAGTAAGCACCTCAAGAAACGGAGACCTGCTTTATAGTTGAGGTTCTGCCAAAACTTTGTCTCACTGAGCAAATCATTTCACTTCCTCATTTCCCACACCCAGTAGCACCTCCAAGAGGGGGACCTAGGGACCTTCCATAAGCAGTGATCAACTGGTGAATCAAAGAAGGGACCTCGGCTTTAGTTTTATTAAATGGAAAAATTAAAAAGGCATAATAGGGTTACACTATCTATACCATCTCAACAAACTCTTCCTACTCTAACGTTCCCTCTTGAAATGAAACAGAATATAGTGACCTAAAATTATGCAGCTCAGAATGATTCTATTCTTCTCTTGAAAGCTATTGCCTCTGCCGAGAGTGGCCACCCTCTAGCAGTGCTTACATACTTAGTGGCAGAAGCCACTGGATCCCAAATTCCATAAACTGAATATTAAGGGAAAAAACAAAAGTGCAGTGCTGGGCGTGCAGTGCCATGGAATGAATGTTGTTTCTAGCTCTCATATTTAAGATAATGGCAAAAATCAGTCCAACCACTGGTCATGAGCAACACCATTCTGATAGGTGATCAAGACCTTGTCTCAGTAATATCTGGAAACATACGACAAGCAAACAAGCAGGGTAGAAGGGAGCAGAGGAGGACATGGAGGGGAGAAGATGATAAGACAGCATTCAAAGTCTCTTTCAGGACTTCCCTCCTGGCACAGTGGTTAAGAATCTGCCTGCCAATGCAGGGACATGGGTTTGAGCCCTGGTCCAGGAAGATCCCACATGCTGTGGAGCAACTAAGCCCATGCGCCACAACTACTGAGCCTGCACTCTAGAGCCCGTAAGCCACAACTACTGAGACCACGTGCCACAACTAATGAAGCCCATGTGCCTAGAGCCTGTGCTCTGCAACAAAAGAAACCACTGCTATGAGAAGCGCACCACAAAGAGTAGCCCCCTGCTCGCCACAACTAGAGAAAGCCCGCGTGCATCAAAAAAGACCCAATGCAGCCAAAAATAAATAAATAAAATAAATTAAAAAAAACAAAATATATAAGGAACTCAAATAACTCAGTAACAAAAAATAACCCCACTTAAAAAAAAAAAGAAAGGCTCTTTCACTTCTTTTTCTTACCCTGCATATTCATAACACATGCACCGTAATAAAATGCAGAACCTGAGAACACAGTAAGCCTTTTAGAAGGACTATTAGGATGATGGAGGGGTCTTCCTACTTTTTCTCTTAGGCACAAAGAATTCAGAGTTTGTTGGTATGGGAAACAGAAGAGGGAGGATACAAACCAAAAGGAAAGTTCTAATTTTGCATCTTTGTGGGCAGACTATCTAAAAAATGGTTTCTTTCCAATTTCCTCCAACATGAAGAATGGTCAGCTGCTTCTCTATGATATTTCATCTGAGTTTCAAGGTAAAGGAGGAGTTTCAAGAGTGAAGAGGAAAGAAGAAAATGAAGTTACACAATGTCAATTACTAAAAAGTTAGATATTATCTTACAGCAAATATAAATTTAAACAAAGTTATAAATACTTATTTATACAAAAATTGTTAAGAAATATTAAATTACCAAAGAGAAAATTATTAAATTACTTTGGAAATATTAGCATGAAGAGCTATAGTCTACCTAATTGTCTACATCAGTAATTCTCAAAGATAATGTATAGATTTACCTAGAAAACTTTCAGAAATCCTGAAGCCTAGGATATACCAAAAACCAATTATATCAATATCTCTGGGGGGCTGGACAACCAATGACAGTATTTTTTGAAGCTGTACAGGTGACAGTGACAGGCATACAAGTTTGAGCACAACTGGTCTACATCATGCTGAGTTAATGTTGATGTAACTTAAGGCAAAAGACAGAGGCTTGAATCAATCCTTCACTTCTCCAAAACCTTCCCTGCCCTGGTTCTTACAGGTGGGCATCTGGGGCACAAAGCTTCATCTCCCCACTCCTCACATGCCTGAGGTTACCTCTATACTCCCTCAAGCCACCTGAAATCAGATACTGATGCCTGTTATGGGGCTTATGGGGCAAAGAAGCCTGAGGAAGACCCACTGGGAAGTGCAGTGACACTGAAATCATGTGCAGTGGGAACTGGTGACCACAGTGCCTTTGCAGGAAGGAGTCACACACACTTGCAAAGGAAACTTGCTGAGGGTGAGCCATGTACTGTCCTCAACATGTGCAGCTCCACCCTCTTTTTCACTGGTTTTATTCAAACATTCATTCATTCACCCAAATGTTTACTAGACATGTGGTTTGGTCCTAGCTCATCTTGAATTCACAGCTTGAAGGGAAAACAGATTTCAAAAAGTAACTGCAACTCAGCGTAGTTAGAAAAATGGAAGTGAGCAGAGCCATAGTGATAAAGTACACAAAGAACTAATTACCTCTGGGGAAAGGGTTTTCCAGACCGTGGGAAAGAGTCACAAGGTGAGAAGATATGAAAACAGAAATCTATTTAGTACTGCATATGGAAAATGCACAAGAGATAAAAGGTCAGATGTCAGTGTGAAGTCCGAAAGGGCACAACTATTTTGGCCTTACCCTAGAGCCAGTGGCCACACTACTGACATTTTGGGCTGGATAATTCCTTGTTGTGGGGGCCTGTCCTGTGACTGTGGGATGTTTAGCAGCATCCCTGGCCTCTACTCACTAGATAATAGCAACACCTAACACCCCCAATACAGTCAGTAATGTCTCCAGACATTGCCAGATGTTCCCCAGAAGCAAAATCACCCCTAATTGAGACCCACCGTCCTAGAGGCAGTGTGGACCTACTGCATAGGCAGAGCAAAGTCAGAAATTTGCCTTTTAGGAAAAGCAGTCTGACAGCAGTATGGAGAATGAAGTGGAGTGAGGGGACGTAAACTAAAAATCCAGCACGCGAACCTGCAGATTTGTGTGCACATTTATAACCACTTTTATAAAGATATCAGAGAGTCCACCCTCTCAATGGACCTACTTTATACAATAGACTTTCAAAGAAGAATCAAGTGAAGTTTTTTGTTATGTTAACTGTTGTAACAATATGAAAACTTCCCAAAGTTAGCCTCTGGGTGGTGGGATTCTGGGTGATGGCTCTTTTCTTTCTACTTTTCAGTATCTTCCACAACCTGAATGAATAAAAGAGCAATTACTTTCCAAGGTACCTTCCTCCGGTATACCCTTCGTGGAAATAAAAATACTGCATGCATAACAGTCAGCTGCAATGGTGGAAGAAAGGATGCCACAATATCTAACTCACACACACATACACACACACATACATATACACACATACATTCACATGCATGCCTACCCTTGCTCACTGTACTTCTGAAGACATCAGAGCATCACAGCATTATGAGATGCAGTTTTCTACAAACCAAATGGAGAAGGTATCTTTGAAGAATAATGTCTCTTTGCACACACTGTTTTAAAGTAGGGCATAATTTCCATTATCTATTGCTATGTAACTAACCACTTCAAAACTTAGTGACTTTAAACAGCAATAATTGGTTATTTCTTACAATTCACTGGGTTGGCTGGGCTCAGCTGAGCAGTTCTATTCCACGTGGTGTAGCTGAGGTCACTACATAGGCTGCATTCAGTCAGAAGCTTGACTGGGGCTGGAACATTCAAGATGGCCTCTCATCCTTCAAGGTCTCTCTTTCTCCACATGGCTGATCAGTTAAGAGTCTAGCCTAAGCTTTTCTATAGCTCCAAGGCTGGCTTCCAAGAAGGAGCATTCCCAGAGGACAAACCCTAATGTGCCAGTGCTTACCAAGCCTCTGCTTGCATCATGCTTGCTAATGTCCCATTGACCAAAGCAAGCTGTATGGTCAAGTCTAAAGTCAATGAGGAGGGGACTATACAAAGGCCTGAGTGATGGGAGGCAGAGTTCACTGGGGCCACCAAGGTATCAGTCTTCCACAGTTGGAACAGGGTTTCCTTGTAGACCACGTCTTTTTGGCCCAGACCTTCTGTACATCAACAGATTTATTAAAAACCAATGATTGTAGACATGAAATGATCCATACCAAATTAAAACTGAAGCTACCACACCTTTGTGCCTTCCTTAAGCCAGCTCTCAGTACAGAAATAGAAATCATTCAATCTCATCATTTCATAAGAAAAAGGCATTTCACAGGAAAATCCTATTTTTTTCCCTAAAGGACAGACATACCAATGATGAAAGATTCCCTCACTAAAGATTAAGTACTAGTCTTCAGGTGAATTTGAAGATTTCATTTTTATAATACACTCGCTGGACTAAAACAAACTGATCCAAATCTACTCTCAATTCCCTTCTTCCCAATTTTCCTCTTAGAGGAATCAATCTCTTCTGAAGAACTAGATACAATCTAGGTACAAAACTTAGTTTTCATTGAAGACTAAGAAAAATCACACATCAATTGCCATATGTAAAAAATTATTATGTGCTTTAGACTAGTAGAAGGTCACTTAAGATTGTTTTAATGCATACTGTTACATTATTTTACTATTTTGGCACACAGGGATTATGAAAATGCATGCTCCAGAGGGGAAAGGCATTTCCATCATGACAACCTTCTAGTAGAGCAGTAAACACAACGTCCAAAGTGGCAGAGGTGCCCAGGAAAATACTGGGTGTCCCCTGGAATGGGTTTATCTTGTGGGTGGGGGCCCTGTTTTCCAAATGACCTACCTTCAGATATGACCAATGAGGAGGGTATTTCTGATTCTAATCTCACAGAGGAAGGATGCCCATATCAGGGTGAGTGAAGACTGAACAGAGCTCCTAAATGAATCTGATGAGTTTGAAACAACAGCAAATTTGAAAGATTAATTTCGGCCATTCATTATTAAGAGAGGTCAGAAGATGCAGAACCAGCAGAAAACCTATTTAATAAGAATTACAAATATAACGTATTTGCAGGCCATTTTCAAATAGCTCTAATCAATTTTTAGTGAATTTGGTGCAAGAACAGCACATAGAATTGTGCCAATCTCAGTATTTGTCAAATGAATAAAATATAACCCAATGGAAAAATGGCCTCGGAAATCTAGCCCAATAGTTTTCCACATGTTCTTGGTAAAAATGGTGGAGGACAAGAGATGTGGAGGAGGCAAGGAGCTGACTACTGCTTTATACCTTGGGCTTTCACGTGAATAAAGTTACTTCTACTATTAAAAAAAAATTCTACTACTACTACTACTGATCTATCCCAACATCTCTGTTTTATGAATAGAAAAACCGACATCCAGAGTAGTGAAACCACTAAACCAAGGTCAGACACAAAGAGTGGCAGTGTCACAACTAGACCTCAGGTCCAGAGAGAAATATAACGTATATGGTCAATCCCCAATATTGCAAATTCACCTACTTACCAAAATTTATGTGTAACTGAAAAATCAATACAGGCAGCACTTCAGTGGTCCTTAGTGGACATGTGCAGAGAGGCAAAAAATTTGAGCCACTGATGCACACGATTCCAGCTGAGGTCAAACAAAGCTCTGCTCTACCTTCTTGATTCAGCTCTCATACCGTAAATAAGTGTTCTTTCTACAGTCTAGTTAGTGTCATAGTTTTTGAAATTTTGTGCTTTTTGTTGATGATTTCACTCTTTAAAAGGCCCCCGAGCATCGTGCTGAAGTGCTGTCTAGTGCTCCTAAGTTCAAGAGGGCTGTGATGTGCCTTACCGAGAAAATACACGTGTTAGACAAGCTTCATTCAGACATGAGTTTTAGTGCTGCAGGCCGTGAATTCAATGTCAGTGAATCAACAAAACATATTAAGTATGATTTTTTCTTAAACAAGGTTATATATTGATCAGCTGATCAAAATGTGACCAGAAGCTCATGGGAACCTACCCCCGCAAGTCCACTAAGAGCAATGGCTCAGTATTCACTAAGTCAACGTCCATGGAGACTTTATGGAACATAACTATTATAAATGAGATCAACTGCGCAACCAACACCTCTTTAGTTGTTGTTACCGAGGGCCTTGAACAATGGCTACTAGCACTCTTGAACCAGACACTGGTAAAATACCATAGATAAAAGTCCCTCCTGTGCCCCCTGAGCACTTTGGTTTTTCTCATAACCAGTGACGTGAGCTTTACAAATTATATGGGGATTTTAACATTTTTCACTTAGTTGGAAATTGAGTATTATGCAGATTATCACATCATTTGATAGCCAAAGAATCAGGAAAGGAAATATCCTAGAAGTCATCTAGTCCAAGAATCACTAACCTGAGTTCCATGGACCACCCAACAGATCCACAGATATAACCCGAGGCTCCATAAACTGGGATGGGAAAAATAATTACATGATAATTTTCACTCAACTCTAACTGAAGTATGGCATTTCCTCTAATTATAAATATAAATCACTAACCACAGTGGTATTAACAACACCTATGACTTGGTTTTCAATATAAATTCCAGATATTTTCTTACCACATTATAATTATTTCAGATATTACAAAATATCATTTGTGTTCATCAATAATTCAAAATTACAGTAGCTATTATGCCACTTAATGTGTTAATAAGATGTACACATATTATCATGCCACAGATGTATTTACTATTTTTATATCTTTATTTCAATGTAATGGTTTCCTTTGTAGTTCTGTGTAGTTTATTTGATGCATTTAAAAAGTTATTTAGAGAAGGGGTTCCTAGAGGCTTCACCGAACTGCCAAAGGGGTGCATAAGAACCCCCAAACCACTTCTCTTACCCCACAGATAAACATGACCTAGAGAAGGAAAGTGGCTTTTAAGGTTCCACCACTGTTTAGAAGAAAATCCAGGCCTGAAGCCTCACAATACCCAACGTGGGGCTCTCCGTGCTATGCTGAGCTGCTTAGCTATTAAATCAGTAGCGTAAAAACTGGGGCTCCTTATCCCCCAAAGTTTGGCCGATGGATAAGTGAGCCCTGAGATTAAATTACATCAATGTGAAGAAAAAGAGAAGCATATATCCCCAGGGGGAAAATGGTGAGGGTTTCATAATGCACACATGAGTCCCTCATGGCCTCTCCAAGATTCAGACCCCACCCCTTGGGGAATCACGGGTGTCCCACCCCCAACGGAGGGGAATCACTGTGGTGGAGAGCCAGTGTCTCTGGTGGGACTGTGTGTTCCTCTGTATGTTGATGCAGGATGACATTTCCCTCCATCACTCCACAAGCATCCTCCACGACAGCCACAACCAAGTACTGTACACCAAGCCTGCTGAGTTCTTTCCCACCTCCTAACACAGTTCCCTCTGCCCACGATGGCCCCCTGTCTTCTCTCCCTGGCAAACCCCTTCTCATCTTCTAATACCCAATTACAGGTCATCTTCTTCCTCTATTTTTGCCAGGTAATTACACTTGTCTCAATACTAGACTATGAGCTTTGTGAAGATGGACAGAAGAAAACTGGGAGACAGGAAAGGAGGTTGAGCATCTATGGTACACAAACAAGAGAGAAAATGGTAGTAATGATAGCAACGTTAATGTTTGTTGAGCATTTAATATACACCACACACTGCTCTAAGCAATTTACACAGATCACCTCATTTAATCTTCCAAACAGCTGGTAAGTAAAATGATGATCCTAATTTCACAGATGAGGAAACTGAGGCATAGTGAGATTAAATAAATTGCCCAAGGTCACACAGACAGGAAGTGGTAAAGCCAGGACCAAAATAGAGGCAGATCCAGAAGCTACAAATGCCCGAAACTGCCAACTGCACTGGAAGGCGCTGATCCCAGCCCTTCATTCAATAGGTGAGGAAGTTTCAGGTCACAGAGAGCAGGTGTTATCAGTCAGGACCCAAGGTAAGATTAGAATTCTGATCTCAACTGCCGGGAGACTGCCTGATTCTAGCTTTGTTTAGATTTTAGTTTGGAAGAAGAGAGGTCAAGAAGGGAGGGAGGGCAGGCGGGCAGGAAGGAAAGAAGATCAACAGATCATTTAGTTGATTGGTTGATACATCAAATGATCGGTCAACAGATGGATAGAAAGATTAACAGACAGATAGAAAGAACTGCTCCAGCACAAAGCAGATCTGGCTTACAGTAGATAATCAGTTATTGCTCCTTGAGCCATGAAAAAATGTCAAGACGTGCTATTAATACCACTCGAGTGTTCTCTAATTTAATGTTATTTCACAAGATTCTGTTATGTACCAGCCCAGAGGCCCACAGTGAAGGAAAGGCAAGAGGCTTAGAGGGGATGAGCTGCCTTGCCAGGAAACCCTTAGAGGAGGGTTGACTTTAATTTTTCAGTCGCAGTTAGCCCTCCTATATTTTGACGGGCATAATGAATATAATGTTCTATGTTAATACAGAGAAAGTAGTTTGCTTTGCTTGTGCTTTATGTTAATTTCTTGCTGACATGACCACAACTTCAATTTATCCCACTAAGAAAAAGACGATTTCTTTCCAAATAGCTGCCACTGTGCAAAGTCAACACAGAAGATGTCCAGTCTCCAACACATGAGATCAGTTAAGTTTGCTCCTGACCTAGGGAACTGCGCTGTCACATGCAAACATCATTCCTGGGTTTCCTGGGAAAACAATCCAAACACAGAAAACATCTGCTAAGGGACTCTTTCAACGACTTTAAGGGGAAACACTTGCAGTGAAAATACCATCTATTTTCTGTGGCTGAAACTGCTTTCTACTTTGAAAGTTATTTATGTGCTAGAAACTGGCTAGACGACACATCAATTAAAGTAATTTATCTTTTAAATTCAAAAATGGAGGATGCAAGCAGACGTTCTGAAGTATGCATGTATCTCCCACCAAATCCACTGCATTGTCATACAGATGGTTAGAGATTTATTGTTGATTTGAGGTAGGTGCTAGGTAGCTGCAGTCTTCAAAAAGATGCACATTTTCCCTCTGTAATCGCAAGTCTAGGACTCACTCTCTGTGGTTTTGCGATAATTGCCTAAATAGGGTTGGCCTGTAAGTGCTCTAACGAGGTGTGACATTAACAAGTCCCCAGGATCAATGAAAGTTCAAACCTCCTCACCTCTCTAGAAGCCTCAATCCCCAAAGACAATGAAGCAGGGCTCTGAGTGACTTACAACCCTGGCTGCATTTTTTTCATTTTGAGCAGCAACTCTGGTATGAGAAACTTCTTAATCTGTTTCCAAGCTTGTCACTAAATACATAAATTTATATTAAAAATACAATACACAGAGAATGTCAAAATGAGCCAAAAATAACAGGGTTTAGAGCTGCTAACCCTCTAGTACCTTAGTGTTAAAGTTTCCACTTTCTCTTGTGGAAAATAATCCCCCTGAAAAATATCATAAGACATCACTCATATGTGAAATCTAATATAAAAAAATGATATAAATGCACTTATTTACAAAACAGAAACAGACTCATAGATTTCTAAAACAAATTTACGGTTACCAAAGGGGAAACTTGTGGTGGGGGGGGCGGAGAGGGATAAATTAGTAGCTTGGGATTAATACACACAATCCACTATAAGATAGATAACCAACAAGGACCTACTGTACAGCACAGGGAACTACTCAATATTCTATAATAACCTGTATGGGAAAAGAGTCTGAAAAAGAATGAATATATGTATATGTATAACTGAATCACTATGCTGTACACCTGAAACTAACATTATGAATCAACTATACTCCAATAAAATTAATATAAAAAAAAGAAAAGAAAAGAATCTCTCTGTCTAGCTTTAAAATGAGGTAATCCAGTATTTGGCACAGAGTAGATGCTATGTAGGTGTACGTCAATATTGTTAGCATTAGTATTACATAGATGGTCACCTGAAAGAAAACCAGTGGAAGGTGATGGTAAATCAGAAATTTTCATCTAAAATAATAAATTGTATTCTATTGTGATAAAAAAAAAATTATCCTAAGGCAAGTTGAAAAAAAAAAAATGGTCTTCTCCCAAGACTGAATGCTTCTTTTGTAATGCAGTTCAATATTCTTAGACTTTCATCAGACCTTAAAAAAAAAAGCAAATGAAATGACATGTTGAAACTTGCACTGGCCCTCTTACATTTCCAAAGCTGCTGGCTTGTTGTGCTTAATGTTTTTTTCTCTTCATTTCATACCAACATTGTAAGCAACAAATAGGACTTTGTTAGCTTGTGCAATGATGCAATTGTAAGTGCACTAGCCTTCCCGCCCACAATACGAATCTAATTTCAGAAACAAAAAATTCACCACTGAAGTAGTATGTTATCACAGTACCAAGTTCTTTAAGTTCTTTAAATCCTTTGCTTGGATTTGAAACTTCGAAAATGTGGAGGGAAGAGTGAAGAGGAAAGGAAAACAAATTGAATTATGAAGTAGCCGTATAATATTTGTAATCATACTGGGCACATCACCAAACTCTTAACAGAAGATTATGCTTTGACCCAATAATTCTGCTATTAGGAATTTATCCTAAGAGTGTGCAAAAAAGCTTATCTTCAGGAAATAATATTTCTTATAGCCTTGCTCATAAAAAGCAAATTTTTAAAAAAAGCAAAAATTGTTGTATAATATTGGGCAACTAGTTAAATAAAACTCATTCATTCATATCAGTAGAGTATGCCATTCAGAATAATGCTTATTTAGAAGTATGTCTACTGACACAGAAAACGTTCATGCTGTATTTTTAATTTCAAAATGCAAGTTACAAAAGTGCATGGGTCGTACAACCCTTACCATGTTTACTCTAACCCTTACACATACACACACAGCCTAGACCTTCTTTGTCCCTCCTCCTGTTCTTAGTGTTCTTCACATCATGCACCATCACCAGATATACAGTAATCTGTTGGTTATGGCCTATCTCCCCCAACTAGAACAAAGTAAACTTCAGGAAAAGAGGGGATTGTTCTGTTCACCTCTGTGCCCACAGTGCCCCACACTGTGTCAGGCACATGGTAGAAAAGTAACAAATAGGACCAAAGAAATAAATATATGTGCATATGTGTATAGAGAGAGACACAAGATACTGAAATTATTAATAGCGGTTATGGCTGGTAGTAAAAAGACACACACTTTTATATTCTTTACACTGATGTATAGTTTCTCACTTTTATACAAAGAACTTCAAAAAGAAAAGATATAAACCCTTTTCATATATGCTTGTGTGCATTTGTATGCATGTATGTGTGTGTCTTTTGACACTTGTATTTGGTTATCTAGTAAGAATATCCTTCATTCCTCAAATTGCCAAATTAGACAATAGAGGAAAATGAAACGCTATTTTATTCTCTACTTCAGATGAACTAAATGAAATACGGGACAAGTGGTTTAAAAAAAAAACACAATAAATTTATTTTTACTTTTTACCACACACTTTAATTAAACCACATACCAAGCATATAAAATCAGATAGTATAAATCCTTAATCAACCATTCCTTATTTCATGATAAAAAGTTTTTGTTTTATGAATTACATGTTGTATTTTGCAATTATGGTGGAAAATAACAATTTCACAGGTATCACAATAGGTGTCCTATTGTTTTATTTTACAATGTTAAAACTAGCAATTACTCCACAAGGCAGCAAAACTGGATCACAGTGTTCTCATTGGTGTGAAAGCAGAATTGCCATCAAGAGACACACCTGGTAAATGGATCAGATCAAGAGCATCAGAGGCATTTATTTGGAGAGCATCCTTGAAATAAATTAATGGGACGGCCTTAACATTATAAAGCATCTATCTGGGGGGGCTTAAAAGGTAACATATTTCCTGGGCAACCTTCAATGTTTCTATTTTACATTCTTATAAGTAATACAAAACTTCATAATTAATAAACTTGTAAGAATCCACTGCAGAGTGTGTAAAAAAAATTGTCAATTACAAAGAAGATACTTGTCAACTAACACTACAAAACAAAGTTCATATAAAAAGATGATACATGCAAATACAGGTCTCCATGTGAAGCAGAACTTTATACTAATGCTATGCTTCAGGATTGGGGATACTTCTCCCTGGGGAAGTGCTGAGGGAGTTTGTGAATTGGTCATAACACCAAAACCCCCTTTGACACTCCAGCACTTGAGGCCCCACATAAGTCTGCTCTCAGCCCTTCTCTCATTTGCTTGCTTCTTAAATATTTCCTTTCATTCACTATCTGTAAAGTGTCAGGTGAGTATTCTATAAAAGAAGTGTTTTCTTTGTTTATTTGCCTTTATTAATCTCACTATGATATTTAACTCTGAAAAAAAAAGTATGATTTAATTTGTAAATTAATTTATCTTTTTTTTTTACTCTAGACCAGAGGTTGGCAAAGTACAGCCCGTGGACCAATCTGGCCTACCATCCATCTGCTTTTATAGAGCCCATGAGCTAAGTTTGGTTTCTACACTTTCAAATGGTTGAAAAAAAATCAAAAGGATAATATTTCATGACACATGATAATTATATGAAATCCAACTTTTGGTGTTCATGAATACAGTTTTGTCAGGACACAGCCACCACACCCATTCATTTAGGTAGTGTTGGCTATTTTGTGCTACAACGCTGAAGAGTCGCAATAAAAAAGTGTGGAGCCCATAGTCAAAAATACCTTCTGGCCTTTTTCAGTAAAAGTATTCTGACCTCTATTCTAGTCTGTATGATAGCAACACATAACATAGATCGTAGACTCCTATTAGATCACTTTGTGTATACTATTTGAAAGAACTGGGTAATTTACATAGGAAAATCTGCATATCATCTGTGTATCATCATCTATCTACCGACCTAGCTTGGTAAAAACTTAGACAAAAAGTCTGGAAGAAAACTCACCAAACTGCTAATGATGGTCACTTCTAATGAAGAGAGTGGAATTGAATAAAATATTTGCTTTTTACTCACCTATATTATTTTATTCTAGCAAGGAGGTGCTACTTTTGTGTTAAAAAAAGTAAAAGAAAGAAACAAATTTCAAGGGGAACTTTTCACATACCAAATATTGACCTTTCTAAACAGGAGAAAATTAAATGGTTGAAATGTCAAAAAAAAAAAAAAAAGATGTTCAAGAGTTTCTTAACTGTGTGATCATTTAGAATTTGTATACTCAAAGCAAAGGGAATATTAACCACGAAAAAAATGTGAAATGTAATCCAGTTATATCATACTATTTTTTAAAAGTAGAATAGCTACTTTTAAACTGCACAGATTTTGAAAAGGCAAACATTGTTCAGAAACAAATGATAAAACAGGTAATAGAGAATATACATTATTAGAGACTATAGCTTTATTGAGTCACCTATAAAGAAAAAGTACATTTAAATATTTCCAATTTCCATCTTTCTCACTCCAAACTATCAGCTGAAGCTAATTCATTGCATGCCTAATAAAGAAATACTGATTCATAACTCTTGATTAAAATTTTTTTCCCAAAATATATCATAAGGAACATGAAAATCATGTAGCCATATGCTCAAGTGCACAATATTTTCACTGTTTCTTATTTCTAAATGGACACAAAATCTTCCAGAGACTAGACAGTGCATCCAGATGGGCATGACGCAGTAGAGCCTCACTTGAACCACCACATTTATAATTCAATTCCTGCACATTTATAAACGCTGGCTTTTAAAGTGCAAGCCCAACGGTCCCTTTAACTACACTTAGATGCACAACAATTATTGACAGCTTATTATGACAAGTGGTCTCAAGAGTAAACTATTACAGTTAATGGTCTGTAAATGCTTTAGTCTCCAAACCTGGGCCAACATTAAAGCAAGCAAAACTGGGCCTTTCCTTAAACGCATCTGTTTTTTAAATGCCTGTATGATATAACATTACTCAAAATTAATCTCCCTATTTCTAATTCCTGAAATACTACACATTTAAATCAAGAGTACACACCTAATTAATCTTATGGGTTTTTTTTAAAAAAGAAATACACTATAATATGCCAATTTGTAAGCATCTACATCTTGAAGAGGAATAGAAATGATTTTAAAGCAATGGAACAAAAATACCTAACTATCCAGTAATAGAATACTCCTGAAATATTATAGTCCTTCGTGATTTAAAAGTATACAACCATTACAGCTATGTTTAATACAAAATTATGTAGGAAGTAATCACAATGCAATGTTAAGAGAAAACAAACAGGATAAAAATCGTATGTCCAATATATTCCTAATTTTATAAAAAATAGAATAGATATTATATGGGACATATAACATTAAGTTATAGTGATCTTTTTTTTGTGGGTGGTAGAATAATGGTGATCTTCATTTTTATGTTTTCTTGAATTTTTGAATTTATCTACAATAAGCACCATTTTTACAATTAGAAAAAAATTTAATAAAAATAATGTTCCTTTGTGTCTATTCCTGTCAGTATACATGAAAAAATTACCACTAGAGATTAATCTGGTTAGTCTGTGAATCTGGGAGATTCAAGAATATATTTCATGTTTAATTTTATCTTCAAGGGCAAACACTGGCCCCAAAATGAAATATTTAAATAAGTAACATTTCTATACAATAGCCCTGGGGAAAACAAAGTGGACAGGAATGCTGCCAGTAATAATTAAAATTGAAAACTGTAATATTTTGTAACTATTTTTGCCAAGTTTTAGACCTAACAGACATAAATTCTGTGTCAGGAATAAACCTTAAATATGATCAACTTAATATAAGTAACTGGAAAAAAACTGAAATAATTAGCATCATTACAAACATGGCTTTTCTAAGACTGATGTCCTTTAACCTCATTGGTCAGAGCTGCCTGTTTGGGACACATTTCATTCAAAACTCTGCATTAAAGTGCTGTTTCCACTGGCGACATCTTTGCCTTTCACAGGAAAACAAAACAACTCTCCAGAAAGAACTTCAGAACATTCTAGCAGCAGACTCTGTAACAGTGTGTTCAACACCGGCCGACTTGTCCTAGGAAATTATAAACAAACCGCTTCCTACACTACCACCAGATAGTAGCTGCCCGGGCTTTGGAAACAGGCATCATGACTGGCACGATTAAAGATAAAGGGAAGAGAACCAGCAGGAACCGTTCATGGAAATGATGAGAAACTAGGGCAAAAACCAGGGAGCAGGTGGATGGACACATGACAGCAGCCCAGAGGCCTGTGGAGAAGCCAGAAGCCGGGAGAGAATCTGATAATTGCGGGTGGTGGTTACTAAGCAAAAACAAACAAACAAACAGCAAAGCGCATTTATGGAGGAAGGGGGGAAATGGATGAAAAGGTCCAAGCCAGGGAGTATGGAAGCTGAAGAAGCTTTGTTCACTAGTTAAAAGAATACCAAGCGCTCAATGAATGCTTCGCAGGGAACGGGGACAAAAAGGTAGGCTGATGCCATGCTGCCTTCTGGAAACTGACAGGCAGGGTCTCGGATGATGAGTGGATGAATCACCACAAAAAGAAAAGCCTCGAGAACTTTCAGGAGAGAGGGAGAGAGAGAGAGAGGCAGGGGCTGCACAGGTGGGGGACCCAGGTGTGGGGGGTGCTCCTTCTGCTTAGAGTTTGGGGGAGGCAGACAAGGTGAGGAGGGGTGGAGGCATCCCCCCCTCGCAGGAGCCTGGCTCTCAGTGAGGACTTTATTCCTAGGCAATGGGAAACCACGGAAGACGTCAGCGGAGAGCTGTGGGATCCGTCCCCAGGAGAAGGGTGAGTGAAGTGAACTTGAGATGAGGGAGGGCAGGAGAAGCGGGGAGGGCAGGAGAATGGGGGAACCGGTAAGGGAGCAAACGACACTCTGCGGGTGAGAAATAACACTGATTCTGAAAATGGAGCCAAGAGGATGGAGGTGTGAGAGATTTGGGAACTGGAATGGGGAGCACCTGGCAATTACTGTCTTTGAGGAGGGACGGAAAGGCAGATGGCAAGTGGATGCTGAGGGAGAGAAAGGAAGAGCTTAGAAAAGGAGCGTGTTAAGGGAGTTCAGATGAAATGGGATTGAAACAAGATGTTCAAAGGGGGTCTTGAATCCCTCCTAAGGCCTCCCTTTTTAATCTAAGTTCTGCATTATCAATCGATAACAGAGACTGCACACAGTAGGTCTTCTCGCTCGCATCCATCTTGCACGTCAGCCTTCACAAAAGGAGAGCATGGAGGGTGTCCTTCTTGGGGCAGTGCCCACAGCTCTGTGGCCGGGGCAAGAATAATTAGCACAGATACCAGCGGCAGACAGCCTTCCAAAGTACATTGCTGAAGGAAAGAGGAGCCGCCAGGTCATGTGTCTGCCCATCTGGCATCACCCCACTCTCAACAGTGTCTGCAAAAACACCCTGGACTTCTTAGAGGTACATCATCTGATCTCCCTAACAGGCTGTCATGTGCTGAAAGATTAAGGAAGAGAATTCTTACATTGCCTAAGGCGGCATCATGGTTTGCGTTTTAAAAATTGGTTCCGTGGCAAAGAAATCTCCTTTGGAAACACTACAAGAAGAGCTATAAAACTTACTACGGTGAGTAAACACTAGCAGATGCATGCTAGCGAAACTTTATCTTCAACTCATTATGCAGACATTAACCTTGACAAATTAATAAAGGTGAACTAATAAACTTGTGGGCTTACATACTTTAAATAGTTCCAAATCACAGAGAATGTATAGAGATAAATGTTGATAAAAAGCATTTAAATAAGCTCTTTTTCTTCTTTCTTAAAACTATACAGTAAAATAGCTACTGAGTGACTAGGTTCGTTTTTTCTTTCTCTCCTTTTTACTCTGTCAGGGAGACTAAGATAGGTTCCAAGCTATTAAACTCTCCGTGATGTACAAGTCATCATCATAATTGGGGGCACACTTTCTTTTGACCTTTACAAAATTTTCATTTCCCAAATGTGACAGATAAGGAGTGCTTTTATAGCACCAATAATGATTTTTTCCTATGGGAACTCACCAATTATAAGCTGAAAACGAAGGAAAGACCATACTGGATACACATTTAGAATCTCAATGTGCCCAAAATATAGCTGAAATACTTAAGAATCATGCTTAGAGGACAGTTCAGGTGAGTTAAGAATCCAGCCTAGAGAAATACATGTTGAAACAGTGCAAGGGCAAAGACACACTCCCTGAGCACCCTACCATAATGCTAAGTACCCTGAAATGTGTTCAATAAAAAGTGGCAGGATGATCCACAATTACATCTGCAACTATAAAGTCTGAATCTAAGTTTTTAAATGTTAATAAAAGTTAGAGTGGGGAAATGTAATCCATGATACACTTAGCTGTTTCATCCACACGCACAACCTACAAGAGCATCAATAGAATCAAGTTCTTACCAACCCACCAGACATCAGGCATCTTAAGGACCTTGTCTTATTCACCTCAGGCTCCCAGTGCCTAGTATGTTGCATAGCAGGTGACACAACTGAAATTGTTTGGGTACCACAATAGTGTTTCAGTAAGGGACATGTCCTTTCCTTTAACAATAAATCACCCTTTATGGAAACTTGATTTTACTTTTAATTTGACTCAGGTTTTCATTAGTTACACACACTAAAGTTAAATTCATTCATTCACTTCTTCATCCATTCAGCAAATATTTATTGATTTCTTCCTGTGTGTCAGGCACTGTTCAACCCTCCACTATTCTACATGGTAGCCACCAGCCACATGTCGCCGGTGAGCATTGGAAATGCGGCCAGGCCAATCTGAGATGTGCTTATGTGTAAATTACGTCTTAACCCCAAAAAACAAAAAGAATGTAAAATACCTCATTGATAATTTTTATACTGATTACATGCAGAAATATATTTTAGATATACTGGGTTAAAAAAGCGTTATGAATATTAAATTGACCTTTTTCCTTTTGCTTTTTTTAATATGCTACTAGAAATTTTGGTATATGATGAGAATCAAGACTTTAGACAAAGCCCTATTTCCAAGGACCTGATATTCTAATGGAAGAAATCCATGGTAAACAAAAAAATAACTAATAAGCAATATTATGTAATTTCAGATAATGAAATATATATGAAGAAAATAGGGCAGAGTAAGAGGAAAGAGAGTGATCAAAAAGGGATATTTTAGACAGGGTGGCCATGGAGGTCTCTGGGCAGGTGACATTTGAGCAAGAAACATGAATGAGAAGAAGAGGTAGTCAAACAAAGATCCGGGGAGTGTCCTCGGCAGGGGGAACAGCAAGTGCAAAGGCCCTGAGGTGGAATGAGGTATGAAAGTCTGAACAACAGCACCAAGACTGGTGTGGCTGGGGCACAGTGGGAACAACGGGAGAGGAGGGTAGCCGGGAGCAAGGGGCCAGGGTACAGAAGTCTGGTGACAAGTTTACACCCACAGAACCATTATATTCCACATGATTCAAGTCAAAAATTCCTTTCAGATTTTTCATGGAACTGGACAAGCTGTTTCTTTAAATTCATTTGATAAGTAAAGGGACCAAGAATAGGCAAGATTTTATCCTACCAAATACCCAGTTACTATGAAACTATAGTGATGTATGAGATAGAGTGAGGCAAGTGAGGTAGAGCCTAAGGGTAAATGTCCCCATAAATCCTGTGACCTGGGTGCCTTGTGTGCTTCACCCTCTTCTTGGCAACATGACACTAGCTTTAGGATAGATGAAACAAAACTAACAGAGTGGAACTGAGCAGCCAAAACATGTCCAGATGTGTAAATTTCTAGAATATACAACAGTACTGTATGTGTGCATATATACACACATATATAATTATACATATACACACTATGTATATGTATGTGTGTATGTATGTGTATACATGTGTGTATGTGTATATGTATAACGTATATGTATATTTGTATGTGCATATGTATAACATGTCTGTATGTGTATACACACATCCCATACATACCCACATATGTACATGAGCCAAGAGTATAAAAATATAAATGGAAAAGAAAAATAGCACCCTAAGGAGAGGAGTTACTTCTAGGAAGTGAGAGAAAGAGAGTGGACTGAGGGGAATTGGGCACTGATATATTCACAATTTTTAATTCTCTTTCATAAAAGATTTGAAGCCCTATACAAACACACACATAGGTGGAGTACAACATTGGAAATGCTAATTTTGTAATTCTGAGTGAGGAAGGATACAAAATTGTATATATAGTCTCATTTTTAACTATAAATATGCGTGGTCCACATGGGGGATTGGAAATGCACAAAAATGATACTGGTTATTGTTAATAGGAGTTCCAAACTCCTGTTACATTACTTTACAAGTCGTATTTAATATTTAGTAAAGAAAACATACTCTAAATCAGAAAAAGACCAAGATTTAGAGCTTAAAATTATAGTTAATACATAATTCAGGGTAAATTTTATCAATGCAGAACAGCAACATGTGTCTGCAAGTATTACCTAGGATGAAGGAGAGTCCAGCCAATAATTCAAATAACTGAATAAATTCATGTTAATTACAGTACAGTTACATATTAATTATAATGTAAGTTTTGAAATTCTTCTATTATTCATATAGCACTAGGGTATGAAGGGGTTTTTATTATTAAATAAGTTGTAATTTGGGGGGAATTGTATTTGTATTATGCCTGGAAATACCAATTTACCTAATTTTTTACAAGAATGTTCACACTTCGATTTCTTTGAGAACCATCAGGCACTGTTGTGGTTTTGATTTATTACTTGAAGATTTAAAAAATGCATAAAATAAGATTTATGGAAATTTTAAAGTAGTCCATAGACTCATTGCCTCTGCATAGGAACTAACGTTTAGAAAAAGGTTCACTACTCAGAATAAAAAAGGAACTAGAGCAGAAAAATACATAAAGTCCTTCACCTTTCTTCAAACGAAATAAGGTCCACATAGGATACTATTTGTAGAAGGAATGCCTCAGCAAGTATGACAGTAAGGGAGAGGTCAGTGAGGCCAGTATTGTGTGAAGTTCACAGTCAGTCGGGGTGGATTTGTGGCCAAACATCAGCAACCAAAGGCTGGTGTCTCAGCTCACCTTCTCCAGGTAAACGTCCCTTGAATGTGAGGGCAGTCAAGGCCATCAGAAGGAATCCAGTCCTTTCACAGCAGCGTGCTTGGACAGGAAGAAATGTCATTACTCGGGCATCTCAGAAAACTATGTTAATTCTCCCTGAGTGCCACGGAATGGTTCCAGAAAGTGGCCTTTAACTGGGGAAGCAGGCAGCCGAAACAGGCAGTGAGGATTCCGGTTGACATCAGGAGAAGGCCTGTGCCACCCAGGCCTGTGAAAATCTCCGCCGGCCACTGCTCTAAGCTGCTCCTCTGTGATGCACAAACAGAACTTGATACTCTTCCTCCCCTGTGTCAGCTCGCCTGAAAGTCATCACTCATTCATTTCCTCGCTGAATAGTAGAGGGAGAAAGGGGAAGGCTGAGAGTCTGTAACCAACTCTAGTTTTAGTATTTACCACCTCCTTGTAGTGCAGTGAGCTCAGACTAAGTGATCATTACCCTCCCTGACACGGTCAATAGGCACCTTCACCTCTGACCCTCCAGCTATACTGTTTCTTTCATTTTCTAACTTCCCCTTCAAATGCTACACAAGTCGGTCACTGCTTAGCTCAAAACTCAACAATCCAGTTATCCCCTGTTGCCTTCTCTGCCCCCAGCATCTGCACTACCCATCTGAACATCTTATGAAGCACAGCCCTCGGTCAAGCCCAGATCATCAGAAATCTGAGCCTGCAACAGGAGTAAGCCCTCCAGATGAGGAAGATATCACATCTCGAGCAAAAGTCACGTTGTGAGCTTGATTCCAGCCCTCCCCTTAGTCACCTGCCACAAGCCTCACGATGCAATGCTGCTATATCCCCTGACTCCATCTGTCTGGCATTCTATTAACAGGGACCCCCAATGACTAGAATTCTACATTAATACAAAAAGTTGTTCAGAATCAAATGAAAGTTTAATTAATTTGGTAGTACTTTAGCAGTCTGGTGTGTTAGATTATTTAGCAATTTCTCAACTTGGGTTATTAGAAAACAAATGAAATTTAATATTTTAACAATTGTGGTTATTAGAAAGCAAATTATCCACAAAGGTAATTAAAGTGTCTCTAGTAATATGTGATTTTCCCCAATACACCAATTCCCTGACTTTCCTGACCAAGATACAGCTGTTTATAAGGATGTCCCACCTAGGGCATATCTGAAGAAAATAATAAAATTATACACTTTACACGGATGACAACAAGCAACCTTAGAATGGAGACTACACACCCTGCCTGCATTCTGCACAGCCAGAACGTGAAGTTCCCTTTCCCAATTGCCAGGGAGGTCCTCAAACAATGTTCTCCTGGAGGGCTGCCAGGGTTTTGTATCAGTATCTGAGGGAGCATTCTGAGATGCGTCCATGAGCTAAAGCAGCAGAGAATTCCAACTCGCAAACATTTCAGGCATTTTAATTTTTATTACAATTTAAACTATGTAAGCACAGCCCTCAGGAAAAGGAAAACTTGATGACCAAACCTTTTTTTCCCCTTTAATGACTCCATTAATTTATTCTTCCAGCTACAAATGATCAGATGGCACCTTGCATGCACACATATATATGATGTTCAAGGCACACGGGACCAAGACTCTCTGTCCCCCACACCGTGCATTTCAAACCTTATAATGTCTCATTTTAGCTACTTTAGGGAGCTAGCATGAGGCTTTTCGTCTGCCGCAAGACCTGTCTTGGTGGGAAGGAGAAAACCTTATACTTAGCATGCTGAGAAGCTGATTTTAAAAAAAGAGGAAATTGTTATAATTACAGTGAGAGCTTTTGCATGCAAATTCAGTTTTCCTTGGGGGAAATTTGCATACTCTACAAGGAATCCCCATGCCAAAAGTAAACGCAAGGCTTTTTAGCTCCAGTCTTAAAAAGCGATGCACATGCCCAGGAATTGCATAGTCTGTGAATGTGTTCCAGACCTGGCCCAGATATGCTGTTTATAAAAGAAAGGACTTTACAATGCAGTTTATAATATTTAAAAGGTACAACATTTATGCTGGAAGAAGTGACAGTTATCAATCAGGCTGAGACAACCAATAAAGCATAGAACAGTGTTTCAACAGGGCTCCAAAACTTACCTAAACCCTTTTTCATAAAGATAAACACATTTTAAAAGATTCATTTATCCTCTAATTCTTTTTTTTAACATCTTTATTGGAGTATAGTTGCTTTACAACAGCGTGCTAGTTTCTGCTGTATAACAAAGTGAATCAGCTATACGTATACATATATCCCCATATCTCCTCCATCGCACATCTCCCTCCCACCCTTCCTATCCCACCCCGCTAGGTGGTCACAAATCACTGAGCTGATCTCCCTGTGCTATGCCACTGCTTCCCACTAGCTATCTATTTTACATTTGGTAGTGTATATGTGTCCATGCCACTCTCTCACTTCGTCCCAGCTTACACTTCCCCCTCTCCGTATCCTCAAATCCATTCTCTACGTCTGTGTGTTTATTCCAATCCTGGGCCCTAGGTTCTTCAGAACTTTTTTTTTTTTTTTTAGACTCCATATATATGTGTTAGCATACGGTATTTGTTTTTCTCTTCCTGACTTACTTCATTCTGTATGACAGTCTCAAGGTCCATTCACTTCACTACAAATAACTCAATTTCATTTCTTTTTATTGCTGGGTAATATTCCATTGTAAATATGTGCCATATCTTCTCTATCCATTCATCTGTTGATGGACACTTAGGTTGCTTCCATGTCCTGGCTATTGTAAATAGAGCTGCAATGAACACATTGCTACATGACTCTTTTTGAATTATGGTTTCTCAGGGTATATGCTCAATAGTGGGGTTGCTATGTTGTACGGTAGTTTTATTTTTAGTTTTTTAAGGAACCTCCATACTGTTCTCCATAGTGGCTCTATCAATTTACATTCCCACCAACAGTGCAAGAGGGTTCCCTTTTCTCCACACCCTCTCCAGCATTTAGTGTTTGTAGATTTTTTGATGATGGCCATTCTGATCGGTGTGAGGTGATACCTCATTGTAGTTTTGATTTGCATTTCTCTAATGATTAGTGATGTTGAGCATCCTTTCATGTGTTTGTTGGCAATCTGTATACCTTCTCTGGAGAAATGTCTGTTTAGGTCTTCTGCCCAGTTTTGGATTGGGTTGTTTGTTTTTTTTGATATTGAGCGACATGAGCTGCTTGTATATTTTGGAGATTAATCCTCTGTCAGTTGCTTCGTCTGCAAATATTTTCTCCCATTCTGAGGGTTGTCTTTTCATTTTGTTTATGGTTTCCTTGGCTGTACAAAAGCTTTTAAATTTCATTAGATCCCATTTGTTTATTATTATTTTTATTTCCATTTCTCTGGGTCAAAAAGGATCTTGCTGTGATTTATGTCATAGAGTGTTCTGCCTATGTTTGTCTCTAAGAGTTTTACAGTGTCTGGCCTTACATTTAGGTTTTTAATCCATTTTGAGTTTATTTTTGTATACAGTGTTAGGGAGAGTTTTAATTTCATTCTTTTACATGTAGCTGTCTAGTTTTCCCAGCACCACTTATTGAAAAGGCTGTCTTTTCTCCATTGTATATTCTTGACACTTTTATCAAAGATAAGGTGACCATATGTGCATGGGTTTATCTCTGGGCTTTCTATCCTGGTCCATTGATCTATATTTCTGTTTTTGTGCCAGTACCACACTGTCTTGATTACTGTAGCTTTGTATTATAGTCTGAAGTCAGTCTCTTCTGATTCTTAACACTTCCAACTACACAATAAAAAATGGTCACAGTTGTTGTTAAATGCTAAGATTCAAGGATATTTTTGTGATAAAGGAAACAAAGAATGGGTGAAGGGAACATATGGAAACCCATTTGTATTGATAAGTTGGGCTAAACTCGAGGCAAATATGTGTCTCCCTACCAAGTGTGGTGACCTGTGGGTTTTGAGATTTCAGGTTATAATACTTTCCCAGATTTTCTACAACGCATGTGTATTACTTTCATCGTTCAAAAAACAAATGCAATGTCATAGGATGATGAAAGTGCTACACTGTTCCACTTCATTTTAAACCATTCACTGATGAAAAGTACATTTGGTACTTGGAATGCCAATATACTAACTTGGAGAAAAGGAGAAAGATTGGGCAATCTGTAGATTGCCATGTGTACACCAGCTATAAAAGAACTGTGGTCCGCTTAAACACCACTCTCAGGTTTCTGGTGTCCTATGAAAATAAATGAAGCAGGGAGTCCAGCCCTGGCGGGAGATGAAGGGGAACGTTTGTGCCTCTAATTTCCTGTTTATTCTCTCAGATACCAACCATTACACTCAGCCATTGGGAGAAATTTTAAACCTGTAGCAATAATCTAAACATTGTTCTGTTTATTTCCCCCAACAAAAAATAGTGTAAATAGAAGAGAAATCACAGCTTGAGAGACATTTCTATGTATGTGTGACAATAATGCCTATATTAGTAACAATGGAAAGACATTTAAATCCCATGTTTTAGAGACCCAAGTTTTGTTGAAATAAATGCTCACTGGTGTAAATAATCTTTTCAAACAAAAACACATTTTTTTTGCCTATCTTCAACTATAATGTTTACTGAAAAACTTTTTTAAAATACCACAATTTCAAGCAAAATAGTTGAAAAGTGTACATTAGCCTTGATAGTGAACTCACTTTTTAGGCTGGGTTTCAAACTGTTCTATATATCAACACACAGCAAAAATTAGTTAAGTGCTGTTGAGTAAAATATCCATTTATTAAAAATAGAAAAGCTGCTAAGCTTCTCTGTTGAAATTTGTCCATAAACTTGAATAATGGATGCACAGAACATACAACCTGGAAGCAAGAGGTGTTCCTGCCCCTCCACACCCATCACTCCTAATACTGAGGCCTACACTGGTTGAATGGCCCATTGAAGGTCACACTGATAGGGCAACATGAAGCCAGAGGACGATTTGCAGACTAAGGTTTTGGAGCCATAACTGAGAACTCTCTGGGTTAATTAAGACAATAACTGCATCTCAGCTCTGACAAGAACAAAGAGATAATATTTATGTGAGAAAGAACTAAGTGCATCTGTGGCTGGCACACAAATCTTTCCCTTCACTTTAACTTGTTCTGCCTGTTTTCCAAATAACTCTTGGCTAAGGCCAAAAAAATCCTCCTGTTATTTTATCTGAACCCAGCTTTCACAATTTGATAAGCACTAGAATGTGTGCATTGTGTGTGTGCTGCAGTTGGGGTGGGGGTGGGGGGTAGGGGAGGTTTCAAAATGTTTATTAAATCAGGAAGCAATCATTTTTGTCTGTTACCAAAAAAAAATCATTCTATTTCCCAAACTTATACAGTCAGACCCCACATGAATTCCCTACCAGTGAAAATGGTCAGATTTCCCCTTCCAAATAGTAACATATATTTTATTGAAATATCATTGATTTACAATTAAAATTACATTTTAAAGTTTTATTTTAATATTTTATCAATATTTTCTAGAGAAAGTAACCAAAAATGTGGTCATTTTTAATCAAATCAATGCCTAGAGAAGAAAATCTGGCACAACTACTGTCACTTTTTTAGTAGCATCATTTTGTGAACTTTTATCGTATTCAGCCTCAGAGACATGAATTCACACCTCTTTCCCTGAAGGGGAACACGGCATATTGTTTTAAGTACCAGGAAAACTATTCATCTATGACAAATGTACACCTTTCAAATCTATTCAAGCTAAAGCTATTGTTAAAGGCAGCTAACATTTTTCTGGTGTCATATTTCTGGAGACTCAACAAAATTTACCAGGCACCTGGTTTCTATTCCCTATATATCATAAATCTCCCACAACCAGCAGCTTCAAGCAATCCTTCTGATCCTCCTAGGTTTTCCATTTCTAACTTCTCCTTTCTTTCTTTCCCTTTCTCACTCTCTCTCTCTCCCCCAATTCACTTTCTCAGCAGGCCTTCTCCACAGGGACATTCCCTGCCAATGTGTAATCCAAGTTTGGGCAGCTGCATCTGCATTAACCAGCTTTATAATTAGTTTAAACAATCTGACAGGACATGGAAAACCTGTCTTTCAGTAATTTTAGTTTCTTTCTCTTTCTTTTTTGGCTGCAATATCCAATTTTAATGGTAGGGTATATAATTGACATTCCTGACGAAGAAATAAGAAGACACTGTTCCTTTTGAATTCTTAAAATAACAATAATTAGTATCATCATCATCATCTCCATGCTTCACAATTCACACATCAATAAGGAAATTCAAGCTGATGCTTCCTGTTGGTTGGACTTTCATCTCAGCATCCTGTTAGGTCAAGTCACGGTCTCTTCCTTGCAGCTGTCTGATTATTCCTCCCTCCTTATGACACTTGTTGGTTGGCCTCCAAGACACCCCATGCCCTTGGTGTTCCTCCTACTTCACTAGCTCTCTCTTATCCCTGACCTCAATATTAATTCTTCCTGACCTCCCTGCCCTTTAAGGGTGAGTGCCCTTGGGCTTAGTCCTCAGACCTCTTAGTTTTCCATACACATTTACCTCTTTAACGACCTCACCCAGACTCACACTCACACACTTACACACCTTCAGCCCCTACTGCTCCTTGAATTCCAGACCCTTCTATCCAACCATCTGCTAGTCATCTTCTCTTGGGTGTCTAATGGGAATCTCAAATTTAACACATCCAAAGCCACCCTCTGATCTTCCCCATTCAAACCTCGTGTAATGCAGTCTTCCTCATTCTAGTAAACAGCAACTCCATCCTTCCAGGAGCCCAGGTCCAAAACCTCAGAATCACCCTTACCACCTACCTCTCCCTTTCTCATACCTACATGGAATCCATGAGCAGATCCTAGTGATTCAAAGCAGATCAAGACTCTGACCCCTTCAAACCAACTCTACCCTTCCCACCCTCATCCAAGTTAATATCATCCAGGTCTTCCCTGGTTATCACAATAACCTGGTATCTGATTTTTTCCCTTCTGGACTTGTCCCCTCATAGTCTATTCTGAATTCAGCAGTTGAAAGATTTAAGAGAATTTTACAGAGTAATTTTATAGCTGATGAACAGTTTATAGAAATACATAAGATACATATAGATATATATTCCATACGCATAGAATACATATGTAAATATATAGAAAGCAATGTATAAATACATAGAAATGCATTTGAGATTTTATTTTGAATATGTTTCATTTTCTTTCCCTAACTATTTATTTTTATTGTATTCTATAAGTGTTTCAGTCACAGACTGGGAAAAAATGGTCCTTCACCAGATTTTTTTTTTTTATCATTTCAATTATTAAGATATACCCATGTTGGTTTAATTGGCACTTTGATTGCATACTTTTTCATGTGTTTGCTGGCTCCATATTCATTTTCTTATGAATTACCTGTTTATATTTTCCCCCACAATTCTATAAAGATGTTCTATCTTATTGATAAAATCATAATAACTGTTTGTACATTAGAGATATCAGCCCTTTGTTGATCATATACTATGCAAATATTTCCCCAGAACATTGTCTCTGCAACAAGTTTAGATGGTTTTCCACTACACTAAAATAAAATATTAAAGACTTAAAATGTGGTATGTAGTTTCATTTTCTTTATCCTTTCCTTCATGGTTTCTACTTAGAGATGCCTTTTCTACCACAAGATTGTAAAAGTAATCATCCATATATTTTGCTAATACATTTCTTGCTTACTTTGTTCCATGTATTATTTTTGTCCCCTAGAATTATTTTTGCATGAACTGTTTGGTAGGGATTCTGCTTTATTTTTCCAGATGACTAGGCAGGTGTCCCAACACCTTTTATTGAATAATTCCTCTTTTTCCTTCCAATCAGAAATACCAACCTTATGACATACTAAATTACCATATATACTAATCCAAAAATAGACTCTCTGTATTTTATTCATTGAAGTATTCTTTTACCAATACCACTGTTCAATCATCACTGACATAGTATTCTTTAATATTTGAGATGGCAAGTACCCCTGATAAATATTTCTTATAATTTTGGAAGTATTTTATAGGTTCATTCCACAAGAACTTCAGAATTTTTTTAGCAAATTCCCCAGCTTTGATAAGGATGGTATTGTGTACTTTAATTGAACAAAAGTGAAATGTATGCATTATTGTAGTGAATCTTACTTTACGAGAACAAAGTATCTCTCTCCACTTATTTGAAACGTATTTTATGTCCTACAATTGAGTTTTATAGCTTTCCTCACTTAGTTACTACACATTTCTAAGTAAGTTACTTCCAACATTGTACAGCTGGATTGTTATTGTAAATGGAATCTCTTTTTGACAATATTTTCTAACATTCATGTTGGTGGTTAAGTCATCAACCTATTTTTACTTATTTACTTTATACCCAACCAGCAACCTTAGTCAACAACCAGAGTGCTTCTAACAGGTTTTCAAGTGAGTCTAAACATACTTTGTTAATTCTTGCCACACTTTCAATTCATTCATTAAAAAATTTAAAAAGGCACTTATTACATGTATCTCAAGGTACCATTGCAATTGAATATTAATATTGTATAAAAATATGGACACTTCCAAGGAACATAAAATCTACTAGAGATTATAAAACACATATATATGCATATATTATTGTCTAAGAAACTAGGAGGTCTTTAAATGGGATACAGTTAAAATGTACTATGGGAGACTACAGAAGGATACATTACAGAAGGATGGAGAGTTTAAGGAAATCTTCATGAGAGGCTAGGATTTTTTTTTTTTTTTTTTTTGCGGTACGCGGGCCACTCACTGCTGTGGCCTCTCCCGTTGTGGAGCACAGGCTCTGGACGCGCAGGCTCAGCGGTCATGGCTCACAGGCCCAGCCGCTCCACAGCATGTAGGATCTTCCCAGACTGGGACACGAACCCGTGTCCCCTGCATCGGCAGGTGGACTCTCAACCACTGCACCACCAGGGAAGCCCTAGCATTTATTTTAAGCACAGAATGTCAAGATGTGAAAAGACCAGAGGGATAATATTCTAGAAAGAGAAAAAAATACATATGATCAAAGGTAAAAGAAGAAATAGCCCCAAGTTTGGCCAGAGCACAGGGTATGCTAAAAAGAGATTAGAGTAACTTGCTTCTTGTTCGGTAGAAAATGGGGAGCTACTGGATGAATACAGCTATGCTTTTAGGAAGATGAATCTGGGGCAGGATGCAAACAGGGGCAATTTTGGGGAGAGAAGCACTGAGACAGAGTATACTGGTTTTAAAATACAGGTCCAAAATCCTTTGACACCCCTTCCATTGAGAGGTGGGGTCTATGTCTCCTCCCCTTAAATCTGGACTTTGTGACTGATTGACTGATATAATCCAGTAAAAGTGACACTGGGCCAGTTCCCAGGCCACACCTTAAAAAACTGGCAACTTTCACATCCTATCTCTTGGGACATTAACTCTTGCAACTCAGCTACTCTTGCAACTCATAACCATGCTATGAGGAAGCCCAAGCAGTCTGTGGAGAACTCACATGGAGATAAACTCAAGTTCCTGGTCTTTAGCACCAACGTAGCAGGATAAACTCAAGTTCCTGGTCTTTAGCACCAACTTAGCAGGCATGTGAGTGAATTATCTCAGAACTGGATCCTCTAGCACCCAGTCAAAATACTCCAGCTGATGCCACAAGGAACAGAGACAAACCCGCTCTGCTGGACCCTGCCTTAACTGCGGATTCAAGATTGCTGTTGTTTTAAGCACTTAATTTTGGGGTGATTTGTTGCATAGCAATAGTAACAGGACAGAGACCAATTTAGAGGCTTTCACAACAGTTCAGATCAATAAGATTAAGAAAGAACTTGAAAAGCAGTGTGAAAATGGGGGAATAGAGCTAGACACCAGCAATATTCTGAAGATACAATCAATAGAAGGACTGCAGCCTAAAATTACAATTAAAATCTAGCCACTTAGTTATTTCACTGAATAAGAATGAAGTAAGTAGACACTATTCTTTACTAATATTTTGGAATTGCACATTGTGGTAGATTATTTTAAAGTCAAAAGCTACTCCCTCTCCCCACCCACCCCAACACTCCCCACTGGAAGAGTATACTTTCCTGCCACATTGATATCGAGCTTAGCCATGTAACTTGCTTTATCAGTGGTATGTGAGCTGAAATGACAGTGGGTCAGGTCCAAGTAGAGGCCTTAAGAGACACTGCAAGTTTCTGCTTGGTCTTTACACTTCTGCCATCACAGAGGAACATGTCCCATGCAAGCCTTGGAGAGATACATGCAGAGAAATCCTGAACCCAACCCACGGTCTGGAGCCCAGCCCAGGTAAGTCAAATCCCAGCCAAGCTACAGATGCAAAAGCAAGAAACACTTATTGTCATACATAAGTGTATGGCACTGGTTTATCATATAGAAATCACTGTGTCTTACTTACTAATCTTTGGGAATTGTCCACTGCCACAAACTTATCAGAAATTTATAAGATCATAATCCTAATTACCATAGAGATAAGCATAGAGATATGCCTCTCACTTAGAGAAATATATATATATAGATATATATATAGATATATACACACTGATATTTTAAATGCTTCCATTTGGTTGAATTAAGAGGCAAAGCTTTCAAAAATGGAACCAAATGAGAATTTTTTAATAAAGTATGCAATTTTTTTTTCTAATCTTTGATTTCTTACTACAGCCACCCACTCACTGGATGGGAAGGGGATTTTCTGGTACAAAGTAGTAAATGTGACAAAATGAAGATACTCTAAAGACAACCTTTATGGGTTAGTATACACAGCAGTTCTCAAAGTGTGGTACCCAAGGGGATCTGGGAGGTCAAAAGTATTTTCATAATGATACAAGGACATGATTTGCCTTTTTCACTCTCATTCTCTCACAAGCTGCAGTTTTCCAGGGGCCTCAGAATGCTTTATATCTCAACAGACTGACTACAGAAATAAATAAGAGAATCCAGCTATCTTCTATTAAGCCAGAAATTAGAGATTTGCAAAAATTATTTTTTTAAAAAACAGTGCCATTCTTCTCACCAAGCTTGTTTTGAAAAATATAGAATTTTTTAATTAAAAATTGTTTTTATGTTAGCATAAAATGAGTTTATTATTAATTAAAATTAATAAAGAAATATTTTAAGTGTCCCAAAATGGGGACATTGCCTTTCTAATATAGCAAATATTTATGATATAAACCACATAAACTAAAGCTGTTCAGGACCCTGAAAAATTTTTAAGAGTATAAAGGGGCCTGAGACCAAAAAGTTCAAGATACATGCTATACTACAGCCCAGAGTACACACCAATGTGTTAAAATGTACAGTGGAAAGGCAGACTATAAGAAGAATTTTGGGGCTCCTATAAGAACAAGACCTAGACTTAAATATCATTATCTTCATAATTTAGACAGAAGTGACAGCCATGTGGCCCCTTTGTGCAAACTTTTTACTTTGTTCATAATAATCCTGCTGAATTTTGCCTTTAAATGCTAGAGAGTATGGCAAAGGTTACAGAGTATTGACACTAAACAGTCTTATTTTCAAGCTGCTACACAGAGATTATAAGATGCTCTGGCATTATTATGGGGGGAAAATGGAAGTTTATTAAGTAAACAGAAATGAACTGTTAACAAAAGTAGTTATTTGTGTTTCTTAAGTACTATTAAGTTTATTAAGGACTCAAAACATTTCAAATATATGAGCATAGATAAAACCTCTGTTAATAACCTCACAGGTACACAGTTGCTTTTACCACATTTTAGAAGAGGAAAATGTTACTAGTTCATACACAGTAAACTACAAAGCAGAAACATCAAATCCATAATACCTCCTCTCTGCCAAGCAGTGATTTATACATCATGGTAATTGCAAAATGGATAATCTCTTGAACCACCACATTTGAGACTTTTGAATGAGCATCAAATACTTTTTTCCCTCTGTTTTAATATAAGATGATTTCATAGCATCCTTTCCACCTTTGTTGCCTGCCTATACAGCCTACATGAATCCATTAAGCCTGGAAAACGTTTTCTAATAAGCCTATCACAGATTTTCTACACATTTCTATATATGAAGTGAAAATTAACCACTGAACTTGGATACTAAGGCACCACAATCTTCATGATGATCCAAGAAGATTACAAAGTCACTCAAAATGCTAAATCTACATTTTACAAAACTAGCAAAATGTTTTTCCATGAGTCATTAAGCTCTCCTTTATCTTAGGCCTATCTGTAAACAATACAAAGTAATATAGGGCAATATGTGCGGCAGCTTTTCCAATAGTTTCATCATAATTCTGTATAACTCATACTACTATTCAGTGAGGAAAGAGGTTCCCGATAATCAGCAACTAAAAAAAGAAAAATGTCAGCCACCACCTGTTAAGAAGAAATGATGAGTTTATATGGTTGAGTGAGGGTGTACAAGAGTAATGTCAGCTTCTGGAACAAATAGGTCCAACAATATATAAGGCCTCAACACAACAGAAATTTATTTCTCTCTCTCTCTCATGTTCATATAATTTATGCTCTTTTTTTTCATTGCATAGTTATTACTGGGAAAGACTGCAAATATTGATCATCAAAGATTTTCTCTTCAGGAATATGTGGGTGTTCTGGCTAGTGAAGAGCCCTCCTTCACACAGTGATGGTGACCCAGGTGTCTTCAATCTTGTCTCCCAACCATCCACTATTGGCTTCACGGCCATCTACATCCAACCAGAATAAGAAGGGAGACAGAGCTTAAAATCCTTGTTGCAGATTTGACACACATGATGACACAATGGTTACACAGCTGCTATGTGTGCCAAAGTAGGGAAACTGCAGATAGGAAGAACAGACAATGTGTTTAAACATAATGTAAAACAATATGCCAGAAGATTGCTTCAAGATGGTGGAGTAGAAGGACGTGAGCTCACACCCTCTTGCGAGAGCACTGGAATCACAACTAACTGTTGAACAGTCATCAAGAGGAAGACACTAGAACTTACCAAAAAAGATACCCCACATCCAAAGACAAAGGAGAAGCCACAAAGAGACAGTACGAGGGGCTCAATCACAATAAAATCAAATTCCATAACTGCAGGGTGGGTGACTCACAAACTGGAGAACAAGTATACCACAGAAGTCCACCTGCTGGAGTGAAAGTTCTGAGCCCCACGTCAGGCTTTACAACTGGGGGTCCAGCAATGGGAGGAGGAATTCCTAGAGAATCAGACTTTGAAGCCTAGTGGAATTTGATTGAAGGACTTCGATAGGACTGGGGGAAACAGAGACTCCATTCTTGGAGGGCACACACAAAGTAATGTGTGCATCAGGACCCAGGGGAAGGAGCAGTGACCCCACAGAAGACTGAACCAGACTTACCTGCTAGTGTTGGAGGGTCTCCTGCAGAGGTGGGGGATGGCTGTGGCTCACCATGAGGACAAGGACACTAGCAGCAGAAGTTCTGGGAAGTACACCTTGGTGTGAGCCCTCCCAGAGTCTGACATTAGCCCCACCAAACAGCCAGGTAGGCTCCAGTGTTGGGTCGCCTCAAGCCAAACAACAAACAGGGAGGGAACCCAGCCCCACCCATCAGCAGACAAGTGGATTAAAGTTTTACTGAGCTCTGCCCACCAGATCAAGACCCAGCTCAATCCACCACCAGTCCCTCCCATTAGGAAACTTGCACAAGCCTCTTAGATAGCTTCATCCACCACAGGACAGACAGCAGAAGCAAGAAGAACAACAATCTTGCAGCCTGTGGAACAAAAACCACATTCACAGAAAGATAGACAAGATGAAAAGGGAGAGGGCTATGTAACAGATGAAGGAACAAGATAAAACACCAGAAAAACAGCTAAATGAAATGGAGATAGGAAACCTTCCAGGAAAAGAATTCAGAATAATGATAGTGAAGATGATCCAGGACCTCAGAAAAATAATGGAGGCAAAGATCGAGAAGATGCAAGAAATGTTTAATGAAGACCTAGAAGAATTAAAGAACAAACACCTAGAAGAATGAAAGAACAAACAAACAGAGATGAGCAATACAATAACTGAAATAAAAAATACACTAGAAGGAATCAATAGCAGAATAACTGAGGCAGAAGAACGGATAAGTGCCCTGGAAGACAGAATGGTGGAATTCACTATTTGAAACAGAATAAAGAAAAAAAGAATGAAAAGAAATGAAGACAGCCTAAGAGACCTCTGGGACAACATTAAAAGCACCAACATTTACATTATAGGGGTTGCAGAAGGAGAAGAGAGAGAGAGAAAGGACTTGAGAAAATATTTGAAGAGATTATAGTCAAAAACTTCCCTAACATGGTAAAGGAAATAGCCATCCATGTCCAGGAAGCACAGAGAGTCCCATACAGGATAAATCCAAGGAGAAATATGCTGAGACACATAGTAATCCAATTGGCAAAAATTAAAGACAAAGAAAAATTATTGAAAGCAACAAGGGAAAAATGACAAATAACATACAAGGGAACTCCCATAAGGTTAACACTGATTTCTCAGCAGAAACTCTACAAGCCAGAAGGGAGTGGCATGATATATTTAAAGTGATGAAAGGGAAGAAGCTACAGCCAAGATTACTCAACCCGGCAAGGATCTCATTCAAATTCGATGGAGAAATCAAAAGCTTTACAGACAAGCAAAAGCTACGAGAATTCAGCAGCACCAAACCAGCTCTACAATAAATGCTAAAGGAACTTCTCTACGTGGGAAACACAAGAGAAGAAAAGGACCTACAAAAACAAACCCATAACAATGAAGAAAGTGGTAATAGGAACATACATATAATTACCTTAAACGTGAATGGATTAAATGCTCCAACCAAAAGTCACAGGCTTGCTGAATAGTTACAAAAACAAGACACATATATATGCTGTCTAAAAGAGGCCCAATTCAGACCTAGGGACACATACAGACTGAAAGTGAGGGGATAGAAAAAGATATTCCATGAAAATGGAAATCAAAAGAAAGCTGGAGTAGCGATACTCATATCAGATAAAACAGACTTTAAAATAAAGACTCAAGAGACAAGGAAGGACACTACATAATGATCAAGGGATCAATCCAAGAAGATATAACAATTATAAATATATATGCACCCAACATAGGAGCACCCCAATACATAAGGCAACTGCTAACAGCTATAAAACAGGAAATTGACAGTAACACAATAATACTGGGGGACTTTAACACCTCACTTACACCAGTGGACAGTTCATTCAAACAGAAAATTAATAAGGAAACACAAGCTTTAAATGACACAATACATCAGATAGATTGAATTGATATTTATAGGACATTCCATCTGAAAACAGCAGATTACACTTTCTTCTCAAGTGCACATGGAACATTCTCCAGGATAGATCACATCTTTGGTCACAAATCAAGCTTCAGTAAATTTAAGAAAACTGAAATCATATCAAGCATCTTTTGGGACCACATCACTATCAGATTAGAAATCAATTACAGGAAAAAAAACGTAAAAAACACAAACACATGGAGGCTAAACAATACATTACTAAATAAACAGGAGATCACTGAAGAAATCAAAGAGGAAATCAAAAAATACCTAGAGACAAATGACAATGAAAACACGAGAATCCAAAACGTATGGGATGCAGCAAAAGTGGTTCTAAAAGGGAAGTTTATAGCAATACAAGCCTACCTCAAGAAACATGAAAAATCTCAAATAAACAATCTAACCTTACACCTAAAGGAACTAGAGAAAGAAGAACAAACAAAACCCAAAATTAGTACAAGGAAAGAAATCATAAAGATCAGAACAGAAATAAATGAAATAGAAACAAATAAAACAATAGCAAAGATCAGTAAAACTAAAAGCTGGTTCTTTGAGAAGATAAACAAAATTGATAAACCATTAGCCAGGCTCATCAAGGGGGAGAGGACTCAAATCAATAAAATTAGAAATGAAAAAGGAGAAGTTACAACAGACACCGCAGAAATACAAAGCACCCTAAGAGTCTACTACAAGCAACTCTTTGACGATAAAATGGACAACCTGGAAGAAATGGACAAATTCTTAAAAAGGTATAACCTTCCAAGACTGAACCAGGAAGAAATAGAAAATATGAACAGACCAATCACAAGTAATGAAATTGAAACTCTGATGAAAAATCTTCCAACAAACAAAAGTCCCAGACCAGATGGCTTCACAGGTGAATTCTATCAAACATTTAGAAAAGAGCTAACACCCATCCTTCTCAAACTCTTCCAAAATATTGAAGAGGAAGGAACACTCCTAAACTCATTCTATGAGGCCACCATCACCCTGATACCAAAACCAGACAGAGATACTACAAAAAAAATGAAAATTACAGACCAATATCACTGATGAATATAGATACAAAAATCCTCAATGAAATCCTAGCTAACAGAATTCAACAACATATTAAAAAGGTCACACAACATGATCAAGTGGGATTTATCCCAGGGATGCAAGGATTCTTTGATATACATAAATCAATCAATGAGATACACCATATTAACAAATTGAAGAAGAAAAACCATATGATCACCTCAATAGAGGCAGAAAAAGCATTTGACAAAATTCTACACCGATTTATGATAAAAACTCTCCAGAAGGTGGACATAGTGGGAATCTACCTCAACATAATAAAGGCCATATATGACAAACCCACAGAAAACATCATTCTCAATGGTGAAAAACTGAATATATTTCCTCTAAGATCAGGAACAAGACAAGGATGTCCACTCTCACCACTATTATTCAACATAGTTTTGGAAGTCCTAGCCACAGCAATCAGAGAAGAAACAGAAATAAAAGGAATCCAAATTGGAAAAGAAGAAGTAAAACTGTCATTGTTTGCAGATGACATGATACTATATGTATAGAATCCTAAAGATGTCACCAGAAAACTACTAGAGCTAATCCATGAATTTGGTAATGTTGCAGGATACAAAATTAATGCACAGAACTCTCTTGCATTCCTATACACTAATGATGAAAAATATGAAAGAGAAATTAAGGAAACACTCCTATTTACCACTGCAACAAAAAGAATAAAATACCTACGAATAAACCTACCTAGGGAGACAAAAGAACTGTACGCAGAAAACTATAAGACACTGATGAAAGAAATTAAAGATGATACAAACAGATGGAGAGATATACCATGGTCTTGGATTGGAAGAATCAATATTGTAAAAATGACTATACTACCCAAAGCAACCTACAGGTTCAATGCAATCCCTATCAAATTACCAATGGCATTTTTTACAGAAGTAGAGCAAAAAATCTTAAAACTTGCATGGAGACACAAAAGATCCCAAATAGCCAAAGCAGTCTTGAGGGAAAAAAACGGAGCTGAAGGAATCAGGCTCCCTGACTTCAGACTATACTACAAAGCTACAGTAATCAAGACAATATGGTACTGGCACAAAAACAGAAATATAGATCAATGGAACAGGATAGAAAGCCCAGAGATAAACCCACACACCTATAGTCAACTAATCTATGACAGAGGAGGCAAGGATATACAATGGAGACAAGACAGCCTGTTTAATAAGTGGTGCTGGGAAAACTGGACAGCTACATGTAAAAGAATGAAATTAGAACACTCCCTAACACCATACACAAAAATAAACTCAAAATGGATTAGAGACCTAAATGTAAGATCGGACACTATAAAACTCTTAGAGGAAAACATAGGAAGAACACTCTTTGACATAAATCACAGCAAGATCTTTTTTGATTCATCTCCTAGAGTAATGGAAATAAAAACAAAAATAAACAAATGGGACCTACCTAATGAAACTTAAAAGCTTTTGCAAAGCAGAGGAAACTATAAACAAGACAAAAAGACAGCCCTCAGAATGGGAGAAAATATTTGCAAAGGAATCAATGAACAAAGGATTAATTTCCAAAATATATAAACAGCTCATGCAGCTCAATATTAAAGAAACAAACAACCTTATCAAAAAGTGGGCAGAAGACCTAAATAGACATTTCTTCACAGAAGACATACAGATTGTTAAAAACACATGAAAAGATGCTCAACATCACTAATTATTAGAGAAATGCAAATCAAAACTACAATGAGGTATCACCTCACACCAGTTAGAATGGGAATCATCAGAAAATCTACAAACAATAAATGCTGGAGAGGGTGTGTAGAAAAGAGAACCCTCTTGCACGGTTGGTGGGAATGTAAATTGATATAGCCACTATGGCAAACAGTATGGAGGTTCCTTAATAAACTAAAAATAGAATTACCATAAGATCCAGCAATCCCACTACTGGGCATATACCCAGAGAAAACCATAATTCAAAAAGACACATGCACCCCAATGTTCACTGCAGCAGTATTTTCAATAGCCAGGTCATGGAAGCAACCTAAATGCCCATGGACAGATGAATGGATAAAGAAGAAGCGGTACATATATACAATGGAATATTACTCAGCCATAAAAAGGAATGAAATTGGGTCATTTGTAGAGACATGGATGGATCTAGAGACTGTCCTACAGAGTTAAGTAAGTCAGAAAGAGAAAAACAAATATTGTATATTAACACATATACGTGGAACTTATAAAAACAGTACAGATGAACCAGTTTGCAGGGCAGAAATAGAAACACAGATGTAGAGAACAAACGTATGAACACCAAGAGGGGAAAGTGGCAGGGGGGTGAGGTGTGTGTGATGAATTGGGAGATTGGGATTGACATATATACACTAATACGTATAAAATGGATAACTAATAAGAACATGCTGTATAAAAATATAAATAAAATAAAATTCAAAAACAAACAAACAAACAATATGCCATGGTCTACTTGTTCTAGAAAACAAATAAAACTGCCTAATCCATTTAGCTGGTAGGAATCAGATATGGTGTAATTATTCACATTCAACAGTTTTTTTGTTTCTTTTTGTTTGTTTGTTTTTTGCGGTACGCGGGCTTCTCACTGCCGTGGCCTCTCCCGTTGCAGAGCACAGGCTCCGGACGCGCAGGCTCAGTGGCCATGGCTCACGGGCCCAGCCGCTCCGCGGCATGTGGGATCTTCCCAGACCGGGGCACGAACCCGTGTCCCCTGCATCAGCAGGCGGACTCTCAACCACTGCGCCACCAGGGAAGCCCCCACATTCAACAGTTTTGATTAGACTCTGAGTGTAAGAAACAGAATTATAAACACCAATCTCTAAAAAAAAAAAAAAAGAGTCATTCCATTATTAACCAAAGTGGGAAGTTTATAATTCTGAGATATGTATTCTTTCATTAAAGGATAATGAAAGGCTTTCTTTCCATTACAGAATATTGGGATATCTTACTTGTGTTATGACTAATTTAAGGGAACACTGATGTCTGGTTCTCTTGATGTTCTTTAATTATCCTCTTATTATTACTCCACGTAGAGGAGGATGTCAGTAGGAATAGGCAAAGTTAATCTGGGCTCCTTACATACTTAGAAAGGCTGATTTCCTTAGTATTTCTCTTTTGTTCTCAACAGCTGACTCAACGGGTATAGACACAGACCTGCTACCAAAGCTGCCGGCCCTGGTAACACAGCTGGCTCCTGTCCATGGCCCCCAATGCTGCTTTGTGTACCAGTGATGGGCAGAATTCTAAACCACCTTTTGCATCTCTGAGTCCTCACTCCAGAGGCACAGTCCCAGCTTTGGCAGGCCTGAAGTCCTGTGCTCCTTCTAGCTGGCAGAGCTCAGGGAAAACAAAAGTAGGCATTTCTACTTGGGAATCTAAGAGGAACAGGGCTGTCTCACCCACCCACCTTCAAAAATGATGGATTCCCCCCAATTCAGGAAAAGGATCCAGATGCTAGACAGCCCAAATTGTGACAAATGTCTACTACAGACATGATAAAATGTTAACAACTTTAATAGACACAGACTCCTGCCACCTGTCATGAGATGTGGGCTGTTATCAGAGGGAGAAAACCTGGAAGAAGATTATGGGGGAAATGATTTTCTACTCGTGCCCTCAAGTTTCATGTCCATAAAATCCCCGAAGACTCTACCAGGCAAACCAGGCTTTGTCTTCTCCATTCAATGCCAGGACCTCAGGATAAAGCTACTAAAAGTGGTAGGGAATAGTCCTAGTGATGACAGTCATTCCCAGCACTGTCTAAAAGAAATTTCTGTGATGATGAAAATGTTCTATGTGTTGTCCGGTATGTGGCCTCTAGCCACACGTGGCCATTGAGCACTGAAATTGTTGTCAGTGTAAATGATAAACTCAATTTTTTTTTTTTTTTGTGGTACACGGGCCTCTCACTGTTGTGGCCTCTCCCCTTGCGCAGCACAGGCTCCAGACGTGCAGGCTCAGCGGCCATGGCTCACAGGCCCAGCCGCTCTGAGGAATGTGGGATCTTCCCGGACCGGGGCACGAACCCGTGTCCCCTGAATCGGCAGGTGGGCTCTCAACCATTGTGCCACCAGGGAAGACCTCAATTTTTAATTTTCTTAATTTAAATTTAGATTTCAATAACTACATGTGACTACTGGCTATCACAGTGGACAGTGGAGGTCTACCCTTCCTGTTGGTGTTGAACCAACCCAGTGTATAAGAAAGAAGACTGAAGTCTTTCAGAAGGAAGTTGCTTCATTGACCTCAGCAACCCAATCTAATATCGTAAAAAAATATGTGTGGGTATTTCTTTCCTGTAACTGTTTAAAACATTTTGGCTCTGTCTTGGCTGGATCATGGGTTCAATCCTAACCTGATTTAAATATCCTCACAAAGTTCTAGAGCAACAATTCTAAACTTCTCTGATTATGAGAACCCATATTTTTATTTCATTGAAGTATAGTTGATTTACAATGTTGTGTTAATTTCTGCTGTACAGCAAAGTGATTCAGTTCCACATGTATATATTCTTTTTTCATATTCTTTTCCATTATGGTTTATCACAGGATATTGAATATAGTTCCCTGTGCTATAGAGTAGGACCTTGTTGTTTATCCATCCTATATGTGATAGTTTGCATCTGCTAATCCCAAGCTCCCAATACTTCCTTCCCCCTCTCCTTCTCCCCCTTGGCAACCACAAATCTGTTCTCTATGTCTGTCAGTTTGTTCCTCTTTTGTAGATATGTTCATTTGTATTGTATTTTAGATTGTACATATATATGATATAATATAGTATTTGTCTTTCTCTTTCTGACTTACTTTGCTTGGTATGATAATCTCTAGGTCCATCCACATTGCTGCAAATGGCATTATTTCATCCTTTTTTATGGCTGAGTAATATTCTATTGTATATATGTACCACATCTTCTTTACCCATTCATCTATCGATGGACATTTAGGTTGTCTTAGCTATTGTAAATAGTGCTGCTATGAACATAGGGGTGCATGTATCTTTTCAAATTATAGTTTTGTCTGGGTATATGCCCAGGAGTGGGATTGCTGGATCATATGGCAACTCTATTTTTAGTTTTTTGTGTAACCTCCATACTGTTTTCCATAGTGGCTGTATCAACTTACATTCCCATCAACAGTGCAAGAGGGTTCCCTTTTTTCCACACCTTCTCCAGTATTTATTATTTGTAGACTTTTTAATGATGACCATTCTAACCTGTGTGAGGTGGTGAGGACCCATTTTTAAAGTCAGAATGAGTTATTAACTGTTTACAATAGTTATGCTTTACCTCCTGTTAAGAAAATCTATTATAGTAAAGAGCTTCTCTTAATTCAGTAGTGCTTATATTCATGTATATTTCCTCATAACAGCAGCAACTATATAGGGTTTTCAAATAGTCATACACATAGGCACAGGATACATTATTTATTTAATATATGAGCAATCCTTGATATTATCATGGATTCTAGGACCTCTTACAATCTCCCACTGCCTCCTGGGCTCTGTGCAGGCAGGTTAGGAGCCCTCTTTTAAAGACCATGTTCCCAAGTATCCACCAGATATGTGATATATGTTGTACAGATGTAGGTCTTTGTTCACAAGAGGGAGTTTGGATTGGTATTAGAGAAATGAGAAAATGCAACTTTTCTAATGCTTGGAAGTCAAATTTTTTCAATGTATATCTGGTAGCAGATGTACAATATAAATTATTTATGCTGCAGTGAAGCCCAATTATCATTCTAGCTGCAAAGAAGATCAAGATCTAACAATTTGGATTTCCTAAAAGTGTACTTTTATAACTCAACATTTATCTAATGTTCATCAGTTCTCCACCTGTGATTAACTCATGTTTCTCTGTGTCATCTTTGAAGCCAAAAACCTGAAGAAATAATTTCAGGAAAAAAATAAAATAAAGCAAACATTTACTTAGTAACTCTGCAGTCACTTCATTGTATGTAATCTGCACAGAGCAGATTTCTGAAGTCCATTTGTGCAGCAAATTAGCTGTAATTTCTCCGTTTAATATCTCTATTTACAAATACATCCCTGTAGTATTTATGTCCAAATGCTGAGTGTACACTGGTGTTTCAATTTATCTTAAATGGGACAAGTATTTCATCTCAGTTTCACCTCTTCTATTTCCAAATCAGAGATAAGAAAGCATGTTTGTCCTCCACTCCAGACTTCCAAAGATCTAGTCCATGTCATAATTCTCCCTTTTTGCTATCTAGAGGTAGGTGATGTTTTATACGTGATATATGGGTAACTAACTTTGGGAGCTCTGGCAGAGAGGAGAACTGAGCTATCCCCTGGCTGGAGATGGCCATGAGCTGGACAAGGTCATTGAAAGCTGGAGGTGAAAAGCCACTTTTATGAAGCTGACAGAAGAATGAAGACAGACCTCCTCAGCTTCACAAATCTGTGATTATAAAATGGGGAAGAATGTTTCCACACCATAATTTCTCTGCCCAAAGACCTAAGAGCTAAACTCCTAAAATCTGAGAGGAGACTGGAGGGACACATTGAAGGATAGTGGTCCAAGGTCAAGTTTAACTGCTGGGATCTTGGAACATCCCAAAATCTCAGAGGTAATCCTGTGGTTTGGGGTGATGACCACATCAGACCCACCACAGCACTTGTGTCTAGAGCTTTCCCAGCATCTATACGGACTTCTGGACACACCACTCTCATCAGAATCAAAGTCCCCAAGCACATCTTTCAGAACAGAAGAGCCAGCAGATGTTGGTCCATATGACAGAGTAAAAGTTACCAGGAAAACAAAGCAACTTCTAGGCTAGGAGCTCCATCCATGAAATTTAGTAACCTCTTGGAGACTCTGTATAGATTACCGAAAGACTCCATAAACCTAGAGTGGCCACGACCTTGTTATAGCTGATAAAGTATCAAGCAAATCACAATCCATGCTCCGAGAAAGAAATCTCATAGAAAAAATGGAAGATGTGACAACTTTGGCCACAGACCATTGTATATTTCCAAACTCTCTGGGCTTCCCAGAATGATGTCACCCACTGAAAAAATAGGAACATATTTCATCCACATAGGTTGAAATTGTCTATTTCAATAAAAAATGTGCCTAGTGAGAGACATTCACTTATTACACATCACATGCATTGACTACTGTAGATAACAGCTATTCACTCAAAATAGTCATTCTTTAAAAAGCCTGGAAAACTCAATATTGAATTTAGAAAGCTGAATCTGAGGTTTTAATTCAACTTACAATGGCATGCATTAGCTGCCTAAAAGTGGCTTCTCAATTAAATAGCTTGGGTTGTAATTTATTCAAGATAACAAAAATTTTTTAAAGTCATAATAAGTTAATTTTAAAAGCACAGACACCTACCTTTTTAAGAAAGATCATGTTTCAGGATTCCATAGCATAGAGAAACCATCTTTTTCTGTGGGGAGAAAAGAAGAAAGACTATCCACTAATAACAGAAAGTAGCAAAGGTGAACTTTTAAGACCTGCTATAATTTCCTCATGTTACGGTTTCAGTTACAACATGCACAACTGCAATCTATCATCTTATACTTAAAATATTTCTTAATTTCTACCTAAATGAAATATGTTAAAGATTTTGATTTAACATAATCATTAATCATGATTTAACATGATTTAACATTTGATCAATCAAAGACTTGATTTCTGGGAATTCCTGGTTGTCCAGAGGTTAAGATTCCACACTTTCACTGCCTTGGGCCAGGGTTCAATCCCTGGTGGGGGAACTAAGATTCTGCAAGCCACACACACACACACACACAAAAAGACGATTTCTTAGGAGCAAATGGTAAAAATAAATGGGAATTTTTCAAAATTAGAATTTGAATATTCACTTCACATCTATCCCAATGTCATATCCTCAAATATTTTAATTTCACGAAGTAAATGTCCAAATGAAGAAGTAAATGTATAAAACTCCACTCCTGTTTCAATATTCCCAGTGGAAAATGATGTGAGGAGATTGTAATAGCCTGTGCAGGTAACGTAATGTAACAGAATCATAAGCTACTATCTCCTTCTGTTAAAGCATTTTTTATTGTCCAGACCAATAAGCCATTTAAGGGCTGTGTTTTTCTTAGCTTAGACTTTTGGATTAAGAAAAATATATAAAGGAAAGTAAATCAAAATAGGATCCCTCAACCTAAAATATGACACAAATGAACTTTTATGAAACAGAAACAGACTCACAGTCATACAGAACCGGTTGTGGTTGCCAAGGGGGGGGGGTAGGATGGGGGGTGGGTTGGGAGTTTGGGATTAGTAGATGCAAACTATTATAAATACAATGGATAAACAACAAGATCCTACTGTATAGCACAGGGAACTAAATTCAGTATCCTGTGGTAAACCATAATGGAAAAGAATATGAAAAAGAATGTGCATATATATATATGTGTGTGTGTGTGTATAACTGAGTCACTTTGCTGTATAGTAGAAATTAACACATTATACATCAACTATACTTCAATAAGTTTTTTAAAAGGCTACCTCTGATTTTATTTTACATTTACTATTTATAATAAATAGTTGACATAAAAACCTATTAGTCACTAATAAATACTAACTTTTCTATTCAAAATTACTTTTTGTTGTACATTAAATTATTCTAATATTTTGACCTTATACACTCAAGCCCAAATAAGGAAGGGAATGGTTTAATTTAATGCAAGTTAATCATCTACTATGATTAACGATTTCCACCAAATCTAAGTAAAACAGCTAATGGAATAATGTTCACAAGAATGTAATTCTGACTCTGACTCTGATGTGTTAGTTTCCATGTAAAAAGTAATTTAACTTCCAGTGGGGGATGTGTAGATTCAGAAACAATGACCATGATTTCTGAACCAAAAGAGCTTCAACGATTTGAAATGACCACCAAGGCATAAATTCAAGGCAATCACAGCCCAGAGGACTCATACACACACACACACACACACACACACACACACACACACGCTCACACACACACACAAATATTCAATGGGGACTCCTACATTAGCCTGTGCTTTTTTAGGCTGCCCCTCCTTTTCAGACAATCAAAATCCTTTCTAAACTTTAAATAAGAAATTCTCCCAACATCTTACCTTAAGGAGCATGGATCCTGCAACCACACCCACGCCTGCAAAGAGCCAAGACTGAATACGACCCTTTTGGCTACATTTAGCTCCAGAACCTCTTTGCTTTAAAGCAACACCAATTCCCCACATGGAATCCCTAGATTAAATGAGCATCTGGGACCTCTTCTCTCCTGCTTCCTTAACTTAGACATCTGCCAGCATTACTCTCTCACTGCCAGTGTAGTACTAAGTGTCATAGCTGCCCATTCTATTTTCTGAAATCGCAGTTGCAGATAAGTCCTGCTAACAAAAGAAAGCCAAGACAGACTGATGACTAATCTAGAAACATGGGTCAACATACACACACTGAGCCAAACCCTAATCTCTGGCTTAGTAACCACTGGGATGGGGCTCCTTGCAGATTTTAATTCATAACTGGCTGTCCAGAAAAAAATATGATATCTAGGATTTGTCTCCAAACAATCCAGTTGGGGTCGTAGATGGGAAGTGAGAGATGAAACAAAAGCGACCATGAGTTTGCTGTAGTTTAACCATGAACACATGAAGGTTCATTATAATATCTGCTCTACTTTTAAATTTAAAATTTTCCATGACAAAAAATTAAAACGAATGATCACCCGACAAAACTCATGTGTGAAAATATGAGAAAGAGAGGAATACACAGACCATAAATACCATAACCTTGTTTTCCAAACACCCTTCACCAAAAATGGAAAATCTAGGGAAATAAGCAAAAAAAAATTTAATTGAATATCACACTAGGAAAAATGAACAGCCTGTAGTTATGGTTTTATAAACGAAGTAATAATGGCCTTAAAGCTTCCTTTCAATATTTCAAAAGCCAAATTAGAGGTATGTATTTAACTATAATGAAGTTTCTTTCTTTTTTTTATTTTAAATATCTCTGATTTGAAATAAGTGATATCAACATAGAAACACTGGTTATCTCATGCTTGTCAGAAATTGTTGGTAGTTAATATGCCTTTGATTAATATAAGTGGGAAAATGGATGACCTACAACTAATATCAACATGATCTGTGTCATGAACAAATATCCTATTAAACAAGAGATCTGAGAGGACACCATTTAAAAAAAAAAAAAGCGTCCTTTATGGGTGCAAACTGTGGGACCACAGATATAAACCATCATATCTCCAAACCACTTATGCTACCTGAGAGATCTGTCCTGGGAATCAGCCAAAATATGGGCACTTTATATATGAAAACCACTAATTTGGCCAGAATTTGGAAGAAACTAGAAGGGGTCATAGAAGGCCAGAATCCAGCTTCCACAATAAATGGGAAAAGTCACATACCAAGTAAGATCATCCTCACAGCCTTGGAATTTGACTGACTGACCCTGCCAGACACCACTACTGGAAATCTAATTCTGGACATAAGCTAAAAAGCAGATTTATGTCATGGTTTGGGGAAAGACCATGTGTCAATATATGCCACGCCTGCTTCAAAGATGAACGGGGACAAGAACAAACTTTGGTTCCCTCTGACCAGAGTATGCACAAGACCCAACACTGAAAATCCTAACATGGGATTGGATGATTTGAAAAAAAAAAAAAAAAAAAGAAAAAAAAAAAGGAGTTGACGGTTTTCTGTTTTCTTTTTCAAGTTTTCCAGGCCTAAAACAACCTGTTTCCTTTCCAGTAAAGAAACAATGCCAAATTCTGAAAAGGAAATTTGTCTGACTTAATGGATAAGCACATAAAAGCTGGAAAAGGGAGTATTAGGGGAAAACCAGTGTAACTTGGCCTTAGGAGGCAGGCTTCCAAATTTATTGGTAAAAAAGGACTGAGGGTCAGAGAAGGGAGTGTGGGGATAATAATTACGAACGAGTTGCATGATGGAGGTCAGCTAAACAAAACTGAGTTTTTGTCAATTTGAAAATCACGGTTCTAGCAATTTACTACATGAGCTAAGAGAAACTTCCATTAGCTTACACCCATACTCACATATTTTTCATTCAAGCAGCCATAATTCGAGGTCTAGTTGTATTAATTTGGGAATAGTATAATACAAAGTCTTATGCATTTAATAAATATTTGTCAGATAAAAGAATGAATGAGGTGGTTACTTATACCACATCATGAAATCTAAATCAAAGGTCATTAGAAATGACAAAAATAAAATCCCCAGGTACAGTGGTCATGGCTATTTGTCTAACCAACATTCATAACCTTAATTTTCTTCTGGGGGGTGAGGCAATATGTCAGGGTAAAATGGTCTGCTCCCCAGACACCCTTAGGAAAATGAAGGGGAAGCCATGTGACGCAGTGTTGACCAATAAGATGCAAGAAAGAAGGCTCTGAGAAATTCTGCAATCAAGATATGAAGGCATCTCCTTCCCACTTTCTTGGGAATAGCTTCTGAACAGTGCAGAGCTGCCTCATCACCATGGGGACAAAAGCCAGATGATAAAGACTGAAAGAGAGAAAGAGCCTGGTTCTCAGTGGCATTGCTGAGATGCGGCCCCTCCCAAAATGTCTGGATTCCTAACCTCGCACTTCATGTTAGGTGTGACTTCTTTGAGTTTAACCTGCTGTTTTCTATAATTCACAGGCAGAAATATTCTAACAAACACCAGATATAATTTATCTTTCCCCCTGTGTTCTCAGAAGCTGCTTCTATTTCCAGTGACTGTGATACTCCATATAACTGTCCAATAACAGGGTTATGTAATCATCGCTGACCTCATCAACAGTTCCCACTTGTCAAGAGGATCCCTCACACTAAAATGCCAACAAGATTAAGGGCAGGCAGCCATCAGGAAAAGAGAGTAGTACTATTCCAATGATCAAGAGATGGAGGATCTTCTAACTTAAGACAGTCTTCAAAACATGTATGTCTCAACAAAGAAGGAAAGGGAATATTTAGAGGTCTGGCTAAACTAAACATCAGAAATGAAACATCTCTGAGAAACAGAAAACAAGAACAGGAGGGCACCTCTTGAGGGTTTGAAGGGTATCCTGGTTCAGAGGCCCCTACTCCATGCTTCTACGGGGCCTCAGGAATGTACCTCCTGTGGAACATAAAATTCTACAGTCACTTCTCTCTTAACTGCTGATGTCTCTTGATGGAACATAAACTCCTAGGACTCAGGAAAGCTGGCGTGTAACAAGTACTGACAACCGCTGAATGAAGAAATGAGCAAAGCAACGTACAGATTCCTTTTCCAAGAGATTTTATGGAAAGCATGCAATCCCCCAAAAATAAGATCAAATCTGGGATCATGATTTTTCTAGAAATATAATGAGTTGTATGAACTGTTCAAGTGACCCAATATAACATTTTCTTTTTTTCGCGGTATGCGGGCCTCTCACTGCTGTGGCCTCTCCCGTTGCGCAGCACAGGCTCCGGACGTGCAGGCTCAGCAGCCACGGCTCACAGGCCCAGCCGCTCTGCGGCATGTGGGATCTTCGCGGACCTGGGCACGAACCTGTGTCCCCTGCATCGGCAGGAGGACTCCCAACCACTGCGCCAACAGGGAAGCCCCCAACATAACATATTTAATTCAAATGTCTACGAGAAGAAAAGAAAAGAAAAGAAAAGGGGAAAGAACTACACTTAGGAAAAAACTATTTTAAGCCAGGTGATGCGTTAGGGGCTTTACACCCAGTATTTCATTAATCTCCACAACACACCCCCGCATCCCAGTTAGTCACTAGGGTCTCCCCTTTCAGAGCAGGACAAGTTCAGAGGGAGCTAGGGAGCTAAACCAGGGTCACATACCTGCTAAAAGTCAGACCTGATATTCAAACCCAGGAATGTCAGCTCTCACTTTTCTGCTTTATCACGCTGCTTCCACACTTTGGTCTTTACTAAAATATTGTTTATAAATTGTATACATTAGCTGATATAACATTCACGAGAACCTTCAGTTTATGGCCTCAAAACCATATATGCAGGGTGAGGGTCCACTGTAACCTCAAAAACAATTACTTTTTGCCCCTGTCACTAATCAGACATGGTTTGGCATGACACAGACACTAACCTCTAGCTCATTTGACAGCTGTAAGGAATTACAAAGGAGCTACATACCTACAGCATGTTCCCTCCCGACCAAAAAAATGGTCACTATGTACTTATATGACCTAGAAATGATGCAAAATAAACTTATGTGCCAAGGGCTTCAGTTTTTCTTAGAAATCAACAGCCCTCCCCACCCTGCCCACGTATAGTAAACACACGCACGACACCTTGCATATATGTGCCTTGGAGATGCTGGTGGGTGGGCTTACAGTAAAACCCACGGCTTCTGTGCACACAAGATATCAGATTTACTGAAGCAGTTTAAAGTAAGAGACTCATTTGAACCAAAGGCGGGAAAAACCCACTGTTGAGGGAAAAAAAGAAAAAAAAGGGATGTATTTTGCAAAAGACTGCTAACACTTTTCATTGAATAAATAATACTTCTTCAAAACTGATGAAAATTTAGTGGAAATATTTATCCAGTAAACATCTTAATGAAATAAATTGTTATGACTCCAAAGAAACCTAATTTAACAACATCATAAATTCTTATGGAGAAGAAATAGACTCACCACCCCTGAAACATTTGGTAATCATTTTGCCACAATATGTGCACAGTCTGTGAGGTATGCGCAGAGATGAAAACCTTAATTGTATTAGCCTAACCACAAGCTTCTTTGCTCTGCTATTTCAGGTTAACTCTTCCACCAATTTTTAGACAATACAGAGTATTTTGCAAGTCACCATTTCTATCAGGACAGCTATCTAATATCCATTTTTTTTAAAACCAGAAAAATGTGTTAGAAGCCAAACTTACTGTGGGATGGTTCTTATGTGATAAAACATGTTTTCATTTTTTCCTCCCCCTTTCTATTAGTTATCTATCATTTTCAAACGTTCCATACACAGATCTTTGGCAAAAAAAAAAAAAAAAATCATTAGTATAAGGACCTGGGGTCTTCTTCTAAATAATGGATGAATTATCTTTAGGAAGATAAACTACTCTTTTTTTTTTTTTTTTCAGCTAACCCATTTCAATACTTTTCCATGATAAAGAAAAAGTGTATTCTCAGTTAAATACCACTATTACACACACAGTTCTTCCTCTACAAAGTTATTTTTCAAAGTGTTCAATCTTCACCAAAGGCTAATCATTTTCAAAGATGGGCCTTATAATAAAAGAAACGGGGTAAACATACTTTTACCCCTTTGTTTAAAGATGCTTAAAGTAATCTCTGTACACAGCTTCTCCTTTTAAATCTCTTGCCCAAAACTCCAAGCTTTCTAGCAAATCTGGACTCCCTTCACGAATGCTTACTTTGCTTAAAGTACACCCAGAAAAGTAGGCCAAAAGCATTCATATTCCCCCTTGCATTTGACCCCACCAGCAGCCAGACACTGCCCCATTTACAGAAAAAAAATATATCGAGGTTCACATTAAATTAACTGCCATAAGATGTTCCAGAGCTTGAACTAAGAAAAGGCTTAAACATTAAAATACCTCTTTTCTTAGGCACCAGTTCACTTTCCTTATTTTTTTTTTTTGCATCTTAAAGTAATTCATAACAACTGACTAAGCCTCAAAAATTTACACGAAAATCTACTCTACAAATAAAGTTTGAGAAGTTATATTTAGCAGATTTCTGATGATACTGGGCACAATCTTGGTGCAGCTTCCTAGCCATGAAAGGGAATTCTTATTAGTCTTTAACAGAAAAATAACTGAGCTGATTAAATATAGATCAAAGGAAGTTCTGCCACGAAAAGGTCAGTTTTCTATAACTCGTGGAAAAATATGTATCAATAAACAAGAAGCAAACTAGTGTTTCTCATTCTGGCCTATAATGGTGGTCTGTTTATGATTAGATTAAGGGTAAGCACTTTTGACGCCTTTATTGTGCTTTTCAGTTATTCTCCAATATTTTTAGCATGATCATGTATTATTGTTACAAGCTCCAAAGTTATTTCTTTAATCTTAGACACTACTGATATATAATCTCCTTGTTATTCACATAAATCACTACTGTGAAATAAATAATGCATGTTAATATATTTAGAAAATATATTGATAATTAAATGTATACCTTTAAAATAACTTCTTATACTGTCACCTATAGATTCTAGTACAAAACCATATTAAATGTATTAAGGTTATTTTCTACTTCAAAATAAGCTAACTAATGAACTGATAAATACATTTTTATATTTATCTGTACCTGCTCCAAAAATTTAGAAAATTACCTGTTTCTTGTTCCAACCATTCTCCTTCATCTGTGTTATTTATTCTTTGCCAACTCTTAAAATCTATTTGGGGTGACCCCACCATATGTCAAGTATTTCTCTGACAGCTTTATCAGGACTATAAAAATATATATCTATGTTATATACATATGCTATATACATGTTATATACACATACAGTATATAAACATATACACTTATATAAACATATTACATACACATACATCTTTTATATATACATATATGTATAAATATATATATATGAACTGCATGGTTTAAAGATTTCCACCAGAGAAGCCTGTCAATCCAGTTTCAGGTTTTAGCTACCTTAGCCAACCTGACCAACTAGTTTGACTGAGCTAACAATAGCTTTGAATTTTTTTTCCACTTAAGTGACCAATTGTTTAACCAAATTAGTAAAGAGCGTTGCAGATTAGAAACCTCATTCCTCTTATTATACTGGCCACCCTTACCTTCCCCAGAGACCAATAACCCCAAATCACCATGAGTTGATTCATTAAGCCTTGATTTTGTACTTAGTATTTCTCATTACTGTGAAGGGAAAAGATTAGAGTGTGGTAGTTCACAAGTTCTAAACGTAACTGAAGGTATAACGCTTCTCTGTGCATCTTGCCAGTTAAGCCAATAACTTTTAGATTATTTTCAACAGAAATTGGATGGAAAGTTTCCTATCATTTCAAATTTTCAGCTAAAGTCTCAATGCTAAAGGCAATAGGTGATGAGTTCCGGTCACAGGACCAGACCACAGGACTTGCTACACATGATCAAACCAGTCCAGAGGTCACCCCCAGAGTCTATGTATGAGAACTTGCATTGCAGAAGTCACTTCTTCAAAGAAGATTCTCGGGAGCAGACAGTGGTTCCCTTTTTTTCCCCTCCTGACCAGTTCAGATCAAGTGCCCAAAACAACCCTTATACCTTGGGGTTCTCTGTAATGAGGGAGATTGATCATCTATTCCCTAGCTGGAAGCTTGCCTCGGTGCAGAAACTCACAGCCTGCTCAGTGGCACATGTGTGAGGATGGAGCCCTCAAGCCTGGCGGATGCTGCCTGCAATCGTAGGGCAAGGCAACAGAGCCTCAGAGAAAGTGGAACTGAGTTTGATGGTGCTAACATGTGAGTTTTCCTGTAGACCAAGTGGATCGCATGGAGGTAATGAGGTTTGAGTGATCCTGATAGGTCTCTACCCAAGTGGGCTGCCTGGACAGGCACTCAGGGATACTCCAGTGATACCATTGGAGGACAGGAGCTGCACAGCATAAGTGGTCACTCAGGAGTTGCACTGCCCACATCCAAAAATGGCATGGTAGAGATGGACCCTGCAGAAGATCTCCCAAGAACACATTAGGCTGCGTATGAGAAAGTGCCGGCCATGAAAACAACAGCACCAGCGAACTGCAACGGCCTTGGCCCCTTTTCTGCCCCTGCCAACTCTGGAGGAGCCAGAGACAGTGGGCAGGTAGAAGTACAGAAGGAGAAATGACCCTTCATCCTGGTTGATGATCATCACCAAGCTGGGGTTCAGGCCTGAGGATGGAAAAGGGGAGAAGCTATAAACTGGACAAGAAAATGGAAATTTTATTTACATCGTACTCCATTTTCTAATATTTTAAATTAGATTTTCCAACACTTTTAAAAGAAGAATAAAGCTATTTTCTGTTTGTATCTTATTAAGAGTGACACGTTCAACAAACCAGCTACACTAATAAGTATCCAACCTATGAAAGATTATTTTTCATAAAGTTAAAAGAGAAAGGAAGACTATATAGAAAATCAAAATGTAAATTTAATATAACTCTTAAGACTTTAACTCAAGAATATAACCATATTAACAACAACTTTAAGTGTAAATGGAGGGGCTTCCCTGGTGGCACAGTAGTTAAGAATCCGCCTGCCAATGCAAGGGGCACGGGTTCGAGTCCTGGTCCAGGAATATCCCACATGCCTTGGAGCAACTAAGCCCATGCACCACAACTACTGAGCTTGTGCTCTAGAGCCCGCGAGCCACAACTACTGAAGCCCGTGTGCCTAGAGCCCGTGCTCCACAACAAGAGAAGCCACTGCAATGAGAAGCCCGTGCACCATAACAAAGAGTAGCCCCCGCTCACCGCAACTAAAGAAAGCCCGCGTACGGCAACGAAGACCCAAAGCAGCCATAAATAAATAAATAAATATATTAAAAAATTTAAAAAATATATAAATGGACTAAACATTCCATTCAAATGGCAAAGATTGTCAGAATGAATAAAATAATAATAATAATAAAGCTAGAATCAACTATGCATCAACTATGCACTCTCTGCAAAGAAACAAACAGAAACACAGTTAGATTAGAAAAAAAAAAGTTATACCATGCATGCAAACCCTAAGCATAAAACAGCTGAACTGGCTATATTAATATAAGACAGACTTCAACACAAGGGGGTATTACTAGAGACAAAGACTAACACTTCATGATGATAAAACAGTAAATCTGAAAGAATGGTACAAGAGATAAGAAAACTGAGACAGATGACTTGCTCAAGGTTACTTAGCTAAGAGAATGGTCACCTACAAGTCACTTCTCCCAATTCCTTTTTCAGGGCCTTTTTCATATAACCAGTGCCCCAAATCTGAGCTCATTTGACACAAAAGCAACCAGCCAACTTGGTCAAAACAATTAACTCATTAGCTACCCAGACACGGCCTTAATGGGGGAAGAGGGGGGAGTGCCACTTGGAAGTAGAGGGGCCGGGGTGTGCCTGAGCTGGGTCTGGCTCCAGATTCGAGCACTGCAACTTGCTAGTTGTGTAGCCCTGAACAAACTACTTAAATGGGCCTCAGTCTCCTTATCTACAGAATGGGAGTACCGTCACCTCTCTCATGGGATTGATGGAAAAGACGATGAGGAAGAAGAGGACAGTAACTTACCCAGCTAATCAGTGACAAAGCTGGGACCCCACAATACACACTCACAACCATTTTGTTAAGCTGTCTCCCAGATGCGTTATGCCCAATTGTAAGTACCTGGTGGAATGCGTGACCTTTACTAAGCACTTGAAAAATGTTGATTCCCTTCCCAATACACTGATGCTATCTATACTTGAGAGTAAGTCTAGGAAGGTATTTTCTGTATGGGATCCTCAACTGTAAAACACATTCTTTTCAATCTAGATAAAATGTGTTTCAGATAATCACTTTTTCTTCTGCCATGTTAGCTTTGCCTAACTCTGTAAGGTCATATTGTCTAAGTGAGTAAAGCAGACAGGGTAGAAATTTCAATGATAATTTTATTCATATCACTTTTTACACTACAAAATGAGTCATTCAATGGACACAATTAAACACATTCCTCCAAAAAAAAAAAAAAAGTTTAAACATATCATCTTGTTCGATGAAGAAAGAGACATTCCTCCAGATGACCAGAGAGTCACAGCCTCAGGACTGTAAGGCCAACCTTCAGTTTGGTGAAAGATTATTCAAAAAAGGAGCTCTTTCTCATAGGTAAGTCTGTACTGTATAAGGTGAATCCCTGCATAAAATGTTCAAGAAACTTGACAACTTTCTGGATTATTTTTGTTACATAATTGAGCATGTTATAGGTGTAGACTTTTACAACCACACTGGGCTTCATGTTTTCAGAGTCTAGGCAACTCTCCTAAACTCTCTTATAGTCAAGGTTATAATCAAGGTCAACATATTTTCAACCCAGGAAAGTGAGTGTCAGCAAGGTAAACAGTTGCCCACAGTGCCGCCTCACAAACCACATGAAATTTAAAAGTAAGACAAAACTTGATAATTAATGTTAAAAAATGCATCGCTTGGCTACCAATTTTAGAAACAGCAGAATGCATACAAATCCAAAATAAGAGGTACAAAACCATCAAATAAGGAAGAGAAGTGGAAAAACAGTATGCGGTCAATGTCCCCATCTTTCATACTCATTTTAGGAGACACTTAAAAGCCTACTGTGTGTTAGGTCCTTCACAAATCTAATTTTAAAATTGAGAATAATTATGAACACTTGAAAGCACCAAAGGGCTCAAAATTAGTTTATTCAAATAAATTCAAATGAATTCATGTGGTCACTGAAACTTAATGCACATAAGTGAGTCAAGACATCATATTATCTTGACCCCATTCTATGTTGTAGCTATGTCAGGTTCTGGGTAGAGTATTTTAAACAAAATATTGAATATATCATATCTAAACTACCAAATTTCTGCATGATTTAAGAAAATAGCACTAGATACTGTTTAAAAAGTACCAAATCCAGCGAAATACTACATTACACTTACTGAAAGTTCACATAATTTATTCTCCACAAAAGAATATTAGAAAAGAAAAGCACCAACTACCTAAAGAGAAATTAAAATATTTCCTGGACTACTCAAAAGTTAAGTTAGAAGAAGCAAAGCCACTCTTATTTTCCTTAAAAAAACTTACCCCAGGACAGAGGTTGATAGCAGAGAAATTCAATAATTACACATTACCTATCAAATTGTAAGTTAGGCAATGATTCAAGTTCCTAATTATGAAAAGTTTAACGTGAAATGTTTCAACCCTGAGATACCTTAAAGAAGGATGGGAAATTCACAGAGGAAAAATAGATGACGGATAGATATACAGGTAAACAGACTAAAGGAAATATGTGATTTATCTAATACTTTCCCATAAACAAACTGACTTATGAAAGTTCAGGGAAAGCAAACACCCTGTAAACTAAGCCAGGTCGAGACAAACATCACCTTCTGAAATTAGGAATATATGTTCCAATACCAAAATTATTATTTTGAAATGAGAAAAGAGCAGATGTGTTTTTTATCATTATTCTAGTTTGACCATTCTGTTTTCCTAAATAGTATCAAGTTCATTCCTTTAAATAATTTACTTAACAGACTATGTACATGCTAAACATTGTGCTAGGTGAATGAGGAAACAGAAATAGGCAACCTCAGCCTAAGGAAGCTCTGTGTGTGTGTGTGTGTACGTGCACGTGCATGTGTGTGTGTGTGTGCATGTGTGTTTGTGCATGTGTGCATGTGTGTGTGTGTAGGGCTGGGACTCTGGAAGTTAAACAAGTAAACAGACAGAGCACAGTGCCATGAGTGCTCTGGAGACAGCATTCATAACAAAAGAAAGAGTGGAATAATTCAAATCAGTTATATTATTTTGGTCTGTAATACTTTGTTTGGTTTCTATATCAGTAGGACTGCTTTCAGCTGCCTATAAAAGAAACCCCACTGTATTCCTTTGCTAGGGCTGCCATAACAACAAAATACCAGACTAGGTGGCTTAAACAACAGAAATTATTTTTTTAACAGTTCTGAAGGCTGGAGGTCTAAGATCGAGGGTTGTTTTCTGGGAACGTTCCTTAGCGTGAAGACAGAGCCACCTCCTCACCACGTCCTCACACGGCCTTCCCTCTGTAGGCATGCACACACCCCTGCCTTCTCTCCTGTGTCCTAACATCTCTGCTTATAAGGATACCAGTCAGATTGGATTAGGTCTAAGAGCTTCATTTTAGCCTTATTTATCTCTTTTAAGGCCTTATCTCCAAATACAGTCACATTCTGAGGTACTGAGGGGCAGGGCTTCAACCTATGAATTTTGGAGGGACACAGTTCAGTCCACAACAGCCGTCAAAGTGACTTAACCAAAGAGTCACTTACTTTTCTCAGTTAACGGAAATTCATAGGGAAGCTGATCAGGGTTCATAAAGTCACTCAAGAAAGGCATCCGGAAACTGGACACCTCCATTTCCTGTCCTGCCAACCTCGGTGTATGGTTCTCACTGTCACAACCACAGACAGCAGCTACAAGTGTCCAGGAAGGAAAGGAAAGAATCAGGAGGAAGAAACCTATGTCTCCCTGGTCAGAACTGGGTGAGCCCTCCTGGCTGCAGGGAGGCCAAGGAGAGGAGTATTTTCAAGTGGACACATTGCTACCCTGAACCAAAAGAACAGCTCCGGGCTTCCCTGGTGGCGCAGTGGTTGAGAGTCCGCCTGCCGATGCAGGGGACACGGGTTCGTGCCCCGGTCTGGGAAGATCCCACATGCCGCGGAGCAGCTGGGCCCGTGAGCCATGGCCGCTGAGCCTGCGCGTCCGGAGCCTGTGCTCCACAACGGGAGAGGCCACAACAGTGAGAGGCCCGCATACCGCAAAAAAAAAAAAAAAAAAACAGCTCCATCAGAAAGAAGGGTGAGAGAACTATGTCCCATGCACCTCACTGACCACAGATGCACCATGTAGACTTGGGTCTATACTACTGATCAACCTTGTGACCTTAAGTAAATGCTTTCATTATTCCGTTCTCTGAGTATGGAGGGGTGGGAATGGTACCCAGCCTGCAAAATCGCTGTGAGACTGAAATAGGGTTGCATGAATCAGAAAGCCCAGGGCACATTACCTAAGCCCTAATGGACCTGGGTCTGAGGCCTGGTCTTTAGGTATCCTGAGGAGTCACAAGATTCTAAAATATCACAGAGCACCCAGTCAAGACTCAAAAACACCAAAGAACAGACTCTATCTCTTTACTGTGTGACTTTTCATGTATTCCAGTCCACAGCGTGGCCAGAGAGCCTGCAGTCTCTGACTCCCGTGTGTGTGTGTGTGTGTGTGTGTGTGTGTGTGTGTGTGTGAACGCACACACATGTTTGCTGGGGGGGAAGGTGGGGACTTCCTTTCTGATGGTCTTACACCTTTCGTGAGGGTAGGAAGCACCAATTTACTAGTACTTCTGTTCCTTGCATCACATCCTTTCTCATCCTTTCACAATCAAAAGGCTGCTTTCAGGAATTTCTCTTGAGATATTCTAGACCAGAAACCTATTTAGCAGTGAGGTATACCTTCCAGGGAATTTATGCCTTCACCTCTCCAACAAAGCTGGGAGAGCCTTACACGGAGGGGATGAAGAAGGAAAGGGAAGTTGTGCGTGTGTGTGTGTGTGTGTGTGAGAGAGATGGCATGCTTTAACTTCTGTAACAGGAGGTGTTTAGAAAATATTTAACATAGATCAAGAAACAGCAGTACAATCCTATAAAAATATGTCAATAATTACTAGTAGAAATAGCAAAAAAGTTGAAAGTGGTTCCCACTGGAGTTGGGGTGGGGGAACAGGACTGCAGACCCGGCAAGGGAGTGTAGTTTTTACTAAAGCCTTTTAGTATTAGTTGAATATTTAAAACTTACATGCAAATCTTGGACAAAAATCAGGTATACCTTATAACTTTTCAAAATATATTGTACATATACTTCAATTAAAAAAACTAAAAAAAAAAAAAAAGCTGGGACAGCCTTGGTTTGATAAAAAGTGGAACTTTTCCAGAAGGTTTTTCAAACTCATTGGCTGCTCTGAATTGAGGAGTGGGTTCCTTCTGGTTGTCAACCTTGATGTAAAATCTGTTGGTCTGTCATGTTTATAAATTCAAGCTGAGAAAATAAAAATTAACATGTGACAGATCGGTTCAAGAGAGCTTGGTTCAAGCAGAGTCACGTTCAGGATAGGTGTTAATACCCAAATCATCTGTGCTTTTAAATTTCCTCCTTTTCCTCTGATAGCTGCACAAAAAAATCTCTGTGTGTTACTTATGACAGATGGGAGAGGAACTTTACCCATTTACTTTGAAATTCTTTCAAAGGGAATGAAACATGGACAAAATGAGGCCAGACTTGAGATTCTCAGAGGGCCTCACAGGTCCAAAAAGGCTCTAAATAAAAGGAAATATTCATCTGTATTTCCACAGGGCTATCGTAAAAAAATGTTCCCATCAGCTGCAAGAACTAAACTGTCACCCTTCTAAATGTTGTCTCCATTCAACTCTGAAAAATCGTATATCTAATAATTAACATACTTAACTAGCCCTTTTTCAACACAAAGCTAAAAGAAATTTGCTAAATCCCAAAAAGATGCCAGTTGTGAAGAAGGAACCTCATAAACGCTACTGACACCACAGGCTTGGGGAGGGGAGAAGGTGAAGACTGTCAAAGCCACACTTTTCATAAGATTCAAACCGATGTCCTGAATATTGAGTTCCCTCCTGATTTGGAAAAGATGCTCTCCTAAAAACAACATTCAGCAGAATATTTTCCTTCAATTAAACAGCTCTCTTGCTTTCTCTCTTTGGCACTGGTTCGTTCACAGGTCATTTGGAAAATAAAATGCTACAAGAAAATAAATACAAAGCATTTCAGATGACCAAGAGTCCCACTTAATAAAAATAATCTGATTAAATAAATGTTTTTTTCCTCTAAGTTTTCAGCCAAGTTTGAAATAAGAGAACTTCTCTGATTTTGGGTTTAACACACTGTAAGAAAATTAAGCATAACTTGATTAAAATCGAACCCATAAAATAGAAAAAAAACTATATGAGAGTGTACTCACAAGCAATAAGTGACAAACTATCTTCAGGGAAGTGTCTCCTCTGGTTCTCGTATACTAAGAAATTGAAATATCCGAATCCCTGTTAGCAGAAATCATGAATATAGACTTTTCAAGTTACTGATCATCTTTCCAAATGAATCGCTGTGGTACTTCTCAGCAACCAGTGTAAACAATAATGAAATACTTTTTACCCTCTGTAATAAGCCTGCAGATGACTTCAATTTATTAAACGTGGCACCTCTTCTGCTTATTCATCGGATTGGTTTCCTAACTTGACAATAATAGCAGTTCATTATTCATTCACTGGAGAGACACTGAATTAGTCTCTAATATGCAGATTCTTCCCTTCTCCAAGAAAGTCATGCTATGGCTAAAATTTGCAAACCATTCAACAGAAGAACTGAGGGCGGAGCACCACCCTAGAGCTAAAATCAATGAAGGCTTTGTGGAGAAGATGGCAACTGTGCGAGGTGTGTAAGGGCCTTTAGGATTCGCCAGTTGAAGAAGGGGGTTTAGTGCAAAGTCAGCACAAGCACTGTGGCCGCAGACTTCATGTTCCTGGGAGTTTAATATAGCTCAGTATTGTTGACCCAAACAAAGGTGTTAAAACTTCACTGCAGAAGTTTAGCCATGGATGGTTTGTATTTGGCAAATTAGGGGAATAAAGTTAAGTCCTGAAAGCAACAGGGCACTGTAAAAGCATTTTAGAGGTAATGTTATAATAAGATTTGCTGTGTGCAAATGACTTTAGCTGAGTATAGAGAGTGGAGTAAAGGGGTGAAAACATATAAACATATAAACATATAAAGTAGTTGTTTATTTGTCTCTCTCCTCCAGGGAACTGCAAACCCCTGAGTGCAGGAGCTGCAGCTTGCTCACTGTTACAGTACCTGATACTCACTTAATAGCTAATAGAAAACATGAAAGATTGAATGAATGAGAAAGAAGCCAATAGAAAATTGATTGAAAGGTTATTGGAACAACCAAGGCATGAAAGTTGAGGACAGAAATTTAGGTAGCATCAATAAGAATAGAGGAATGGACAGAAGTGCAAGATATTAATGATAAACTCAAATAATTGGCGACTGTTGGATTCACGAAGATTTAGAACCTAAGATGAGACATAGATCTGGAGTGAAGCTGAGGACTTCTGTTTTGGGCACACTGATTTGAAAGTAGCCATAAGACTTCAATGTCAAGATCTCCAGCAGACAATGGGATGTAACTGAAGCTCAGACAAGTTAGGGATATGGGAGTCATCAGTGAATAAGTGGTTGTAAAAAAGGTAGAAGTGGGTGAGTTGTCTTGTACTGAAGGAATCTGTACCATAAGAAGAGTCGAGAGCAATGCAGAGACCTCCAGAGAATACCATTTTAAGGGCTGGGTGGTGGAAGAGGTGCTCAAGAAGGCCTGCCTCTGATATATGAAAACACTATCGAACGGCCAAGCAAGGCCTAGGAATCAGGAACTTCAGGAATCTACAAGGGTAACAGCAAAAATGAATTCATCTAGTACAATTCCTTCACAGTGAAGGGATGCGACTTCCCCAGTCACCAACTTGGGGAATTTACACAGCAGCCGTTGTTAATAGTGTCTTGGTGTTTTGTACCATAAAATGTGGAGAGAAGAAGAGATGAATCCTGTCATTCCTCCCAGCAGTCTGACTTTATGATTCTAACCAATTCATTGCTTGTTCATTCAGGACAAGTACACAAACTAAACAGAGTCCAGAGCTCAGAGTCTTCACCTTTGCAAACAACAGCACCAAGAAAACAAGGGAATAGATGAGCCTGAAATCTCAGAGTCTTACTGTCATGGTGAACAATGGGAAAATACAGCTTGTTCATTTCTCCTCAGCGATGCTAATGATTCAGTTACATTGGCTTCTTTGAAGGAAAATTACTGTTAACAACCTTAATTTCCTCCTCCTCTCTTTCCCCAGGTACCTGACATTTTAGATAAAATGTTTTCATAAAATATTAAAAGCAAAGGAATTATACCTTAGGTATCTAACTCCATGTTGTTTATGGACTTTATGAATCCCTTCTGTCTCTTCTTTCTAGAGCCTACACTTTTGGTTCTTCAGGTAAATACATAAAGTTTCCCATTCTGCTCATTTCCCAAGAAGCACAATCCATTCCAAGTGAAAAAAAAAAAAAAATGTAAGTGTTACTCTAAGGCCCACCACACATCTTAGCGATATCAGCCATGTGACGTTATGGGACATTCCCGACTTCCATTTAAATTTAGTCCTCGTGGCTACAGTTTTCTTTTCTTTGGCCACAAAACCAGACCACAGGCTTTCCAGCCTGGCCTGACCCACGCACACCTCTGCTGTAGAACAGCCGGCAGGTAGAGCGTGCAGTTTGCCAGCCCAGACCCAGTCACCATCCTTGTTCACCCCTGCCTCTTCGCTCCTGCCCTCTAGTTTCTATCTGAATCAGCTAATGGAAGGCACCAGCCAGAGTCTGGGGGACAAGAGGAGAGTGATGTAGTTATATTTATTCCCCTGCCATCTTCCCGCAGGGACATTACAGGTTGACTGTGTCCCGCTACAACAGGATACATCTCTTGTAGGACAGCTTTTCTTGCCCCTTTACTTAGAGTAGGAGAGCTCCCCGTCATTGCTAAGTCCCTCTTCAGCCCTCACCCTGGTTGTGGTTTTGTTCCCTACACCTGCCCATATCTCCTGAAGGGTCTCCTTATGAAGCCTTCTTCAAAGAACTCAGTCTCACCCACCATCTGTTCCCCGGCAGGCCCTGAATGACACAAGATTAAAGAGTGACCAGATGGGGCCCTCCACTGCGGCTTTCACAGATATTATCAAAGGAAATTGTCTGTAAATTGTAAAACACTATAACATTTCCATGAACAAAAGCTAGTGCAGACTTTCCTGAATATGCAAGGTTTTAATGCCAAGGAAACATGACTGAATCCTACCATATTTCTACAATTCACTGTGTGTTATAAAAATAAACACGCAGAAAGCATACAATCAGAATCCGAATATCATTGCCAACCTCACCAGAAGTTTTCTTAAAAATGGGTATCTGGAGAAACAGATGAAAGAACTGAATCCATCTTTGAAAACAGAAACAATATTTCATTTCCTGCTATTTATCCACATCCAGATTTACTAACTCTGATAATATGATACTTTAGGGTGATTCCAAGCCTTTCAAGGGATGTCATAAAATTCTAAAAATTAACTAATAATTCACTTCATATTATTGAAAACAACTATAATTACTGAAGTTAACTTCTCAAAGAAGTTGAGAATCAGTGACCTAAATTTTCTGTATTTTTCCTAATGTCTCTAAATGAAAATACAGTGTAGTTTCTAATTTATACAGCCCTTTGTCTATATATCATTTCTAAATAGCATGGAAATTAACTTCAGGTATCTATTAAATAATAAAACTCAATAAAATAAATTTATCTCTGATTTTCTAATTCTCAAAGTAGAAAGCAGAAGGTAACAGAGATTCTTAAATAATTAAGTACTTGAAAGTTTAAAGCTATAAGTACACCTGGATAGAATTTTTAGCAATGAAATTAATTTGATTTTCCCAGGTTAATATCAACCTCTGTTGTCTGTGCAGCACCTCACTTTTTTGACCATATATTCAAGGGTGTTTATGACATGTCCCTGGTCTGAGGAATTTAGAGGTTCACAGCTAACCAAATTGATCAGAATATAGATTTTCAACTCAGATTCTACTCAATATCTTTTTACTAACAACTTTTTAATTGGCCTAATAATTGGTAAATTCTTTTTGATTAAGTATTGTATTTTCAAGGAATTTTAAGGACATAGACTGTTTCTAAAGTCATCTCCTGGTGTACTGTATATAACTGAGATCCGACTGAACTAGTAAAGCAATGAAACAATGTGGGGTATGCTTCCTTATTCATAATTTGAGGTTCCACGAGATAGAAATTCCATGCGGACTTTGTTAAAGGCAATTTGGCAGTGCTCCCTCAAAATGTAAAATGTGCATACCTTTTTGACCAAATAGTTCTATTTCTAGGAATTTATCTACAAGAAATTCTCACACATGTGCATGAAGACATAGGTACGAAGATCTTCAGTCTTCCAGTTTGCAACAGTGATAACAGGAGAATGGTTAAAATAAAACATGGTACACCCATAGTTTATTTATGGTACTACTAGAGTTTATGTAATGTTAGAAAGAAAAATATAACTAGTATATGGACATAGAAAGATCACCACAACATACACTTAAGTGGCAAGTAAGCAAGTAGCAGAAAAACATACACAGTATGATCCAGTTTATGTAGTAAGAAAAAGGCATGTATATGTACTTATATATGTAAATGCATAGAAAAAGGAGAAGAGGGAGGTGCTCTAAACTGTTGCCAATGGTTATATCTGGGTATGGGTGTAGGTGGGAAAGCTTGTTTTACATTTTGCTTCTGTGCTTCTGCATTATCACTGCAATTGGAACATATTAATGTATCACATCCATCATTTTAAAAACCAATGAAAACAAAAAATTAATAGAAATTCTAGAGGGGGCTCTGGTGATTTATCCAATGATAGTGCATCAGCAGACATCCTATCTCAAAGGACTTCAGTTTCGTTTGATCCATTGGGATTCCTCCTTTAAGAGCCAAAAGGAAAATGAGGGCTGTTAAGTAGATTGCATGTTGAAACACCGACCTGCAGAAACAGATCTACATTCTGTATGTCCAGGACAAACCCAGCAACTACCAAATAGCAGGGGGGACATTTTGTGACTGGTTAGAGTTCAGATCAGTGATGTACACAAGAGACCCTCCACGTCCCCATAAATGGAGTCACGCATTTCTCCACACTTAGGTGGTCTTATTTCAAAGGAGCCTGCAAAATAGGAGAGAAAGCCCTGGCCTTCCTCCTTCAACTCTGTAGACTTGCTAACATCTTAGAAAAATAAGGGAGGGGAAAAACAGGCAGAAATTCAGACTCTGAAACGAACGTCCACTGGAAACAAATGGCCATAACCACCTTTGTAAGAAATTTAACAGGGGGAAGAAAAGAAAAGCCTAAATAAAGAAGGCACCATGCTTACTTAATCAAGACAACACTAGTTCACAAGGTTTCCAAGCACTTACAGCTGACAAAAGCTCAAAGTGGGAGCTCGTGAGCCGAATATGTTCCACAAACGTGTTTTGTTTGGGCAGCCCATGGGCTGACATGTTTGTTTCTACTGTAATTATTTCTAAAGTTTTTGCAATGATATCTCACGCTTTAAAGAAATCTGTATTTCATGCTTCTCTTGAAAATGGAGAGGTGCTGGCAACCCTGAGCCCCATGCCCACCTGGCAGAAATCTAATAGACCCGCCCGCCAGGAAGGGTCAGGGCAGAGCTCCCGATGCACATGGCCTCCCCATCCCCTAAAGGGGCTGACACCTGGGCAGCCCCATGATGCTTACCTGGCCCTCAGAGGAATCAGAGTGGGTCACACCTGATTGAAACCATGAGGAACCTCACCCAGGAAGGGCTGGCCCTTCAGAAAACTAAATTAGTTTTTAGCCTACCCTGGAGCAGCATTTAGTAACCTCCCTCTCAGACTTCTGGCCCATGTATCTGTAGAAACAAAAGCATCTAGGATTAGATAAGGGCACGTGGTTTTATCTTCAACTTCCCATTTCAATTCTGTGGTCAAGTCAGGGTTGCCAGAAGCTTCTCTGTCACACCTCAGCCCCGTCACTTAAAATAATGGTCTCAAAAGTTTTCACTGTAGCAAACCTCTTGGCAGCATGTACCTGAGTGGCAGGTAACACAGCACAGTGGTTAGAAGTTGGAGTTCTGGTGTCAGCCTACATGGGTTTGACTTCCTATCTCTAACTTTCCCTCCCTGAGGTGAATAACTTCACCTTTCCTAGCCTCAGTTTCCCCATATGTAAAATGGAGATACTATTAGGAACCACCAAGAAAAGCTGTAGGGAGAGTTCAATAAAGTGGCACATTTTAATACATCTGTGGTTTTGTAACTGTTGTCGCCATCAGTGTGCCCGTGGAAGCCCGTGGGGAAACAGGAGTCATGACACCTCCCCGTAAACATCACAGATCCCCAAATTATTCTGGCAGATGCCACTCTCCTTCCAGGCCTAACTGGCTTCATTTCATATGGTCTTTTTTCAAAGCCTGGCTGGGAGACACAGATGCCCTGGGGATAGCTTCCAGCTCACTGAGTTCTTCGAAACCCCCCAGTCACAGAACTTCGAGGCAGTTAGGGCTGAGTTAACGTGAGACCTCTCTGTCCAACTGCAGTCACAGAGTCAGGCAATTCCAGGGAAAGATCTGGCATTCACAGTAGCCCTAAAAGGTAACTAGAACTTCTGTGCTAGTAGAGGGGCAGGGCAAGTGTCCCTTGTTAAAAGCTTCATAGGAATTGGCACAGCCTGCTTTGTATGGATAGGACACTGGCCTTTGCCCCCTATGGAGGAGGAGAACAAGGGGGTGAATAGTCATACTAGTAGCCAAGAGCATTTGTAGCAATAGCAGCAGTAACACAACAGCTGGCATCATTCACACGACACCGCAGGGCACTTTTGCCTTATAGGGTTTTCCTCCTCATTTACAGATGGGGCAACAGACACTCGAGAGTCACCCACTAACACATGACACAGTCAGGATTCAAGCTTGGGTCCACCTGATTCCAATACCCGAAGGTCCCAGCAACTTTACACTGTTGAAAGCAAACCCCAACTTACCGCCCCCTGCCGCCGCCAGCTGCCTCCAAGAGGAAGCATCTCGAGAGCAGTGGTCCTTTAACTTGAGTGGGTCGCAGACCCCCCTTCAATGTGATGAATCCTACAGACCCTTCTCAGCAAAATATTTTGAAATGTATAAAATTAAGTACAGAAGAAACCATTTATATTGAAATATACTTACCAAAAAAAAAAAAATTAAGGCACACATAGTAATGTACATGCTTCCTTTTACAACCCATTAAATGCCGAGACTCATCAGTGACTCTAATACCTGCTCTAATTGTCATTTGGAAGTAAGTGAACATAAAGATGTATTTGCCAGCTAGATGGACCTACCAAATGCCATCATTAGGCCATTAGAGGGTGGTTCTGAGGTGAAGAGCTCCTGTCCTGGGAGAGACAGCACAGATGTCAAGCGTAAATCTAGTGGTCTGTGTTCTCTTCTCTCTGGATGAGCTGCTTATAATTAGTTCCCTCGAGTTACTGTCTTCCTCCTGCTCTGAGGAAATGGCTACTTCATTCATATCAGGGAGCCAACCACCTCCTCTAATTGTTCAGGAGGAGAAGAGTGCTATAGCAAGGGCACTGTGTCTTAAAGCAATGATTTGACTGCCCCCAGGGTGGCTCGGTGGACAGAGGTGGAATTTCCCAGCCCTCTGCACACCAAAGGATTAGGGGACAAGGGCCCTAAAGGAGACTCCTGGTCAAGGGGATAAGATAACACTATCTTGCAGTCACATGGTATGCGACCTTCTCACCGAAGGTTTTCAGGTAGTAGGCAAAGGGGTGTGCAGAGAAAAACCGTCTTCTGATTTATGTCCCTTTCATCTATTTTTGATTCCGCGAAGAAAAGGAAAGTAGATGGAGTTCACACAGAGAAAACAAAACCTCTGCTGGCCCTTCATCCTCTTGAACATAAGGATCTCCCAGTGACTCTGGGGTGAATTTTAAAAGCAGGCGTCGTTCAGCAAGGACAATGCAAACTTCTCACTCATCTACTTGGTGATGCATTTTCACCCAGCTCTCCTTCCCCGGGGGTGAAGTAAACCCATTTGTATATCTGGTGATCTAAAGAGTCCCAGCCTGTGAATGTGCAAAAACGTATCTCTTTCTAAGGCATAACTAGATAAGTAATATTACACCTTGAGGAAGTATTTCTACTTCCAAGGAGGAGGCTTGCTCAAAAGAAAAACTATGAAACAGAAAAACAAATATTGAGGAATGACCTACACAGGGTTATTATAGCTCCTAAACATTACAGAGAAATAGAAAAGTGCAGAATGGACAGTACTGAGAATTACTGAGTGTCCTCACAGATAGTAAAACCAGAGAAACTCAGCGATGAAGAGCCGTCTTAATTTCCTGAGAGGTGGGTAAGTCTTTTTGGCAGGCACTAATAAGACCCACAAATTCACATTACATGGTGAACAGCAACTATTTTAGAAACTTCAGTCTGGACATGAAATATACTAACTGTGATCATTAAAGCGTCTCCATTAGTCCTTGACCTCATTCTGCATATCAAACACACAAGTTCTTGGTTTTACAGGACTCACTGTGATAGATGGCTTATTAAAGACCTGGGTCCTTGGTGCTAATAAACACGCTGTTTCATCCTTACTTTACGAGTGGTCACAAACGACGGAAAATTCAGTCACGGTCTGCAAAATAAGTTTAAGTTTCAAAGAATATTTTTACCTCCCCCAAAATACTTGAGCTCACTATTAAAGACATTTGTGGAGAACGTAAGAAATACATAATCTTTCTTTCCTGTGACTATATTACATAAGGGCTGTGATCCACAAAAGATCAAATTTATTCTCAACACAAGGTTTTTAAAGTAAAAAAGAAACTCAGCAGCTAATTACTAATGTATTTAAAAAATAATCCACAGAAACAATTGAGAGAATGAAGGAATTAGATAATTTAAGTTTGCCAGCTACATCTGAAAGTTTGGGGAAAAAAAATGCAGACACAAAATCCAGAAGCAGACTTATCTATCACATCTTCTCCCGAATTGGCATGCCATCTGGTGGGTTCATGGAAAACAAGACAACAGCACGGAAGCTCAATTTTACCTCAATTTTAACTTGGAAGATGGGTTAGGGCTGAATATTAGGCAAGCCTTAGACATCATTTCACTTCTCAACAAATCAAACCCCAAAGTGAATTTACTAGTATCCTAGGAAAATACCATGTTCGTTTGGATTGCCAAATATAACTGTCCCACGTTGCCAAAATCATCAGTGCGCATTAATCTAAAGATGGTGGATTTGTCCTTGAGACAAAATAGCAGGGTCAAAAGCACTGGCTAAGTCTCTGCTGGGGATGAAATATTTCAAAGAGGTGATACAGATTTAAAACTCCATTTCTGCAAAATCATTCTGGTAACCCTTAACACTTTTTAAACTTCCCTATTTCACTATCTCATTAGGCAAAAACACACCTCCTTAAGATTCCAGGGCGTAGAAGTAGTTTAACGTCAATCACATTTTTCAGGCACACCAATTTTCAACTTGAAAAAGAGTATTTTAGAACAAAGCTCTCTGTGTGGGTGTACATTTGTAAAATAAAGGTAGCATTATCCCAATACATAGCAATGTGTACCCAGTGATCAAATGGAGTCTTAGAAATTCTGTTTTGACAGTTACATGTAGAATAGCATTTTCACCAGCGATTAATTCAGAGCTAGGTAGTGATATCAAAGCTAAATCAAAACTAAGGTGAGACGGCTGAATAATAATATAGTTGTAGGAAAGTATAATCAGTAATCTAATATGGGCTACCGTAGATGTGTTATAACAAGCTACACTCAAAGGGTTACTAGTTATGGCAGCAAAGTCTCTCCTGTCCATAAAAATGCCAATAAAAAATGTTATTCTGCTTAAAAAGTGAATTTTTATGAAAACAGGTGTTCTTTCAAGATGGCCATCATTTATTAAACTTCAAAAGGAAGATGACATAATAGATAAAAACACCAGCTGAAAAATACGCAAGACTGTCCTATCAAAACACAGCATTCTAGATTACATAAGGCGGATAAGGGCAGATTAAATCACATGCCCCTGCCCAGCTACATTTTTGTCCTTCTGCATGATTCTAATAACTTAGGCCACTGAAGTTTGAAGCACACAACATATTAGGTTCTCGGTTCAAGCATATAGTTTTGAAACCAAGAGTCTTGAAAAAACAAAAAGGATAAAGTTAAAATTTTACACACACACACACACACACACACACTATGTTTCTTTTCTGAAGAATACAGTTCCTCGGACACCTTATTAACCTTGTAGATAGACTGCCCAGATAAAGTCACTAGTTGCTTTTACTCATCAGTCTACTTTATGAACCTGATTTCTCTTTAAAGGGGAAATAACTCTATTTTAGATGTTATATAGCTAAAGTTTGAATGACATTATTGCTAACGAAACAGAATTATTAAACAGCTATCTCCACACACTCGTAACTTAATTTACAGGCCACCACGTATCACATTTACGGTAAAAATAGTGACCTTCCATGGACGTTTTGGCCAGAATTAAATTTCAAACATGTGCTTTAGAACAATAGGTAGAATCACCTTAAGAGTCATAAAGAAAAAAAAAAAGTCAGAGGGTCATCTCCCAAACACATGCACATTTATGAAACTATAATGTGCATTTGCATTTTTCTCTAGAAAAGAAATGCTAGTTTTATGATTATAGATTAAGTTGCACTGAGACACACTGGGAAATGGAAGAACTCCGTATTTCCATACTTCTGTAACAGCACTGCCTACAAAGTCTACAGTCCGAAGTATTGTACGATGTAGACAGGGTCTAATTAGTTACGGAAAAGGCAACTTCAAAATTCTGAAAATAAGACAACCTTTAGTCTCCATCATCTGTATGCTCTTAGGAGGCTGGAACACTGCCCCCAAAGAGTGCCAGCCTGTCAGTGTTGTCTGAAGTGGAAATGGTCAATCATTTCTATTATTTCCCCAAAAGAGGTAAGAAGAGTCACACGCATACACATTTACATGGCGTTGCACGGTGCCAACTATTTCCAACCAAAATAATCATATTCACGTCGAGCCGAGCTATTTCTAGCCAGAAGCGGCGAACGTCTGGACTGAGTCTAAGGAAACCCAGCGGGCGATGAGTACAGGGGAAGGGGGTGGCGGCGGGGACCCCCGCCTCCCGCGCGCGCCGGGCGCCTGGCACCGGCACCTGCACCGGCTCCGGGGCTGGGCATCTGGGTGCGCGCGCGCGGGCGCGCGTCCGGGACGCACCCGCCGGGAGCAAACAAGCCCAGCGGGCCCGGGCGGGCCGGAGCATCCTCGGGCGGGACCCGGAAAGCCTTCTCCTACCTGTCACTTTGCCTGGAGCTGCTGCCGAGGATGCGGCCACGGCCGCCGCCTGGAGACCCAGTGGGTGCGCGCGCGACTGTGCGCGCGCGTGTGTGTGTGTGTGTGTGTGTGAGCTCTTGTTTGCGGTGCGGCTCACTAACTGCTCCCGGCGCCACCAACCCCCTCCCCCCAGAAAGCGCCGGCCGCCGAGCCCCCTCCTGGCGCGCGGGCCCGCCCCCCGCCCCGCCCCCGCCCCGCCCCCGCCCCCTGCCTCCAGGGCGCTAGGGTCTCACCTCAGCCCCCGGCGGGGGTCTCCGCGGGCGCGCCCCGGGCAAGCAGCGAGGCACTGCCGGCCCGCCGCGCCCGCCCGCCCGCCGGGCTCGGCGTGTCCCGGCTCCGGGCCTCGCGGCCGGCCGCTCCCTCCTTCCCAGCCCCCGAGTCTCCCTCCTCGTTCTCGCCTCCCGGCTCTGGAGCCAGAGCTGTCGCCTCGCAGCCCCAACCTGCCCGGGCTACGGAGCATGCCCAGTGCGGCGCGCCCGGCCGGGCTGGGGGTGGGCAGGGGCCGGGCCGGCCGCGAGCCAGCGGGGCGGGGAGGGGGCGCCAGGGGTGGCGGCCGGGCTGGATGGAGGGCTGCGCCGGGAAATGGTAGGTGGGGCGCCCGGGGAAGCCGCCCCGCAGCGCGCTCCTCGGGGGTCTCTCCGGCCGCCCCCTGGGGTCCCGGCGCCCCCGCGCGTGTCCCGCGCCTGGGGTCGGGGGACGCACAGCGTGGCGCCTCGCGAGCAGCACCTGTAAGGGGTGGGGGACACCCCTCTCCGATGCGAGACGCGCAGCCGGCTGTGGGCCCTGGGGCGAAGGTGGGGGTTAAAGAGTGGAGAGGGGTCAGGACTGGCGAAAGCTGACAACCCAGAGCCTTTGGCGGGGGTGGGGTGTTTATTTGTTTATATTTTGTTTAATAAACACATAAAGCGCTTACAGTGCTTCAGGCACTGTCATAAACGTTTTTTATTCCTGTAATCCTTAAAACAATCTTCCAAAGCAGGTACTACTATCTCCCCCCCCAACCCCCGAGGCTTAAACTGAGCCACAGAAAGATTAAGTGGTTCCAAAAAGTCTTCCCCCATGTGCAACCTCAGAGACCCAAACCCCCCGGACTTTGGTCCCTGGGATGCTGGGGCGCAGCTCCAGCCAGTTTTCGGCCCTAACTCGGCCCAGGTGACTCCGAGTCACCCACGCATTTAGACCCTAATGGTGTTCCCTTTAGCATCACCCTTTGTGTGGACCCTCGTAACGTGAGGCTCCAGGACTCCCTCCAGGGAAGGCTCCCTCCTCCCCGAAGCTACTCCGCCTCCTCCTCCGGGCCGGCGGCCACCAAAACCCGGAGACGTGGCACCTGCGCATTGGGGACTGGGGCCACGCTAGCAGCTGAACTGGGCATGCTCAGCCACAGGAGCTGGTCCGTCTGGCCAGGAGGAAAGAGCGAGCCTGGCCGCTACTGAGCGGTGGGGAGTGGAGGGGGGAAGTGGGCGCAAACAATAGCCAGGCCCCGAGGACTAGAGGCAGATGTAGATGCAAAAGGCTCATTCTCTTGACACATCCTGGCCTTTTTCAGGCAGAGCAAAGAGGAGGGTGATCAAAAGTTTACCAACTGAGGGCTTCCCTGGTGGCGCAGTGGTTGAGAGTCCGCCTGCCGATGCAGGGGACACGGGTTCGTGCTCCGGTCCGGGAAGATCCCACATGCCGCTGAGCGGCTGGACCCGTGAACCATGGCAGCTGAGCTTGCGCGTCCGGAGCCTGTGCTCCGCAGCGGGAGAGGCCACAACAGTAAGAGGCCCGCGTACCGCCAAAAAAAAAAAGTTTACCAACTGGGCATCCTTCAGTGGGAGGAGGCTGAGGGCCCGCTGACAACTCCTCAGCTAAATCGCTAAACTGCAATCTTCGCCGAGCCCTGAGAAAAGCTAGAAGCCACCGAGCCTTTTGAAGAAGCCAAGAAAAATAGCCTAGACTGAGTTTCCCTGCAAGATCCCAGGAAAAAGCTGTGGGGCTCTTCACTGTTGGAGTCTTCAAGATGCGGTGATCTTGAGTGAAGACAGGGTACTATGACCGCTCTCCTCAAACTGTAATGTGCACACAAGTCACATGGAGATCTTGTTAAAGTGCAGATTTTGATTCAGCAGGTCTGGGGTGGGCCTGAGATTCTGAATTTCTGACAAGCTCGAGTGCCATGAACAGCATGGTCCTCAGATCAGACTTTGAGGTTGGGTCAGTATTTTAGGCCTGTTCTCTATTTTATATTTAACTAAGTTTTAGAAGGGCTAAGCAGTTTGCCCCAGCCAACTGCTCACACAGCCAATAAGTAATGTAGCTAGTTTTGAACCCAGTTCTGGAGGACTTCCTGTGTAAGTTCCTGTATTCTCTGCGTACCACCCATAGACAGATGAGCTAGAAGCTGTCGTCTATGTCTCTTGACTGTTTTAGCAGTGGAACTTAATTTAGTACATAGTACTTCCAATTATAGTATATCAGTTAGCCCTTGCTGTGTAAAAACTACACCAAACTTAGTGGCCTAAAGCAACAACTATTCGTACAATCAGCAGAGCAGTCGTCTGTTGTTTTCTGCTGGCTCCACTCATGCAGATGGACACGTGGAGTTTGGATCCTCATCCCGATGGCTAGGATGACAGGGTGTTTTCTCCATATGGCTTTTTTATACGGTGAGCTCCTGGCTCCCAAAAGCAAAGGAAGGCAAGCCTTAGTTTACAGCAGCATTTCATACCTCCGTTTGCTAATGTCCTATTGATCAAAGGGAGCCACATGGTCATGTCCAGACTCAAAGTATGGAAAAATAGTGAACTTCAATTTCTGATGGGAGGAGAACAAAATAGTGAGGTTTTATGTTTTGGTGTTTGTTTGTTTTTTTCCCCCGAATCTACTACATACACCACCTTCCATAAAAGTAACCCCCCTGCCCTAGGGTTCACTCAGAGTGTCATAGATTAAGCCTATCTTAGTTTTACATATTGGTAAACCAAATCACAGCAGTCATTTTCTGTTTTGCTAGGTCTTTAATATTGAGTTTATTAAGGAACCTCAATTTAGAGGGTTTAAATAGTTAAATGTTATTTTGAAGTACAAAGTTCAATTCGATTCTTTTGAAGTTGTCTTTTCTTCCCTTTAATAACATTTCAGACAGTCATTCACTCAACAAACATTTTTGAAACCTTTTATGGGCCAGGCTCTTTTTTTTTTTTGCCCAGGACACTGAGATAAACAAAAGAGACAAAATCATTACCCCTATCAAGCTAGATATTCTAAGTGGAGACAAACAATAAATAGCATATTAAAAGTGTATGCCATCAATTAGTGCTGAGAACTATGACAGAAAGGAAAAGCAAAAGGATTTTTGAGGTGGGACGGGGGACTGCTGTTTTAGACAGGGATCAGGGACGGCCTCTCTGAGGATGCAGCATTTGAGCAGAGATGGGAATAAAGAGAGAGGTGTGCATATCTGGGGAACAGTGTTTCCAGCAGAGGGAACAGCAAAAGCCCTGAGACACGAGTGTATTCGGCATGCTCAAGAAACAGAAAAGAGGCCAGACTGGCAGACTGAGACACAGAGTGGGTGGAATTGGGGTCACAGAGGCAGCAGGGAGCCAGACCGTGGAAGGCCATAGAAAGGACTTTGGGCTTTCGTCTAAGTGTGATGGAAGTCCATTGGAAGGTGTAGAACAGGGTGGGGACACGATCTGGTTGACAGTATAGAGAGCTTTCATTGAGAATGCCCATGGGGACAAGAGTACAAACAGGGAGCCCATTAAAAGGACACAGCAGTGGTTCTACATGGGCAGATTTTATCATTTTCAGTTCTAAAACTTAGACTTTTAAGTCTTCAACCTCAGACTCGACTTAAGTCCAATCTAGTCCCCATTGCAGGCTCTAGCTGGATCCTTTACTCCTTGAAGTGGAAGGCTGGTGGCACAGGATCTAGCCCTTAAACACTTTCTCTCCTGCCCCTTGCTCTTGCCACCTGAACTTCAAGGCCTAGTTCCTCCGGCGTAGAGCAGGAAAGAGGAAGGAAAGGGATGAGTGTCTATCCTTGTGGCCATCGTGGTCCTTGCTTGACTCACTGTGGCTGCTTCTCTGGCTAAGAGACCAGTGACACTGGGGCAGGTGTCCCCAGAGCCAGCTTTCTGCTGTGGAGGACATAGTGAGGCCCTTGGAGGGTCCTTCTGGACCTCCCACAAGTCCCCTCCCTCTAGCTCTTCTCCTTTTATTCCAAGCCCCATGGTTCTCTCCATGGCGGTTGAGCCCAGTGCATCTTACTGCTGGGGCTCACATGCCAGGCAGGCCACTGTAGGGTGGGGCACCTACAGGAAAGTGAGCCCAACAGCCTTCTACAGTGTCCGCTGGAAGTAGAGAAACTAGAGAAAATTGCCCATCCTGGCCAGCCTAAAAAGTTGGTAAGGAAGGAAGCAGATAAGATGGAGCTATTTCCGTCACAAGGGGATGCCTAGACCCAGTTCTTTCTCAAGAATGTGGATCCCTGAACATGTCTTTGTACTTAAAAGGCTCTAGTTTTCAGTTCTGGGGCAACATCTTGTTACAAGAATTAACATTCAGTTCCTTATCTCAATTTTTTATAAAGTCTATGTGTTATTGTTGCTTTATACGAAACAACATGTAGAGGATATGAGAAAATGAGGACCTTTAAGTTAATAGTCCCACCTGTGTTTGCAAAAGATCACATTGCATTCTTTTTAGAGAAAGGGCAGTACAACTCTTGTCCTGATTTAAAGTGGTACATTAATCGCAGCTTCCACCTAGCCCTTTACGTGCGGTCTTTGGAAATGAAAAAAATCACCACTGGCCCATTTGTCCAGTTTGCCTTAATTAAGGACATAATCTTTGAAAAGTGGGCAGCACACAAAGCAACCTGACATGGGCTGTCTCTGCCCCAGGATGTCTCCTCCCTAACCTGTGTGTCTTGTTCCACTAAAACTTGTTAGGGACACTGAGAACCAAAAAGAATGATAATCAAGAAAATTGCCTAAGGATTCAGTTTATGTAGAATACAATGGCAGTTGGGAAAAAAAAAGAACAAAACACTAAACTTTCTGTTAAATCAATTTTTTAAACTCTTTTTAAAATTAATTAATTAATTCACTTATTTATTTTTGGCGGCATTGGGTCTTTCTGGCTGCGTGCAGGCTTCCTCTAGTTGTGGCGAGTGGGGCTACTTTTTATTGCAGTGTGCAGGCTTCTCATGTGGTGGCTTTTGTTGCGGAGCACGGGCTCTAGGCGTGCAGCTTCAGTAGTTGCAGTACGTGGGCTCAGTAGTTGTGGCTCATGGGCTCTAGAGTGCAGGCTCAGTAGTTGTGGTGCACGGGCTTAGTTGCTCTGCGGCATGTGGGATCTTCCTGGACCAGGGTTCGAACCCGTGTCCCCTTCATTGGCAGGCAGATTCTTAACAACTGCACCACCAGGAAAGTCCCAAATCAGTTGTTGATTGGAGTGTAAAGGGAAGATAGGAAGAAAAGTAGAGAAGAGCGTTTAATTGCATTCCAAACAACTTGACTTGAGAATAGAATTTTCCATGTGTGATCTGGTCTTAGAATTTTACTAGAATATAGAGGTTCAAACCCGCTGTGTGATGATGATGGTGGTGATGATGGTGATGATGATGGTGATAATAGTTTTTATGGAAGTATAAAATATGCAATAAAGCATGAAAATCTTAAATGAGGGACTTCCCTGGTGGTCCAGTGGTTAAGAATCTGCCTTCCAATGAAGGAGACGCAGGCTCGATCCCTGGTCAGGGAACTAAGATTCCACATGCCGCGGGGCAACTAAGCCCACGTGCCACAACTAGAAGGCCCACGTGCCTCAACTACAGAGCCCACACGCTCTGGAGCCTGCACGCGGCAACTAGAGAAAAGCCCACACGCCACAACAAAGAGCCCACACTTTGCAAAGAACCCCGCGTGCCGCAACTGGGACCTAACACAACCAATAAATAAATAAATAAATAAATAAATAAATATATATATATATATATATATATATATATATATATATATATATTTAAAGTCTTAAATGAGAGCTTGAGGAATTTTCACTTATATAAATACCTATATGACTACCACCAGGATCAACATTTTCTGTACCCCAACAAGTTCCTTCATACTCCTTCCCAGTCAATACCACACATGCACACACACCACTACCATCACCACCACCACCATCATCACCACCACAGGTACTAATCACTATTCTAACACCATAGAATTGTCTTCTTTGTTTCTGAACTTCATATTAATGGAATCATGCAGAATGTACTCTTCTGCCTGGCTTCTTTCGATAATTATTATGTCATAATTATTATGTCTGTGAGATTCATCCAATTTGCAGCTTGTACCTATAGTTTATTCATTTTTATTGTTGCATTGTACATCCTTGTATGAATGTATCAAAACGTATTTATCCAATCTATTGTGATGGTAAAATTTTACAGGGATTTTTTAAAAAGTGTACTTGAAAGTCCTTGAAAGCCGATCCTACACTCTCATCCCACTTTCTTGTGTATTCCCTATTACTAGGACAGTAGTATACTAAGTACTCCATATTTAATGGATAATTTTGTGAAAATAAAGATTATGTTGTGACATGGTAAAGTGAATTCCTCAGTGTTTTATGTAAAAGTGCAAATTAATTTATGACATATTTCTGGATAAAAAAGGGTTTTTCCCAAGTAAGTCAAAGGACAATTAAATTATTCTTTTCTGATGCCAAAACATTTGTAATCTTTTCCTTGACGTGTAAGGAATATGTGCTGTTAGATTTAAATTAGAAAGCTTCAAATATGGATGTCAGCATTTGACCTATGGGATATGGTTTATAAATGAGTGCACTGGTTCCCACCTACCTGATGTTTATGGCAAGATTACATAAAATGAAATGAGAGCGTATGGAAAATATACACACCACTTAATGAGGCTGCTAAACTGCTGGCCTAATTGCATGATTTTATGTTTCTCTCCATTTTTTTCAATGTGAACAAATCAGCTTTTTAAAAAAATACATTGATTTGTTCCTACCATCTCTGTTATGCAGCAACAAGATTAGAAAAATACATTAACTTACAATATAAATATCAATTGCACGTTCAACAAGACTCAATGTTCTTTTCTTTCCTTCACTGATTCCATGTGGTTGGAATCACAACAAAAGCACAATTCAGTTAAATTGATTGTTCCTCCATGTCTCAGGAAGACCAAAATTTTCACCCACATGCAAAAATAAATTTCTTTGATCTCCCTCTTTTAGTCATTTTTGCCATTGTGGTTCATGCTAGCCAAGATAAAAAACAATGGATTTTTACAACTTTCCACCCAGAAGTGATTTAGAGGATCATGCGATCCAATCACTTCACCTAATGGATGAACATTTTAAGTCTCAGAGAGGCTCTTGTGACTTGCTCAGGTCGATGGCTTACTGGGACCCCAACCTCTGTGTCCTGTCTGCTAACATGTCATTGCCCCAGCTGAGTCACTGGGTTGGGTCCCATGTTTAGGGACAGGGCAGGGTGATCTGTCCATGATGGGAGGGTGCTGCAAAGGGAAGAGTGGATAACTGAGGCCATCATAGCCATCTGCCACACTGCTTCACATTCCTTGAGGGTAGGAAGCATTTCTTATCTAACTTCTAATCCTCAAAGCTCAACATGGTGCTTGGAACATAGTGAGGTAGTAATAAATGTTTGCTGAGCTAAAAATGAATGGCCCTGCAAGCCACCGAGTGGCTGGAACCAGAACCAGTGAGTCATTTTTTACTTCTTTTGCAGCCTCATATTACGCCTCAAGCGGTCACTAAGTAATATTGATTGACTCTGTTTTATAAATATCTCAAACCATTCTTCTTTCCATTCAAGACTCAGCTTCTCTAACCCCTCCAGGAGGAATTAAGCTTCTTATGTTTCCCCAAAGCACCTTGTACATTTCTATTTTATAGCACTTGCCTCATTGTTTAGAGTTATCTGTTTGTCTGTTTCACCTCAAAGGAGTGTGAAACTCCGGAGGGCAAAAAATCAGGATTCCAACTCTTTTTTTTGCAAAAGAAATAACAGTATGTATTTTTTAAATAGGTAATATAGACACAAGATACAAAATTCAAAAGTAAGGACTACTTCCCACCCACAAGGCTTCAAGTACCAGGAGGAAATCATATACCTGTGCCTATGAGTCTTACCATACCAACTTATATAAATGTATTCTTTCTACTTTTTACACACTATACTGCTTTTTAAATTTAGTCTATTTTGGAAGTGATATCCACACTTGTAGAGCAACCTTAATCTTTTTAATGGTTTCATATCATTCCATTTTATGGATGTGCCATAATTTATATCAGTACAATTAATTACTACTCCTTGCTATAAGCAATGTTGAAAGTAATATGTTTTCACTTCTTCCCCATTCCTCTTCCTCCTCTTCACCACCCAAAATTTAGTTACTTACATTATTTTGTTAGTGTTTATTTTTGTAGCTTTAAATATATCTTCACTTCTGTTACTTGCTTTATTGGTCTATAATAATATCTTTGATACTGGCTGTAAAGATTATCAGTATATTTATACTACTTTCCACCTTTTCTCCTTCTTCCTTTCCTGAATGTTACTTATATTATTCCTACATTTTCAGGGTTTGGTTGGTATTTGATTTAGTCTTAGTCTTATGATTAAATGAATTCCCTGGTAGTCCATTTGCTCTATTTTCTTCATTTAAAATTTGGTTTGCTGAAATTTGTCCTCTAGTATCTTTTAAATGGATTGTGGGATTCATAGTTCCTAATGATTGCATGTCAAGATGTCTGTTTGTTCACTGTATACTTGAATGATTGTTTGGCTTTATATAAAATTCTTGGTTTACCTTGTCTTTCCTTCAGGACTTTACAGGACTTGCTTCTAGCATCTAATGTTGCTGTGACAAAGTCTGAGGCCAGCCTAATGTTTTCCCCCTGAAAGGTGATTAATTTATGTAGCCACATCCACAAAGAATTCTTTCTTTATCTTTCAAGTAAAATAATACTACTAGAATATTTTTGCATCAGTGGTAATATTTAGTGGTGAGAGATGGCATGACATTTAAGCTCTAGATTCAAAGTTACAATGTCTGGAACATTTTCTTGGGTATCATTAAATATTTTATGTTCTATTATTTCAGTTCTCTATTTTATTTATTTAAAATATCTTAATTGCAGTATAACTGACTTACAATCTTATATTAGTTTCAGGTGTACAACACAGTGATTTGATATTGTTATACATTACAAAATGATCAGCATTATAAGTCTAGTTATCATCTGTCACCATACAAAGTAATTACAGTATTATTCACAATATGCTTTATGCTGTACATTGTATCACTGTAATGTATTTATTTTCTAACTGGAAGTTTGTACCTCTTAATCCCCTTCACCTATTTCATTCACCACCACCCCCACCTATCTCCCCTTGGGCAACCACCAGTTTGTTCTCTCTATCTATGAGTCTGTCTCTATTTTGTTATGTTTCTTCTTTTGTTTTGCTTTTTAGAATCCACATGGAAATGAAATCATATGGTATTTGTCTTTTTCTCTCTGACTTATTTCATTTAGCATAATACCCTCTAGGTCCATCCATGTCATCAGAAATAGCAAGATCTCATTCTTTTTTATGGTTAATATTCCATTAACCACATCTTCCTTATCCATTCATTTATCAATAGACACAAGGGTTGCTTCCATATCTTGGCTAGTGTAAATAGTGCTGCAATGAACATAGGGGTGCACATATCTTTCAAAATTTGTCTCTTTATTTTCTTAAAAAAATATACCCAGAACTGGAATCGCTGGATCATACCGAAGTTCTAAATTTTAAAATAGGAGAAAGAGCAGCAATACTTTCAATCTTCTAACTGAGTTTTCTTTTCATTTCCAATGTCTAATATGCTTAATAGCTATTTGCTAAAATATAAAGAAGGAAGGGAGGAATATTAGTTTCTTATTGCTGCTGTATCAAATTACTTATAATCTTAGTGGCTTAAAACAACATAAATTTATTATCGCACAGTTCTGTAGGTTAGCAATCTGAAATGGGTCTCCCTGGGTTAAAATCAAGGTGCCAGCAAGGCTACCTCCCACTTCTGAAGGCTCCAGGGGAGAATCCATTCCCTTGCCTATTCCACGTCCTAGAGGCAGCCCACATTCCTTGGCTCATGGCCCCCTTCCTCCATCTTCAGAATCAGCAACAGAAAGTAATGCACTTTTCACATTGCATCATTCTGACCTTCTTTTCTCCCTCTCTTTTCCACCCTTGAGGACATCTGTGATTACATTGGGCCCACTTAGATAAGCTATAATAATCTCCCAAATCTCAAAAATTTTAATTTAATCATATCTGCAAAGTCCCTTTTGCCGCATAAGGAAAGGTATTCATAGGTCCTAGAGACTAAGACATGGGCTTTTTGTGGAGGGGACATTATTCTGTCTACCACAGAGGAGGAAAAAGCAGTGTAGGAAAAAGTAAGTCACCTGTTCTTATGCAAATTTAATTCTATACTGCAATAGGGAGTTCCTATTAATAAGAGCTTTAAATTTTCACAGTGATCAAACACTTGGACTATCTGTGAGATAAGTGAAAATCTTGTACCTTTCAGAGAAAGGTTGAAAATTATATTGTGGCTAAAATAATCAGGAAGATGCCTTGATTAATCTTGTATCTAGGAGGAATAAAATATATGATTAAAATATATTATTTGAAAAGTCTGTTAAAACATTTCCTAGATGTTCTGGATATCAATGTAGTAAGTAGTATAAGAGGTTAAATATAAATATAAAATTAATTTAAATTTAAAATAACATATATAGTTTAAATATAAGAATAATATGTGAATTAAAATATACCATGTAATAGAAAAGCAGATAGATATAAAGGATTCGTAAACACTAAACTTTGAGAGTAAATGAGGAAATGTTTCAAATTTATGAGATGAAAAGAGGCTTTTCTAAACTTAGTTCTTGAAATCTATGTTTATCATTGGAAATAAGATGAAACAAATGGGAAACGTTTTTTTCACATCTTTATTGGAGTATAAATGCTTTATAATATTGTGTTAGTTTCTGCTGTACAACAAAGAAAATCAGCTATATGTATACATATATCCCCATATCCCCTCCATCTTGAGCCTCCCTCCCATCCTCCTTATCCCATCCCTCTAGGTCATCACAAAGCATCGAGTTGATCTCCCTGTGCTATGTGACTGCTTCCCACTAGTTATCTATTTTACATTTGGTAATCTGTATATGTCAATGCTACTCTCTCACTTCATCCCAGCTTCCCCTTCACCCCTGTGCCCTCAAGTCTATTCTCTAGGTCTGCGTCTTTATTCCTGCCCTGCCACTAGGTTCATCAGTACCGTTTTCAAATTTCCATATATATGAGTTAGCATACGGTATTTGTTTTTCTCTTTCTGACTTACTTCACTCTGTATGACAGATTCTAGGTCCATCCACCTCACTACAAATAACTCAATTTCGTTCCTTTTTACAGCTGAGTAATATTCCATTGTACATATGTGCCACATCTTCTTTACCCATTCATCTGTCGATGGACATTTAGGTTGCTTCTATGTCCTGGATATTGTAAACAGTGCTGCAATGAACATTGTAGTACATGTCTCATGCCCAGTAGTGGGATTGCTGGGTCATATGGTAGTTCTATTTTTAGTTTTTTAAGGAACCTCTCTACTGTTCTCCATAGTGGCTGTGTCAATTTACATTCCCACCAACAGTGCAGGATGGTTCACTTTTCTCCACACCCTCTCCAGCATTTATTGTTTCTAGATTTTTTGATAATGGCCATTCTAACCAGTGTGAGGTGATACCTCATTGTGGTTTTGATTTGCATTTCTCTAATGATTAGTGATGTTGAGCATCTTTTCATGTGTTTTTTGACCATCTGTATGTCTTCTTTGGAGAAATGTCTATTTAGGTCTTCTGCCCATTTTTGGACTGGGTTGTTTGTTTTTTGTTTTTTTTTTGATATTGAGCAACATGAGCTGCTTGTATATTTTAGAGATTAATCCTTTGTCAGTTACTTTGTTTGCAAATATTTTCTCCCATTCTGAGGGTTGTCTTTTCACTTTTTTATGGTTTCCTTGGCTGTGCAAAGCTTTTAATTTCATTAGGTCCAATTTGTTTATTTTTGTTTTTATTTCCCTTACTTTAGGAGGTGGGTCAAAAAGGATCTTGCTGAGATTTATGTCATAGAGTATTCTGCCTATGTTTTCCTCTAAGAGTTTTATAGTGTCTAGCCTTATATTCAGGTCTATAACCCATTTTGAGTTTATTTTTGTGTATGGTGTTAGAGTATGTTCTAATTTCATTCTTTTACATGTATCTATCCATTTTTCCCAGCACCACTTATTGAAGAGGCTGTCTTTTCTCCACTGTATGTACTTACATCCTTTATCAAAGATAAGTTGACCATATGTGCATGGGTTTATCTCTGGGCTTTCTATCCTGTTCCATTGATCTATATTTCAGTTTTTGTGCCAGTACCATATTGTCTTGATTACTGTAACTTTGTAGTATAGGCTGAAGTCAGGGAGCCTGATTCCTCCAGCTCCGTTTTTCTTTCTCATGATTGCTTTGGCTATTCGGGGTCTTTTGGGTTTCCATATAAATTGTAAAATATCTTGTTGTTGTTCTGTAAAAAATGCCTCTGGTAATTTGATAGGGATTGCATTGAACCTGTAGATTGCTTTGGGTAATATAGTCATTTTCACAATATTGATTCTTCCAATCCAGGAGCATTGTATATCTCTCCATCTGTTTGTATCACCTTTGTTTTCTTTCATCATTGTTTTATAATTTTCTGAGTACAGGTCTTTTGTCTCCTTAGGTAGGTTTATTCCTAAGTGTTTTATTCTTTTTGTTGTGATGGTAAATGGGAGTGTTTCCTTAATTTCTCTTTCATATTTTTCATCATTAGTGTATAGGAATGCAAGATTTCTGTGCATTAATTTTGTATCCTCCAACTTTACCACATTCATTGATTAGCTCTAGTTGTTTTCTGGTAGAATCTTTAGGGTTCTCTATGTATAGTATCATGTCATTGGCAAACAGTGACAGTTTTACTTCTTTTTTTCCAATTTGTATTACTTTTATTTCTTTTCTTCTCTGATTGCATTGGCTAGCATTTCCAATACTATGTTGAATAAGAGTGGCGAGAGTGGACATCCTTGTCTTGTTTGTGATCTTAGAGGAAATGCTTTCAGTTTTTCACCATTGAGAATGATGTTTGCTGTGTCATCATATATGGCTTTTATTATGTTGAGGTAGGTTCCCTCTCTGACCCCTTTCTGGAGAGTTTTTATCATAAATAGGTATAGAATTTTGTCAAAAGCTTTTTCTGCATCTATTGAGATGATCATATGGTTTTTATTCTTTAATTTGTTAATATGGTGTATCACATTGATTGTTTTGCATATATTGAAGAATCCTTGAATCCCTGGGATAAATCCCACTTGAACATGGTGCATGATCCTTTTAATGTGTTGTTGGATTCTGTTTGCTAGTATTTAGTATTTTGTTGAGGATTTTTGCATCTATGTTCATCAGTGATATTGGTCTATAGTTTTATTTTTTGTGATATCTTTGTCTGGCTTTGGTATCAGGGTGATGGTGGCCTTGTAGAACACATTTGAGAGTGTCCCTCCCTCCACAATTTTTTTGAAGAGTTTGAGAAGGATAGGTGTTAACTCTTCTCTAATTTTTTGATAGAATTCGCCTGTGAAGCCATCTGGTCCTGGACTTTTGTTTGTTGGAAGATTTTTAATTACAGATTCAATTTCATTACCTGTGAGTGGTCTGTTTATATTTTCTAATTCTTCATGGTTCAATCTTGGAAAGTTGTACTTTTCCAAGAATTTGTCCATTTCTTCCAGGTTTTCCTCAAATGGGAAACTTTTGATACAGAGAGACTGTACAAATAATATTAAGTTAACACAAGTGCCATTCATTAACTTTGCAAAGAAAACATCTAGACTGTAGCTGTAAAATGTATTTCAAGAGGCAAACTACTGATTACTACTTGGATTAACTCTCTGACATCTTAATGAAATAAATAAATTCATTATTAAAAAAAAAGAGAATGAAGAATAGTTCTGAGAACTAACGTGGATTACTGAAAATCCCAAAGTAAATCATTTCTTTGAAACTGCTTATAGCATGTGGAAAAGGTTTTTATTTTTGCTTAAATCTTATTTGAAATGTCAGTAGCTTCTGTGCTGCTTCTTAAGGTGACCCTATTGCTTCCAGACCCAGAATGCAGATCTAGAAGCTTGGAAGTGTCATCCAGGATGGATAACATCTATTGCCCACTGTTTCTCACTATTTTTAATACCACATTGATGCTTTTCCAAGGAAGCATAGCTGTAGTTTCATCTGCTTACTGGAATGAACAACTTTGGTCTCATTTTTCTCTTTCCTACTTTAATATCATTTCCGTCAGGGCATAGCCACCCTTTTTCAGTGCACAAGACCCATCTCTTTATGGGCATTAAAACTGGGTTGATTCAGCCTTGGGTTTAATATTAGAAAAATAAAAATAAATAGAAGCAGAAATGAGTTAAGTAAAATTACATGTAGGTATATGAGGGACTCAACAGTGCAATGGAGTTTTCCATGTGCGGTTTCAGTGAATTTAGGTAGTGCCCATCAAGGTGGCTTCTCTTACTCCAGTTTCTCCACAATTTTGTTAATATCAGGAAAAATATTGGTTCTTTATTAGATGCCCAGACTGATGTTGAGATCTATGGGGGCTATACAGAGCATGCCTCAGCAAAATTTTATCCTCAAGAAAATCTTTATTTACATATAACTTTATTTGACTTATTTTTTTCTTCTTGTAATCTATTGCAGAAGATGGCATAGTGTCTTTTTTTCCACTTACACAAGGTTTCCCTCCCCAGCATGACTCACTGCAAGCTTCATAGGGACCTCAGGCAGGGCAGTCTCCTAGAATCCTTGGTATATATATATATATATATATATGTATGTAAAGATATTTATGCAAACATATATGTATATAAACACACACACACACACACACACACACACACATATATATATATATATATATATATATATAAAGGGATTTATTATAAGGAAATGACTCATACAATTATAGACACTGGAGTGTCCCAAGATCTACAGGTAGCAAGCTGGAGACCAGGGAGAGCCAATGTGTAGTTCCAGTCTGAGCCCAAAGACCCCAAAACCAGGAGGGTTGATGGTGTAAGTAAGTTCCAGTCCAAAAGCATGCAGGTTTGAGACCAAAGCTGATGTTTCAGGCTGAGTCTGAAGGCTGGAAAGGCCAATGTCCCAGCTCACAGTCAAGCAGGAGGATTCCTTCTTACTCACGTTGTTTGTTCTATTCAGGTCTTCAGCTGATTGGATGAGGCCTACCCATGTTAGGGGGGACCATCAACTTTACTCAGTCTACTGATTCAAATGTTAATCTGATCCAGAAACGCCCTCCCAGACTTACTCAAAATAGTGTATGGCCAAATAACTGGGTACCTCATGACCCTGTCACATTGAGACATGAAATTAACCATCACAAGTGCTTAACGCAGTACCTGGCACCTCTAAGGATTCAGTGAATGTTAACTCAGGAGCTCTTTTGGACTACTTCTAGTTCTCGTTAATCTCTTTCTTTCTCTGAACTTCTATAATGTTTTAGTGGTAGTACTATAAAGGAATAACTCTATACAGTAGATATAACAAAGTAATACCCTTATTGATTATTTATATCCATTTTGTTTTCCTAGATAGATTGGGGAAAGAAAAAGCAAAAGAAATCATTGGCAACTTCAGTCATGGAGTAAGTAAGGCAAACTGGGATTTTTACCCACTTCCCATCTAAGAGAGAAAGGAGAGGAGTTCTTGTCCCACATCAAATCAAGGAAAGGATGATGCTCTGAGCAAACCATTCCTAAAAATTTGAGTTTGCTCATTATAAGGGAGGACTGATATCTTATTTGGCGTCGAGTTGGGCAACAGCTGGACTACAAACCCTGTAGCTCACTTTGTGCTAAGTGGGGCTTGAGGATGAAGTTCTTGGGAGAGCCTGAGATGTAGTCCCAGAGTTTGGGAGACTGAATAAATATTAAGTGCAATGCCTACTTCTCACATGGACCGGTCTGAGTTCATTTAAAATGATGAAGCATAGTAAGATACCACTATTAGAGAGAACCACTAATATCAATTCTCTTCTGGGCACACAGAAAAATTGCATTTCTCATCCCTCTAAAGGGTATACAGAGCTGTGATTTAATTCTGGACAATGGCTATAAGCAACAGTGACAAGTGTCATTTCTGATCTGAGAAAGTTAAGATCCTTGGAGACTTCCAGTGTGTTCTTCCTCTGCTGTGGTCCTCTGAAAGGTATGTATTACATTAAAACAGTCATAAGATGGAAGCAGGCTGGATCTCTGAGCCAGAAAGGGGATGCCATGGAGTTCTGTTGGTCCCACAGCAGATTTTCCGTAAGTAAGAAATAGACCTTTGTTGAGGTCACTGGGGTTCCTGGTTCATTTAACCAAGATAGGATATGTTGTAATAGGATAACAACCTATTCTGATGAATGTAGAATCTGAAACTGGAAGTGGGGTGTCACCATAACATAAACTTAAATACTTGATAGATGCTTATCAGTCAATGGGTGGGTGATAAGGTAATATGGATCTGAGTCTGGAGAGACAGTTATGCATGTGTGCAGGAGCAAAATATTTGTTAAAATGTTTGTCAGAGACAACCTCGGAGATATTTTAGATTTCCATCACTGATGAAACAAACTTCCACAAACTTAGACTTAAAACAACAAAAATTTATTATTTTAAAGTTCTGTTAGGGCAGAAGTCCTACACAAATCTCACCAGACTATCATCAAGGTGGCAGCAAGCTGCATTTTGTTTTTCAGATCACATTTCCTTGTTCAGTTGGGTTATTGGCAGAATCCAGTTCCCTGCAGAATTCTAGCTCCTTGTAGCATTAAGGTTTACATTTCCTTGCTGGCTGTGAACTAAGTGTTATTCCCAGTATTAGAGGCCTCCACATTCCATGACCCGTGGCCCCCTTCCTCCATCACCAAAACTAGCAAGGGCAGGTATAATCCTCATGTTGATTGTCTTTGACTCAACTCTTCTGCTTCCCTCTTTTACTTTTAAGAACTCACATGACTAGATTGGGGCCATCTAGATAGTGCAGGATAATTGCCCAGGTAAGGTCCAGGATTAACAACATTGTTCGATCTGCAATCTTAATCCCCCTTTGCCATATAAAATAGCATTTTCCCAGATTTCCAGGATTAGGGTATGGACATCTTTTGGAGTCATTAGTGTGCCTAAGACAGGAGGCATTTGAGCCTAATGGGCTTGCGCTCCAGGGGTAGAAACTGGAAAATAGAACTTTATTTGTTGATTGATGTTGGCTGCATTTGGTAAAGATGTTACAAGAAAGAGATGAGCTCAAAAAACAACTGCCAATTTGCAAGTAGTAATGAGAAAAGCTACAGAGATTCCTGAAATTCAGAGCCTTGAAGGTTTGGAAAAGTCTTCTGTTTCCAGTTCCCAAAGAAAGAGATGGGTTCTCAAAATAGATCTCACGTAATAAAAAGAATACTAGGATAAACTCCAATTGATTAAAGGACCTTAAGGCAAAGACTGAGTACATAGCACCCAGTAAAACTGTTGAGTTTGACAAAATGACTCAAGGCAAAGATGACAGTATGTGGGCACAGCTAACATCATAGTCAATGGTGAAAAATTGAAAGCCATCCCCTTAAAATCATGAACAAGACAAGGATGCCCACTTTCACCACTTCTATTTAACACAGTATTGGAAGTTCTAGTCAGAACAGTTAGGCAAGGAAAATAAATAAGAGGAATCCAAATTGGAAAGGAAGAAGTAAAACTGTAACTATCTGCAGATGACATCATTTTATATGTAATAAACCCTAAAGACTACACCTCCCCTCCCCACACAAACATATTAGAAATAATAAACAAATACAGTAAAGTTGCAGAGTACAAAATCAACATACAAAAACTGGTTGCATCTCTATATACTAACAATGAACTAGCTGAAAGAGAAATTAAGCAACCCAATTACAATCACAGCTAAAGGAATAAAATACCTAGGAAAAAAATTAACCAAGGAGGTGAAAGACCTATAAACTGAAAACTGTAAGACATTCTTGGAAGAAATTGAAGAAGAGACATATAAATGGAAAGATATTCCACACTCGTGGATTGGAAGAAGTAACATTGTTAAAATGTCCATAGTACACAAAGCAATCTACTATCAGATCCTTATCACAATCCCTATCAAAATTCCAAGGACATTTTTCACAGAAATAGAATAAAAAATTCTAAAATTTATATGGAACCACAAAAGACTTTGAATAGTCAAAACAATCCTGAGAAATAAGAGCAAAGCTGGAAGTAATCATATGCCCAGATTTCAAACTATTTTAAAAAGCTGTAGTAATCAAAACAGCATGGTATTGGCAGAAAAACAGATACATAGATCAATGGAACAGAACTGAGAACTCAGAAATAAGCACATGCATACATAGACAATTAATATTGAATAAAGGAGAAAAGAACACACAATAGAGAAAGGATAATCTCTTCAATAAATGATGTTGGGAAAACTGGACTACTACATGCAAAAGCAATGAAACTAGATCGCTGTCTCACACCATACACAAAAATCAACCCCAAATAGATTAAAGACCTGAATGTAAAACCTGAGACCATAAAACTTAAAAAAACAATTTTGAAATATAGTTGATTTACAATGTTGTGTCAGTTTCAGGTGTACAGTAAAGTGATTCATATATATATATATATGTTGTCCAAAAATTCATTTGGTGTTTTCCCTAAGATGGCTCTAGTAGTGCTTAGTTTTCTTTTACTTCATTGGAAACAATTTTGTTAGATTGTATTGTGACAGCTGTCATAGCAGCATGCATTTTAAAAAAAAACCATCAAAATTGGTGAAATTTTGTGTAGCCATTTTAATATTGAAGATGGAAGAAAAAAACAACATTTTCGGCATATTATGCTTTATTATTTCAAGAAAGGTAAAAAGACAACTGAAACACAAAAAGAGATTTATGCCGTGTATGGAGATGGTGCTGTGACTGATCGGACGTGTCAAAAGTGGTTTGTGAAGTTTCGTGCTGGAGATTTCTTGCTGGACGATGCTCCATGGTTGGGTAGACCAGATGAAGTTGATAGTGATCATACTGAGACATTAATTGAGACCAGTCTATGTTACACCACGTGGGAGATAGCTGACATACTCAAAATTTCCAAATGAAACATTGAAAATCATTTGCTCCAGCTTGGTTATGTTCATCGCTTTGATGTTTAGGTTCCATATAAGTTAAGAGAATAAAACCTTCTTGACTATTTCTGAATGTGATTCTCTACTTAAATGTAATGAAACTCTTCCTTTTTTTAAAACAAATTGTGATGGATGATGAAAAGTGGGTACCGTACAATAATGTGGAACAGAAGAGATCGTGGAGCAATGAAATGAACCACCACCAACCACACCAAAGACTAGTCTTCATCCAAAGAAGGTGATGTTGTGTATATGGTGGGATTGGAAGGGAGTCCTCTATTATGAATTCCTTCTGGAAAATGAAACAATTAATTACAACAAATACTGCTCCTAATTAGATGAACTGAAAGCAGCACTCCACGAAAAGCATCCGGAATTAGTCAACAGAGAACACATAATCTTCCATCAGGATAAAGCAAGACCACATGTTCCTTTGATGACCAAGCAAAAACTGTTACAGCTTGGCTGGGAAGTTCTGATTCATCTGCCGAATTCACGAGACATTGCACCTTCGGATTTCCATTGATTCCAGTCTTTACAAAATTCTCTTATGGAAAAAATTTCAACTCCCTGGAAGACTGTAAAAGGCACCTGGAAGAGTTCTTTGCTCAAAAAGATAAAAAGTTTTGGGGAGATGGAATTATGAAGTTGCCTGAAAAATGGCAGAAGGTAGTGGAACAAAACAGTGACTATGTCGTTCAATAAAGTTCTTGGTTAAAATGAAAAATATGTCTTTTAATTTTACTTAAAAACCAAGGAACATTTTGGCCAACCCATATATTCTTTTCTAGATACTTTTCCATTATAGGTTATTACAAGATATTGTGTATAGTTCCCTGTGCTATACAGTAGGCCCTTGTTGGGGAAACCATAAAACTCCTAGGAGAAAACATAGGCAGTACCCTCTTTGACAGTGGTCTTAGCAATATCTTTCTAGATATGACTCCTCAGGCAAGGTAAGCAAAAGCAAAAATAAACAAATGGGATTAAATCAAATTAAAAATCTTCTGCACAGAAAACTGTCTACAAAAGAAAAAGACAACCTACTGAATGGAAGAAGATATTTGCTAATGATAAATCTGATAAGTGGTTAATATCCAAAATATAAAGAACTGATACAACTCAACAACAATAACAAAAACAACCTGATTAAAAAATGGGCAGAGTTGTTGAACAGACATTTTTCCAAAGAAGCATGGCACTGAGTAAGTGAAGTGAAAAAGGCTTAGGAATCACAACCAAGAAAACCTCAGTTGTGGTCATCAATCACATGGAACTGATTGCAGGCAAATAGATCATAAGCCTGCTAGTTTTTTGAGAGAAATATATTGCCAAGAAAACATAAATCTTTGACTATTTTGGATATAAAGCAACTTTTGAGCCCCTAAGGGGAGTCTTTTCTCAAATGCCAATCTCAAACGTGGCTGAAAAGGATGAGGGGATAAGAAGAAGTGCCAGAAGTCAGAGCTCATGGCCACAGACCCCAGAAACAGGCTGCTGAGCAAGGAACATTATCCACCCGGGGCAGGGCTGACACTTGTTTCAGGCACCAAATTTGTACGGCTGCCCCCAAACTCAGTAATGACTTATGTTTCAAAACATTTATGAATATTTAAAATTAATAAAATGAATATTTTATTATTAAAATTTGAAGTTTAAAATCTTGTTTTAAATATTTCAAAATTTTCTTAAAAATAAAAAAAACATGCAGAGGAACCTATGATAAATATCAGCACTTTAAATTAAAACAGAATCCATGGACTGAGATTAAGGTGGATGAATGAAGCACTCGCTTTCAGAGTTGTACAAGTCTCTCTTCTCTTTTGGAAGCCATGAGCTAAGATGATGAAGCCACAGTGTGGAAGCGGACACCACTTGGACATATGCTGCCTTGAAGAGTCACCAGATCCTTACTAGAGTTCGCATGAGTAAAAGATACATTTTTAATGTGCTAAACTACTGAAATTTTTCAAATTAATTTGTCACCTTGGCCTAAGCAACCCTATCCTGACTAGTCAGAAAGTAGCCAGTAAGTTTTAGAATATTTCCAGGCTCCATTAGGAGTGGGGGGAGCAAATCAGCCCAGAACATTTGAAGTTGCACCTGGAAAAAATGGAAATCATTTCATGTTTGTACGCCTCCTCTTTGAGACTGTTCAGTTACATGTGTATATTTTTAAGAGACTGGGAGGAAAAACTATAAAAATGAACATTTGCACTTGTTACATAATGTTTAAGAAATACAGTGATGCTGAAGAAATAAAATGGATTCTAGAAGAAGGTTCTCTTACCTTGGAACCTTTCCAAATACAGCCAAGTTTCTTTGTGAATAAATCAGACGAGGTATTGCCAAATATCAGCCTTCTAATTAGTTATAAAATAAACTGTCTATTTTACAGAATCTTAGTTTGAGCAACGTGATGCCCCAACATATTGCTTCACGTTGAGATGATTGAGAAGGAACAGGAGAAAGGCTGATTTTCCCAGTTTCTCACTGATTTCCATTTTATAAATGATTATCTTTTGAGATTCACTAATTAGGTACTAAACTCAGTGTGCAACTAACCCCTGTCATCATCACTAAATTTCATTCCACAGGTGTAACTCACTTTACTCGGTGATATATTCCTGAAGTTCTATAAAATATGAATTTTTTGCTGTCAAACATTTATGTATGTTTTACAGCTGTTTATCTTCTCTCCTATTAATCTTTAAATGGTAGCATCTTTTAAGCTAATAAATTTCTCTAGCCCCTGGTTAATCTGCTCAGGAGTTAAGCATCTAAATAAACATTTAAATATACTAGGATGGTTCCTCTTTAATCATTGTATAATGGAATCACTCATCACTGCTGATTGATGATGATGATTATGATGATTTGGGGTTTTCATTTTTGTATATCCACAAACTTCTTAAGAACCTTCGATATTTAGAAGCCCAGGAACGGAAAGAATTTGGAATAGTCCCTAAATATTTGGGCAGCTGCCCATGCAACCATCCAAAGCAGTTCCTTTTTAAAGTTATGCCTCTGTATTCAAAAGGGAAAAAAACCTCAGTAAAGGCCTGGCTTCTCTTGAATACACTTTTCCAACAGTTCATAGCCTTGGAAGATCTACAACTGAGGAGCCCTCAGGAAAATATATGTTATGGTCTCTAAAAAGGATAGGAATAGACAATTTACAGAAGAATTAGACAAGGGGAAAATGTTTGGCCCCACTTGTGGTAATTGAATAATGTAAAAATTTAAAACAAAATAGTATCTTCCACTCATTGACCTGGCAAAGACTTTCTTAAATGACCATACTTAATACAGACAAAACAGACACTCTCTAATCTGGTTGGTGGGATTATAAATTTTCCCAAAAATAATTTGCAACACTTATTATACTCTGTCACTGTACGTGCACTTATAAAGTAGTCTCTTCAAAATTTGAGGACAATGTCTAATATTCTAAAATATTCATTTCAAGGAATAATGAATTCTGAATAGTAAAAAACTGAGCCTATAAAGCCTAACAATAGAAGCATGCTTTTATGCATTTAAAGCAGTAAGGATTCCTTGAAAAAGTTGAGCTTTTGATGTCTCTGATCTGGACAAGTTGTAAAACCTTGAGCAAAACACTTCATCTCTCTGAATACTAGTGTCTCATCTGAAAAATAGGAACAATAATACCTAAGAATCAAAGATGTTGCATAACAAAGAGCTTCTTACAAAACTCTCTCCACTTTTGGTTTTCTCTAAGCAGGCATATTTTTATGTTCTAGAGTTATATGTCTAATACAGTAGTTATTAGCCATATATAACTATTTTGATTAAATTTATTAAAACTAAATAAAACTTGAAATTTAGCCCCTTGGTCACACTAGCCAGTTTCAAATGCTCAGTAGCCACGTGTTGATGGTGGCTACTGAGTCGGACAGCATGCATATAGAACATTTCATTATCTCAGAATGTTCTTTAAGACCACATTATTATTCTAGAGCCCTATTTTGTTTAAAATAGAAAAACTAATTGAAAATACTAAGGCAAGAAAAAGATAGTAGTACATGACAAGAATGCTCCTAATGTAGATAAATGTAAGCGTTCAGCACACATTGTTATGCACATGTATTTATTTTATTTTATTTTATTAAAATTTTTATTGGAGCATAGAGTAGTTGATTTACAATGTTGTGTTGGTTTCAGGTATACAGCAAAGTGAATCTGTTATACATATACATATATCCACTCTTTTTTAGACTCCTTTCCCATATAGGCCACTACAGATTATTGAGTTGAGTTCCCTGTGCTATATGGTAGGTCCTTATTAGTTATCTATTTTATATATAGCAGTGTGTATATGTCAATCCCATTCTTCCAATTTATCCCTCCCCTCCCTTATCCCCTGGTAACCATATGTTTATTTTCTACAACTGTAACTCTATTTCTGTTTTGTAGGTGAGTTCATTTGTACCTTTTTTTTAGATTCCACGTGTAAGTGATATCGTATGATATTTGTCTTTCTCTGTCTGACTTACTTCACTCAGTATGACAATCTCTAGGCCCATCCATGTTGCTGCAAATGGTATTATTTCATTCTTTTTTATAGCTTAGTAATATTCCATTGTATATATGTACCATATCTTCTTTATACATTCCTCTGGTGATGGCCATTTATGTTGCTTCCACGTCCTGGCTATTGTAAATAGTGTTGCAATGAACATTGTTGTGCGTGTATCTTTTCAAATTATGATTTTCTCTGGATATATACCCAGGAGTAGGATGGCTGGCTCACATGGTAACTCTATTTTTAGTTTTTTTAGGAACCTCCATACTGTTCTCCATAGTGGCTGTACCAATATACATTCCCATTAACAGTATAGGAGGGTTCCCTTTTCTCCATACCCTCTCCAGCATTTATTGTTCCTAGATACTTTTGATGATAGCCATTCTGAACAGTGTGAGGTGATACCTCATTGTAATTTTGACTTGCATTTCTCTAATAATTAGTGATGTTGAGCATCTTTTCATGTGTTTTTAACCATCTATATGTCTTCTTTGAAGAAATGTCTATCTAGATCTTCCATCCATTTTTTGATTGGGTTGTGTATTTAGACATTATACTTTGATTTCTAGAATTATTCCTAAAATTTATCTAGGAAAAAATAGTAGGTTTGACTATAGAAGAAGAATGATCATATTATAAGCACTAGGACATAAATGTGATTATGGAACTTTCATTGTTTGCCAGTAGAGTTTCTTGATTTGTCTTAAGTTACTTTGGATAGAAGTTACTGCTCAGCTACTTATGATCGACTTGGATAAAATACGTTACTAAGTTCTTATTGGACATATTACCCTGGTTGAATAACCCTATGAATTTGGTTCCCCAGTTAACATAGAATTTTCATGTCACCTCAGTGAATAAAATTAGATTCAATATGGAAGTTTTTGAAATGATAAGGTTATTTAAGTGTGTACCATATTTGGATGCCTCTTCCATGTTATTGACACAGACAGTATTGAAGTTATTTTTCCATACAGTGTCTCCCCTCACAAATATCTAAAATATCCTTAGATGCAAAAAATACCATGATAAGTCAATCCTTGACTATTTCATTTTACTTCTCTTGTGGGTCTATCAGATTAAAGTTTTGCTTTTATATTTTTTATAGAGTTTGTAATAAATTATTTATAAAGTTTACTTTAAATTTTTCAAAATCAATAAAAACAATAAGAATCCTAACGCCAAAAGTTTCAGAGCAGAGATTCATCTCTAGAGAACCCCCAAATTGTCCTCTCTTTCCCAATTTGTTTCAAGTGTGTGAAATGGGGCAGCATGTGGTTGTTGGAGGAGCATTTCTTCTTTTTTGTGGCTAATATCATTATTTTTATTACTTATTGCTTAATTTTTCACTTAAACAATTCTCAGTTCACAGGAAGAACACAACCCATGTAGACACGTACTTATATGTCAAATAAGACTTGGTTCTTTTGACATCAAGGAAGACCAAGAGCATTTCTTAACCTACCAATTTTATACAGTCAACCCAGCTTTGAGAGCCACACTGAACCACCATTTGGTTTCATTCCTTCTGGACTCGAGTCCTGGCTGCCTTCCCTTCCTGTTGCTCACCCATTTTTCCATGTCTAGGTCCACCTCCAGGTTTTCCATGTAGCCAGAGACACTAAGTTTGGTTTCACAGACTCACTTACTTGGATTTCAATGGCTCAGACTTTCTAGTCTGAGGATCTGGAGAAAGACTTAAATTCTTGGAGCCTCACTTACTCACCTGCAACAGGAGAACAATGAAAGCACCTCATCTGTAGATTGTTTTAAGGGTTAAATGAGAAATAAACTTCTCAGCATTGTTCCTGGCACCTACAAGTATTTAATCTTAACTGTCAAGAATTTCTTTTTTTTTGCGGTACGTGGGCCTCTCACTGTTGTGGCCTCTCCCGTTGCAGAGCACAGGCAGGCTCAGCGGCCATGGCTCACGGTCCCAGCCGCTCCACAACATGTGGGATCCTCCCAGACCAGGGCACGAACCCGTGTCCCCCGCATAGGCAGGAGGACTCTCAACCACTGCACCACCAGAAAAGCCCCGTCAAGACTTTCTTCACCCCTCCCCCACATTTCCACCACTCATTTCCATAGCTACCATCTAGCCACTGATTTGGCTTCCCTATGATTCTGATTCTAGCAGGCAGGTGTGCTGACAGTGTATAAAATATTATGCACACTAGAAAGACTTACCTCTCATACCCTTGAGAGTTTGAGAGCTAAGAGTCAGTCCTTTGCGGCTGAGCTATTGCATGTACCAGCAAAACTGTAAGTTCTGAAAATGCATATTTTGGATCAGCCCTTAAAATAGAATGACCAAATAAGACACTCACTATACTATCAAGCAGAGTGATCAGCCTTCCTAGATAAACCCACTCTCTTGAGTTGTCTTAGTTACAGCTGACACAATAGCCAGACAGTTTTGTGATTCATTTATATCCATCATCCTATATCCTGACTGATTTTTATCATAAGGATGCATCCATATTTACCACTAATCTTTTTGCTTTCCAAATATTTTGTATCACTCCACCACAGAAATGACCCAATAAGAGTTAAATCTCAAAAAGAGCAAAGCAAAACAAAAAAAACTTTACCCATCGAGGTTAAAAGAGGCACCTAGAACCACTATTCACATTAAATTCCCCAGACAAAATTGTGGACCAAAATTTCCACTCTTGTGTCCTTTCCCTGTCTCCACAACCATCTTTCTGACCCTACATCTCGATTTGGTGATTATGCTTTCTCTACTTTTCCCCTTCCCCCATCAAAGACTGCCTTAAAGGGGGGAAAAATCCAATAACCTCACTCACATTAAGATGTAAGTTAGTAATTCCCTACAAGGCTTAATAGGGTCTCTCCCATAGAGGATTTATATTTTAATGTGAACCAAAGGACTGCATCTATAAAAGTATAATTTCAGGGATCAGAAAAGTCATTCAAGGAGGCTGTAGGTATTTCTCTGGCTTACATGTGTCAGATCCTGGGCTGTGGGGCACAGCAAGGTCTGTGAGGAGCAGCCAGGAGCTGAGGACCAGGCAGAACATTGTGGATGCTCCTGCATGAGCCAGGACAAACTGGGGGGTGGAGCATGGGATGGGATGGCTCAGTGGCAGGGGGAGGTCAGTGGTCCAGCTCCTCCAGGTGTGTCCTATGAGAGGCCCAAGAAGACAAAGCCTGTTGAGCTCCTGGCAGACAGGATGGGAACCTGGCAACAGGCAATATGCAGACATGCAGACAAGGAGACAACAGTGTCAGAAAGCATGGACTCAACTAGGGATTTGGAATTTAAAGCAGGCTCAGTTTTTCAGAGGAGCAGGATGAGAAATTCTGAAGCTGAGTACAAGAGGCATGGGAGCACCAGACAGGAAACCAGATTCAGGAATCACTGTGATCTTTGTAGAATCTGAGACCTTGGCTCCAGTGCTCACTCAAAAGCAGCTAGATCCAGTTCAAATGGTTTGGAACTAGTGGGTCATGGTTTTGATCCAGACAGACACTTAACTTGCCTCATTTGCACACTCCAGGCCTCATCTGTTCTCCAGAACTGACCTCCACTCACTTCTCAACTCAGGATTTTTGGAGCATTTTGCTGCTGACCTTTCTGTGCTCTGGCTCCCATTTCTGTGTCTCACCAGCTAACTTCCCTGCATTCTCGATATCTGGCCCTAGTTCCAGATTCTCAGACTCACTTCCCTTAGAGTAACTTATGTTGCACACAGAGTAATCAAGAGATGCCTCTGACAGTGTCCAAATCCTTTCCCTATTCACAAACCAAGCTTAGCCTACTTCATCTCAATTACCTTCAATGGAGGCCCTGAAGAAACTTACTGCAGGAAGAACCTGCTCCATGCATGGTAGTTAAAGATGTGATGAGGAAGTTTATCTAGTAGCCTGAGCCTTTTACCACTAAGAAGATAAGATGCAGAGCCCCAAATCCACTGTCTCAATCAGCCTTTCTGCTATGTCAGGGTCTACTCCAGATGCCATAGGTCTTCCTGCACCAGGCAGCAAATTTGGGGAACACTCTGAAGTTCTATTCATTTTGGGCTTTAAGGGCTATATTAGTCAGTTTTTAAAAACTGCAATAATGCTACATAATAAACAGCCCCCAAATCTCATTGACTTAGAGGAACAAACATTTTGTGCCCAGATGCCTGTCTAGGAGCTTGCTGGACCAGCTCTGCTTCAGACTGAAGTATAGGATTAGATCTGCTCCCATGTCTTTCATTTTAGGACCCAGGCTGAAGGAATAGAGACTACTTGGCCCATGTTATTCTCATGGCAAATGACAGGAGTGCAAGAGAACAAACAAAACTATATGAGTACATGCCAAACCTTTGACATACATTGTATAGATTGTATCTGCTCACATTCCATTGGCCAAAGTAACACATATGGTCAAGTCCATACAGTGTAGAGTAGTATTCCCTGCTCATAGTGAGCCATGGCATGTCCCCAGAGCAAATATAGAATTGTGAAAAAAAAATTAATACAATCTACAACACTGGACTATACAGTGATAATAACAACAATAAAATAATAGGAGGAAGAGGAGAAGGAGGCAGAAAAAGAGAAGGAGTATCTTTTGACCCTTTGTCAAGCACTTTCTTTGGATTAGCTGGTGGCCTAAACACTCTGTATGCATTATCTCATCCATCCTATCAACAAATCACAAAAGTAAACATCTTTTCACCCTTCATTTAATAGACGAAGAACCTAAGCAACAGAGAGGCCAAGTAAACAAGTAACAACAGCAACAGAAATAATGTTGAGTTCATAATTATTGTGCATTACATCAATTTTAGACTTTTCCTGCTATAAGTAATAGAAAATTGAACTGACATAGCTTCAATTATACCATTAATTGTTTACTGTGCAAAATAACCAGAGGTAGGGAATTCTAGGTTTGGTGAGCTCAGTGATTCATTAGTATCTGCAAAGACCCAGGGGTTTCCTTGTTTCTGTCTTATCACCCTCAGCATGGTGATATTGCTCACCTCATGTTACCAAGATGGTTGCAGCAATTCCATGCTTCACATGCAGATGACAACTTCTAAAACATCCTTATCATGTATCCCATTATTAAAGCCTTCACAAAACACGTCTCCACATATCTCATTGGCCAGAATTACATCACATACCTATGCCTAAATCAATCACTTGACAAGAGATAAACAAATCAAACTGATTTAGACAAATTATTTATCCCTGTAGGCTTAGGAAAATCCTAGTCTTCTAATGGTCAGGGTCTTCTGAGGCAGGTCAATAAAACTGGGGTTCTTTTAATGAGGGAGAAAGGGAAGAAAGGCAGTTGGATAGGCACCCAAAATATCTCTCACTATCTCTTACCATGTACCAGTCACTGTGTCAAGTATCTTTCTGTATCAACTCATGAAATACTCCCAAAGACTCTGTAATTAATAAGCTGTTATTAGACTCAAGTAGATTGTTTTTGTTGCTTGTGCTTTTGGTATCATATCTAAAAAATTATTTCAAGACCAATGTCAAGTAGCTTCTTCTATGAATTTTATGGTTTCAGGTCTTATGCTTAAGTCTTTTTGAATTAATTTTGTAAGTGGTATAAGATAGAGATCCAATTTTATTCTTTTGCATGTGGTTATCCCGTTTTCATAACATAATCTGTTGAATAGACTATCCTTTGCCCATTGAGTGTTCTTGTCTCCCTTGTCAAACATTAACTGATCACATGAGAGCTCAAATTTTGTTCCATTGGCCTCTGTGTCTATTTTTATGCTGGTGCTGTACTATTTTCATTACTGTAGCTTTGTAGTATAGTTTGAAATAAGGAGATATGATGCTTCCAGCTTTGTTCTTCAGTATTGCTTAGGTTATTCAGGGTCTTTTGTGATTCCACATAAATTTTAATGTTGTTTGTTCTATTTCTGTGAAAAAGTCCATTGGAATTTTGATAGGGATTGCATTGAATCTATAGATGGTTTTGGATGGTATGGACATTTTAACAGTATTAATTCTTTTGATCCATGAATGCAGGATATCCTTTCACTTGGTTGTGACTTCTTCAAGTCCTTCATTTCTTTGGTTAAATTTATTCCTAAGTATGTTTTATTGTTTTTGATGCCATTGTTAATGAGACAATTTTTCAAATTTCTTTTTCAGTTACTTTGTTGTTAGTGTATAGAAATGCAACTAATTTCTGTATGTTGATTTTATATCCTGCTTTTTTTTTACTGAATTCATTGATCAGTTTCAATAGTTTTGGTTTGAGTCTTTAGAATTTTCTATATGTAAGATCATATCATTTTTAAATAATGATAACTTTCCTTCCTCCTTTCTTATTTCAATTTCTTTTATTTCTTTATCTTGCCTGATTGCTCTAGCTAAGAGTAGTGAGAGTGGCCACCCTTGTCTTGTTACTGATCTTAGAGGAAATGCTTTTAAACTTTCACTGTTGAGTATGATGTAGGGGCTTTTTTATGGTAATGTATGTTTCTTCTGTACCCAATTTGTTGAGGATTTTTATCATAAATGAATGTTGAATTTTATCAGATTCTTTTTCTGCATCTATTGAGATGATCATATGATTTTTAGCTTTGTGAACTTGGATGTTCAAGTTTCTCCTCCAGCTTGGGAAGTTCTCAGCTACTATTATTATTTTTTTTTAATGAACTTTCATTCTCTCTCTCTCTCCCTCTGGAACTCCAATGATTCTGATATTTGTTTATTTGATGGTGTCCTATAGATCATGTAGGCTTTTTTTGCTTTTTAAATTTTTTTCTCTGTTCTCCTCTGACTAGGTTTTTCAAAGTTCCCGTCCTCTAGATCTTTGATTCTATCTTCTGATTAGTCTACTCTACAGCTGATGCTCTTTATTACATTTTTCACTTAATTCACTGTATTCTTCAGCTTCAAAATTTCTGTTTGGTTCTTTTTTATGCTTTCTATGTCTTTCTCAAAATTCTCATTTTGTTTGTGTATTGTTTTCCTGATTTCATTGAATTACTTTTGTGTTTTCTTGTAGCTCTTTTAGCTTCCTTAAAACAGCTACTTTGAATTCTTTATCAGGTAAATTGCAGATCTCCATGTCTTTGGGATTGATTACTGGAAGGTTATTGTAATCCTCTTATGGTGTCATATTTCCTTGATTTTTCACATTTCTTGAAATTTTGCCTTGCTGTCTTTGCATTTGAAGTAGTAGTCACCTCCTCCAGTAGTTACTAACTGTCTTTGGGAAAGAAATGCCTCCATCAGCCCTGCTAGAGATCCTGAGGCTTTCCTTGACCTTCTATGGCTATGCCTGCTCCACATTTCTTGCTCCCTCTTGTGGCAAAATTCTTAAGCTTGTAAGCCTCCTTTCATTTGTGCAACACACCATGCCATGTGCTGACAGCCTCCCTTTTGCCTTCCCAATGGTGGTGTCACTAAAACTCAAAATTGTGGTCTCTCCTTGGCCCACATATTTGGGTTTGCTTTCTGCACGTGCTCACTAACCATCTGCCAAAACTTGCTCTCATCACCACCCCTATGAGCTCATACAGGGAGCTGGCCAGAGGGTGGAGATGTGTATGGGTGAGGTATGTGGAGTCCTGGGGTCGTCCATGTGCCAGCTGGGGGTATCTGCAGGTGAGGTGAGTTCAGTGGCTCATAGGTGGGCTTTTTGATTGGGTCCATGATACAGTTAGTAGTATCTGTGTCACTTTAATGCCCTCCAGAGTCCTATCTGCTGCTCTTCCAGCCACTCCCTCCCAGACAGTCACAATTCAGCACAAGGGAAATGGGCCTCTTTGGCATCATCTGACACAGCTGGAGAAGTTGGACACTCACTCACATGTTCTCACTCCCTGCCCTTCATACCCCATGGGAGAAATCACAGGCAAAAAAGATCTCTCTGGACTCTAATCTGTGCCACCTTGGGGGAGGGGTGATATGGATAAAGTCAAGCTGTCCCTCTTACCCTTTTCAATGCATCCAAACTGATATATATATATATATATATATATATATATATATACACACACATATATTTTTTGCTCCAATGGTGTGCTGGAATTTCTCAATTGGAAATCTGGACTTCCACAAAGGCTGTCTTTGTGATTGCCTGAGATAACATTCTTTAGAGGTTCCCATTCCATGGCCAAGAAGGACTAGAGCTAGTTCATGGGCCACTGCAGATTCCACAGCCTAGACCAAGATACCTATGCCTATTACCCAATGAACACATGGATCAGATTCCTCCTGAGTACCTTGGCATGTGGTTCTGGATCCCACAGCTTCTATAAAGGCACTTTTGACTGTGGATCATTGCCAGATTGTTGTTGTTGGGGGTGGCAGTGCGGCACGATTGAGGGACATCTTATTCTATTTTTTGCTAATACTTTCATTTCTCCACTAATCATTTCTCCCTAAGTCAGAGTTTTTCACCAAAGTCGAAATACTCCTGCATTATGTTGGTTGTAAGATATATAGCTTTTCACATCTTAATATCTCTGAAATCTGAATACAGCTGACAACCAGTGATGTGCTAATGTTTCACTGCGAACATTTCTTTTCCTTTAAAGTTACAATTAAAGGCATAGCTGTGAAAAAATATATTAGACATTCAGTTCAAGACAGGGTTTCAAAAAGTGATATCAGGGCTTCCCTGGTGGCGCAGTGGTTGAGAGTCTGCCTGCCAATGCAGGGGACATGGGTTCGTGCCCTGGTCCGGGAAGATTCCACATGCCGTTAAGCAGCTGGGCCCGTGAGCCATGGCCACTGGGTCTGTGCGTCTGGAGCCTGTGCTCCGCAACGAGAGAGGCCAGAACAGTGAGAGGCCCGCATATCACAAAAAAAAAAAAAAAAAAAAAAAGAAAAGAAAAGAAAAAAAAATGATACCAAATTGCCCAATCCATGTATCCAAGTACCAGTACCCTGATTAATCACAGCTGGGAATACATGGGAGAATTTCCAAGGACCTTTTGGCTTGTCTGTTGCCTTCCATTGATGGGCCATGGGAAAGTTCAGACACAAGTTAGCTATATAACCTAAGGACATAGTCTTCCTTTTATGAGTTCCAATCCAGGATGACACCCTCCCATGGATAGTTATCTCCTACTTTATAACTAATCCCTGAATCCCCCTGTGGGAATAAGACAGGGAGCCATGAAAATACCTGCTGTCCCCAGCTGGTCTCACTAGCCTTGAGACCCTGGTGTCTTTCACATAGAACCTAACCCTGATCAGGACCTGAGTACACTCTAACCATATAGCGAGTATACCAACAGAGTCATCTACTGCCACCATGTTCCTGCCACCTGATCAACACAGGAGAAGACCTGGCCCCCATCTTCCTATACAGTAAAAGCCATCTCTGCCCATGAGTAATTGTTATGCTCCTGCAAATCAGGACCTCCTTCTAATTTACCCTTTTCCCTATCCCCTTTGCGCCTACAATGTCCATAACTTCTTGAGGTGAATTCATCTCACCTGATCCTTCTGCTCTTCTCTGGACTCTTGTGCCAGCCCTGTTATGGTGGAATTGAGAGGATCTTAAGGATGTAGCTAAGGTATCCCCACCAGTGCATATTATTGGTTTGCATCCTGAAAGGAAAATTAAGAAAAAACACTTTAGGAGAACATGGATGAAAGATAAACTTTTCTCTCAAGAAAGACAGGCATGCAAATACCTAAATACAGTAAAATCATGCTTTAAAGATCCAAGCAGAATGCTTTAGAAACTTGGAATGGATGGGAGATGGGAGTGAGTATTCAGGTAGCCTTTATAGAACACATAACAGAGCCAGGTTCTTCAAAAGCATTTTTCATAGAGGTGTAGTGCACTAAAGTTGACCCTTCTGTACAGAAGAAAACTTGAGTTGTATGTACACCTTGAAAGGTAGAGGAGGAAGGTAGTTTCAATTGAAATGAAAAGGAAAAAATAGATAAGAAATATGAAGGGACTAAAAATGATGTCTTAGATGATATTCCCCAGAAACAGAACCTGAGATGTTCTCAGGAGAAACCCTCAGGACAATACCAGGAAAGAAGCTAGAGAGGATCACCTTCAGCTAAAGTTTAGACTCAGCCTGGTCCTACAGGGAGTTCTGAAGCATGAATGCCACTGCAAATGTTCTCCCTTAAAGCAAGGGGGGGCAGGGATTTTTTTCCATTTTATCAACCACTGATTGGAGGCTCCTCCCAGGAAAAGGCACAGCTTCCCAGGCCATTCCAGGTAAAGTGGTTCCCATAGGTCAAGGGAAATTCTCCAGAGAATGATGCATCTGTGAACTATGAGCAGCCATAGCTTATGTCAACTGAGTGTCTGGGTGAGGCACCAAATTCATAAATAGTAGAAGAGCTTTGATAAGACTTAGTGGCACACTGGATACTGATTTTTTTAAAATGAGCTTTTTATGTAATGCTTCCTTTTTCTTTCTCTCTTTCTTTCTTTCTCTCTTTCTTTCTTTCTTTCTTTCTTTCTTTCTTTCTTTCTTTCTTTCTTTTTCTTTCCTTCTTTTCTTTTTTCTGGCTGCTCCACAGGGCTTGCAGGATCCTATAGTTCCCCAACCAGGGATTGAACCTGGGCCATGGCAGTGAGAGCACCAAGTCCTAACCACTGGACCACCAGGGAATTTCCATCCATTTCTTGTTTTTACTTATCTCTACAATGAATACATATGTTTTAAAACTATAAAAAAAATACAAGAAAAAAGGGAGTGAGAAAGACTTACTTGCTTCATACTAAACAAAATTGCTTTTCCCCTCCCTTTCCATTCTAGTAGAGATGTTATAGAAGAATGTCTAGGACTCGATTTTAAGCTACATCAGGAAAGAAGTCAAGCATCTTACCAAGGCTGTATATATGAGGACTCAATTCAAACTTGCTTAAAGCAGAGGGACCTTATTGGCTCAGGTCACCATAAATGATGAGTTTGGAGCTGACCTGTGAAAAGGTGAGCAGACAACTGTGGCCTTCAGTACCAAGTGTTAGTTAGTTAGTAGTTCTGATTAGACTCCAATTGATCATGCTTGTGTCACATGTCCTTCCCCCTTATAATTGCTAATGTCACAGAGATAGATTACCAGATACAGCTGGGCCTGAGTCATACACCTTCCTTTTTGACCAAAGGCATGGAATTCCATGTTTGACAGACAATACTCCTGGGGCCATACAGAATGGGGAAAAAACTGATCCCAGAGGAAATAGGAGCATCTGCAATGACATCATCTAAAGTGAAACCATTAATGCCCACTGCTTGCACAATGATCACAGAGGAACAGGATTATCTTCAAAGAGCCTGTAATTCTTACCTAAAAATTTTTGTTCAGGAAAAACCAAGTTGAATTTCTCAATATCTGAAAATAATCACCTTAACATATTGGGTGATTGCCCTTCTTTCTTTTTATGATTTTGTGTTATTCTACCACCACCATGAACTCCCTGCTCCAACCATGTAAGTTTCCACCTGTTATATCACGGAAGGCCCATTCCTGTAGCCACAGAGCAATGGTTCTCAGTTGTGCTGTACATCAGACTCACCCAGAGGGCTTGTGAAAGCATAGATTCCTGGGCACCACATCTAGAGTGTTTGATTTGGTATATCTGGACTGAGAATTTGCATTTCTAAAAGCCTTTCAGGTGGTGCCCACTCTGTTGCTCTGGGGACCAAATTCTGAGAACCACTGCTCTAGCGAAAATAAATGGAAAAGTGAGCATGTGTGTGTGTTGGCAACTGCAGATAGATTTTAGCAAGATGTTAGAAGATCACAATAGGCTTACACAAGTAATAGCTGGTTTCAATGCAAATATCAAAGGAAATTGAAAGAATCCCTATTACAGGATTGGACTTTCACGTAGATAAAACTGGAAAGGTTTTGATTCTGAAAGTTCCATGAAGACTTCATCATTGAACAAAGAGATTCAGCCAGTGAAAAAGATCAGATAAATGGCCTTACCTTCTCACCTCGAGCCTATGGTTTCACATGGCCTCAAAGTAGCTGCCATTAGCTAAAGAGAAAGGCATGGGGTCTAGGACAAAAAGTAATGAAAAACAGATTTGAGATCTATGTTTAGGTCCAGAACTATGTAATGACGTGAGTGTACTAAATTTTTTAGGCAACTGCATTGCCAAAGAAACTGTGAGCCAAGACTGAAAATTTTTGTATCGTTTGAACTTTAAAACAACATTCAGTCTGTCTCCTTCACTAGGAGGTAAGATACATGAAAAGAGGGACTTGCCTGTGTTTTTATTTTATTTATATTTTTAATTTTAGTTTTTAAAAATTTTTGTCCGTGTTGTATCTTCATTGCTGTGCGTGGGCTTTCTCTAGTTGTGGTGAGTGGGGGTTACCCTTCATTGTTGTGTGTGGGCTTCTGTTGTTGCAGAGCATGGGCTCTAGGCACATGGGCTTCAGTAGTTGTGGCTTGTGGGCTTTAGAGCTCAGGCTCAGTAGTTGTGATGCATGGGCATAGTTGCTCCGTTGCATGTGGGATCTTCCTGGACCAGGGATGGATCCTGTGTCCCCTGCACTGGCAGGTGGATTATTAACCACTGCGCCACCAGGGAAGTCCCTTGCCTATGCTTTTAAACCACTGTACTTGTGCCTAGCATGGGATCACATGCAGAGTATAAGCTTATTAAGTTTGTGTTGGGAAAAACAAAACAAAACAAAACATTGCTCAGAGACCTGAAAGTTGCACCAGCTAGAATCTGGCTATGAAAGCTGTGTATCCCCAGGGAAGGTATACGCTCTGGGCACCTTGGATATGGCCATGGATGTTTATGGACAAGAAAGAGACTATTTACAGAGTAGAAAACAAACTTATGGTTACTGGGGGAAAAGTGGCAGGGGGGCACGGGGAAGGATAAATTGGCAGACTGGGATTGACATATATACACACTACTATATATAAAATAGATAACTAATAAGGACCTACTGTATAGCACAGGGAACTCTTCTCAATACTCTGTAATGACCTATATGGGAAAAGGATCTAAAAAAGAGTGGATATATGTATATGTATAACTGATACACTTTGCTGTACAGTAGAAGCTAATGCAACATTGTAAATCAAATATACTCTAATTAAAGAAAAATAAACGAAAGAAAGAAAGAGACTCTTTGAGGGCAGATCCATGGACATGGGACCATGGACATGGGGGTTGCCCCCAGAGGGCAGAATCAAGGTCTATCAAGTACTCCCCCAACCCTCAAGGTACTCATTGTGGGAGGGATTTCACCATGCCTGCTGATCAGGATCTCATGATCTCTGTGTGTGTCTCCCAGTGTCCCTTTCATGAAAGGGACATTTATTTGGTCTCTCCTGGATCATTGATTAGTGTGTGTTGTGGGAGTTTGCAGATAACTTGTCTTTTCAGATAATAGGTCATTTGATTATGGTAGGTCATTGGGTTCTGGATGATGTGGTCTCTGTCATCACCTGTGATCTTGGAATGCAGCTGGCTGTAGTGATTGAATGGAGCTTTGAGTTGTCTTCCTTGGGGAGGGAATATGTTCTTGTGTGGGAAGAAAATCAAAGTAAATATTTGAGCACCAAGAGAATGACGGTGTATTCTCCAATCTGTTTCCTCTTTTCTTTCTGGGCTCCCAGATGGCCTACATTTCCCAGTCTCTTTTGAAGTTATGTGTGGCTGTGTGACTGAAATGTAGCCAGTTCAGGCTGCTGTAGGAAAGTACCATGACTGTGTAGCTTATAAACAACAGACAGTTATTTCTCACAGTTCTGGAGGCTGGAAGTCTGAGTCAGGGTGCCAGTGTGGCTGGATTCTGGTGAGAATGCTCTTCCAGGTGGCAAACTCCTGATTTCTTGTCATGTCCTCACATGGCAGGAAAAGAGCAAGCTAATTCTCTGGCCTCTTCTTATAAGGGCACTAATCCCATTCGTGAGGGCTTCATCTTCAAGACCCAACTAACTTCCAAAAGCCCCATCCCCAAATAACCATCATGTTGGGGATTCCATTTCAACATAGGAGTTTGGAGAGAATGCAAACATTCAGTCCATAATAATAGACAATGGAATGTTCACAAAAGTTTCACGTTGGAAGCATAAAGATTTCCCATGTAGGTTTCTCTATGCTTTTTTTTTTTTTTTTTTTTTAATTTGCTGGGCAACTCTCAAAGCCACGTGTTGTAAACGGCAGTGCCTCCATCAGCATGAGTCCCTCAGGGACTGAGTAAATTACTCACCACATACTTATGGCAACATCTGCACTGGATTCTGGGAGACAGAAATAAAATTTTAAGGTGTTAAGCCATTGAAATGTTAGGTTTATTTGTTACAGCAGCTAGCATTACTGTAATTTATACTCTTACTATTCTCTTCAAATTTGTAAACTTTTGCTAATGTGAAAGCTATCCATCTCTGCCTGGAATGAACCTTTAACATCTAACTTGACAAAATATAGCAATTACCTCAAGGTCAAGTTCAAATGCCACCTGTTTCCTGGATATTTTACTAATAATTGAGAAAACATAGGCCTTGTTTTTTCCTGCCTTATATTAGTTTCCTGTGACTGCTGTAACAAATTACACAAACTTGGTGGCCCAAAATGTATTCCCTCACAGTTCTGGAGGCCAGAAGTCTTTAATCAGTATCATCTTAATCAAGGTGTCCATAGGGTTGCCCCCCGCCGGAGGCTCTAGGGGAGAATCTGTTCTATGCTTCTTTCACCATGTGGTGGCTGCTGGCATTCCTTGATTTGTGGTCACATCACTCTAATCTTCAAGGACAACATCTTCAAATCTCTCTCTGATGTGTCCTCACACTGCCTTCTCTGTGTGTGGATAATCTCCTTCTGCTGCCTCTTATAAATAAGGATTCTGAGAATGAGTTTAAGACCTACCTTAATAATCCAGAATAATCTCCCAATCTCAAAATGCTTAATTTTATCACAACTGCAAATACTTTTTTTTTGTTTGTTTGCCTATTGAACATATTCCTCATAGAATACAAGTTGGAAACTAACTTCATTTAATTCAGAATTTCATTGTATATATCACTTTGTATTGAACTCTATTGCATGTGTTTCTACCATATAAAATGCTGATACCATTTAATCATGTATTCATTCAACATTTATCAAACATGTTGTCTATGACAAGACTATAATATAAGACTGTAGAGGTAAAGGGTAGGCAATCACACCATTTTAAAGGAGTTCATAAAATCGTAGGAGATACACATGACTATGATAGACTAAAGAAATATGATGCGGTGTCCAGTCAGGGGTGAGTGAAAGATACAATATGTAATGGGACACAGAGGAGGGATTTCTAACACAGACAATACCAAGCTGAGACCTGAAAGAACTACTCTGCTTTGGGGAAGTGAGTGGAAGAAGAATGTGGACAGGGTGAACAGAATGTGCAAAGGCACAGTGGTTTCCAAGAGCATGTATTTGTACAAGGAACTTCAAGCAGCTCCTGATCCAGCTGAAACGCAGAGAGAAGGGGCAGGAGGGTCACAAGAAAAGAGGCTGGATAGGCAAGCAGAGGCCGGATCATGAAGGGAGGTCTTTGTAAACTATGATAAGGATCTTGACTTATTTCAAAAAAAAAGAGAGGCACCTGAAGCATTTTAAATTGAGAATTATGTGATTAGCTTGACACTTTGGAGACACCACTGTGGTGTGATTTAAACAATGGATTACAGTTAGGCCATTATGGTCTTGGGAAGAGCAATGAGTGGCTGCTACCAATGACCCAGGAAAGGAATGAAGGTGAGTGAGCTGGTATGAACGTGGATTAAATAACTATTTATCCTCCTCTTCCAGCTTCTTCTCTCTAGATACTTCCTGACATGCTCCACGTACTGCTAAACATAGAATAAGTACTCAATACATTGTTGTACAATGGACCATTGTAACTGTTCAAAATCTGCCAAATTCCAGGACAAATTCAGTCCATTTAACATAACCCCCTTATAGATATACCAATTCAGTGTATGGTTTTACCCACGGTATTATTCAAGGTAGACTTAGCTATAACTTAAAACCCTTAAAGTCTCAGTGTCTTAACCCAAAGAGGTTTATTTCTTAAGGGAGAGAACCACCATTGCCTAGGGTCTTGGAGTCCTTCCCTGGATCCTTTGCACTTGGCTGGCAGATGAGGGAAGCAAGACAACATGGAAGATATTCATCCGTTCTTCACTACCTTAGCCCAGAAGTGACCCCCATTACTCTGCTCACATTCCATTGGCGAAAACTAGTCACATGGATCCACTTGATTGCAAGGGGCTTGGGGAGTGCAGTGTGTCTAGAAGGAAGAGAAGAGCATGGACATCAGTGAACCCAGGCAGTCTTGGCCATAATATGCATGACTCCTAAGATGACACTCATTTGATAATATAATATTTAATTAAATCACATATTTCTTTTGTCTTGAATGTTTCATATTGAAGTAGTCACAGGATGGAGTGGGGAGAGATGCTTGTTTTCTGAATATTAATGATTTACCTCCCTGCAGTTACAGGAGCCCATGTGACTACATATAAAATTAATTCCGAATCAAACATTTCTCTTTGCTTAACATTATCTTCTACTCTCAGTCGTGTGGTGGATGACATTCAATAATATTATGTGACTGGATTACGAATAATTGCCAAAGGAATTAAAAATCTGGTAAAAGATGCCAAATTTTATGATGTCAATAAATGTGATATTGATGAATTTTGACCCCCTCCCCCAAAACTGATAAATGAGATGTTCACAGGATTAACAAGAAGAGAAACGAGAACATAATTTTGATCAAATATGTACTTTAGAGGTGAACAATTAAAATATCAAGTTAAGAGGGCCCAATGGAAAACCTGATGAAGCCCTCAATTTTAAAAAAAATAGCCTTTTTATGATCCTGCTAAAAAGTCAAATGTGATTTGAATGCTTAATCACACATAATTCTTTATAACTACTTATACGCTAAAGTTAGAATTTGATTTATTCACTGTCTGCTCTAAAACTAGCACAAAGCTATCATTTTAACCTGTTTTTAAAAATATATGAAATACATTTATTTTCATGATTTTTCCCTTTCATTTCTCAGGTTTATGTCAATATCAAGCCCTTTCTTCAGTACTTCTTATGAAAATGTGGTCACAACTTCAAGTGGAAATTTTTCAATAGCAAATCTGTTCAAATAGCAAAAGCTGCCATTAATGGAAAAGCATTGGTCTTGAACTGAATTCAGCAATTTCAAATAGAGCTTTCTGTGATGATGGAAATGTTCTGCTTCTGCTTTGTCCAACATGAAAGCCACGAGCCATGTGTGACCTTTGGTATTTGCTGGTCCATTTACTGAGTTGTAAAGGTTAAGTCACAGCTAACCTTGGTTTAAACTATCCAACAAAGAGGTAGACACACGAGTCCATGCACAAGTATTCTTGAATGCTATGATATATTGCAAGGGAAGCAACAGAATCAGCTCAGGTACAGAGAGAGTGGAGGCTGAATGGGGGAGACCATGGGGCCAGGCCAGAAGCTGGGACAAGGACCAAGATCACCCCTCCCTAGGTCAATAAGCAGACCAACAGGCCTCTTTATGATACCTTGAAAATGTGGAGATGTTTAATGTCCTGCCCATGAATATTAGCATGTTCCCTACAGCAGTTGTGAAGATTAATATATGATGTCAGAATATATGTAAACTGTAAAGTGTTATACAAACCTTAGGTAGGTTTTAATCATTACTTTTATCTTGGAGTTTGATGTTAAAAGATTCCTCACTTGAATTCCTTTAGACTTTTACCAATCAATCAATCAATCAGTTTGAAATCTCTTCAAATACCCACTGTGATTTTTTTTGACTATTGAGTTATTTATAAGTGAGTTATTTATTTGAATTTCCAAATATTTGAAGTTTTTCTAGCTATTTTATGTTATTAATCTAATTCCATCATGGCCATAGAACACACTCTATAGGATTTAAATCAGTTGAAATGTATAGAGGTTTTTTTTTTGTTTTGTTTTGTTTTTTTTATGCCCAGAATTTAGTCTATCTCAAGAGATCTGTGGCTTGCACTTGAAAAGAATATGCATTTTGCAGTTATTGGGTAAGATGGCTATAAATATCAATTAGGTCAATGTGGGTGATACAGACTCTTTCCTTTTAGAAAAAAAATTAAATGCCCAATCATTTGGGGAATGGAAATTAAATATGGTAAATTCACATATGAGACTATTTTATTCCTAAGTACTCATGAACAGTTTTACCCTGTGGATACTCTCAAACTTGGAAAGCTCTCTTACCAGCTTAACATTGCTCACTGCATTTTCCCTTTGGACAAATTTCCTGAGTAGATTAGAATGACTGACAGTATTGATGCCTAATTTTGCACAGGTCACAAATATTTATCACCAGAACTTCTGAAGCAACAGAGCACGTTAAGCCTCAGCTTTCCAAGTATATCCCTAAAGGGCTTTTCAAAACTAGAATGACCCAGGAATCTGGAAATGGTTACATTTTGCTTTTCTTAATCATTGAATGCCCAATCAATTGATTCAGCTAATTCCTCTAAAAGAATGAGAAGCTTGAAGGTCTGAGCAGTTTATCTTCTATGGCTACTGTTCAGCTATAAGCAATAGCCTCCATGGATGCCAGAAAAATGGCCTGATTTTCAAGGTTCAGTATAAATCCAAATAGCAGGAAACATTCATTTAAAAGCAAATTAAGTTTAATTTAATTGGTGCATTTGATTTGTCAGGATTTTTAGCTGAAAGCAACAGAAATGAACTCTGGCTTATCTGAGTCAAAAAAGATAGGAATAGTAGGTAGCTCACATTGATTGGAGGAAGGACAGATAGTTGGGATTTGAAGATGAACAGGAAACAGTGGGAATCCCAGGCCAAGGGCAGTTCCACCACACTGCAGTTACAGGGGTCTGAGGGAACGAAAGGAGCTGCTACGTATCTTTTTCTCCTGAAAAGTCCGAGGTAGGAGCATCTGAATAACCACCGCTCAGCCACCAGGTAAAGGAGAGGAAAATATCCATCTGGATTTTTTGGCTTCTAAAAAGCTCTGCATTAACCAAAACTCCAGCAGGAGGAAACACCTAACAAATAAGAAAAGAGCTCAGACAACAGCAGGAAAAAAAAAGAGACAAATCCCCACTTGATAATCCCCTCTTTCTTTGTTATTGAATATATTCACACCAGAAGGAAAAGGGAGGGTTTTTTTTTTTTTTTGGTTTTGTTTCATATTTTTGTTTGTCAAGAGAAGTAAATTGCACTTCAATCTCTTGCTTATCTGCACATTGGCCTGGGGAATCACAATGGGGTTTAATAGTGGATTTTGCTGTGAACTAGCTGTGTGATCTTTCACATCACTGTTTCCTTGATGCTCAGCTTCCCTTCCTGTAAATGAGGGAATTGGAGTCCATGAGCCCTGAATTATCTATCAAGAAATTATCAGCCTATCTAATAGAACTCCTGTGAGGCTGCTGCTCCACATCTGGTTTGTCCAAACTGGAAGCCACCAGTCACATGAGATTAGTGAGCACGTGAAGTGTGACTAGTGTGACTGAAACACTATATCTTCATTCTTCTTAATTTCAACTAATTTAAATTTTCACAGCCACATGTGATTAGTGAATACCGTATTAGACAGTTCAACTCTAAATTATTTTCCCTGTAAAAGCAGGTGCCATGTCTATCCTGCTGATTTATTTATTCTTGAGGCTGAGTGTTTGGCAGGGGCTTTGTTATTTAAATAGGGAGATCAGACAATAAGAATGGTGATATTTGAGTAAAGACTTGTTGAGGCATGGTAGCCAGCCATACAGATATCTGGTAGGGAATATTCTAGGCAAAGACCCCAAGGTCATGAGCTCATGCCTGGGATGGTCCAGAAAGAGCAAGAGGCCAGTGTGGCTTAGTTTGGGGAGGGAATAAGTGGAGGGATGATAAGTAAGGAGGTTAAAAGAGTAAAATGGTATATGAGGGGGTGGGGGAAGTGGTCCCCATAAGGCCTGGCAGTTTTGTTAAAGACCAAAGAGAATTATTGGAGGGTTTTGAGCAGAGGACTGTGATATGATCTGATTTATGTTTTCAAAGGTTCACTCTGGCTGCCCTGTTAAGAGTGTCTTGGGCCAAATACAGAAGTAAGGAGATGCTCTGGTAGGGAGATACCCATGTAGGGAGAAACCCCAATGATCCAAGCAAGAGATGGTGGCAACTTGGGCCACAACCATGGTAAAATGGTGTGAATGACCAGATTCTGGTTTTAGAAGTAATGCCAACAGCTTAGCTAATGGATTGGCCATGGGCTGTGAGAAAAAGAAATGAGGCAAAGATGACTGAAATTATTTTCGTCTGGGCAGCTAGACTGGTGGAATGGGTCTTCACTGAACTGGGCAGGATTGGGGATGGGGCAGGATGGAAAGCAGACCAGGAGTTCCATCTGGCATCTCTTAAGTCCCAATCTGGAATGAAGAATGAATGTGCTTCTGAATCTCCAGCTCCAGAGTTACAGATGTCTGTCATTACAGCAGAAGGTAGCACTGCCCACCTTAGGGGACACAGAGAAGCCTGAAGATCTCCTGCTCTGTCAGGATGTAGCAGTTCTCCCCAGCTACACCCTCCTCCCGAGGCTTCAGCTGTGTATGACAGTGCATCTTCCAGAGAGCGAAGCGTCCATCTGGGCCGGCCACTGTTTATTCTGCCTGAAGGAAGCTGTCTAGACAATGTCTTTCACTCCTTACTAATAGAGTTCTGCCCTTTTTTTAAATTTAATTTTAAGGTGGTGAATAGATTGAATACATTGTGTTTGCTTCCTAAGGTACTTATATTCCAAGACTAGAAAACATTACACAATTTTAGCGCAAAAGTGATTTTCAAAATGTGTATACCCTGGGGACAAAACATTGCCTATTGTTAAGTCATTTAAAAATAAATTCTCCCTTATTTTACATAAGTTTGTTTAAAACTAGAAAGGTATGATATAGGAAATAAATGCAATTCACTTTAAAATGCATAGACACTGGGTTAAAAAAAATAATGTAAAGAGTTTCTTTCTTTTTTTTCCCCCACAGAAAAAGCCCTGGAAAGGATTTTCTAGGTCTTGGAATCTTTCATTTAGGAAAGCCTGGGAGCTTGGCATTTGCTGGTTCTTGGGCTGGTGTCAAGAATATAAAATGTTTGTCATGTGATAGGACAGAAGTCCTCTTTGATTTCCTAGGAGAAAACAAACTCGGAGTAGGTAAAGCCAGCTAAAAAGTAGTGTGATAGGAAACCCCTACAGAAGGCCCACAGCCCTGCCAAGCTTTCTCTTGGGGAAGTCTTTGCAGAACAGGGACTGCATTGTTAGGCCAAGAGGAACCCAAGGCATCTCCCTATTTCCCCGAATTCCTGGCTGGTGCTCCCGATTCACTTTTGGGTCCTAAACGTACCCATGTTTCTTGGGTCATAAACAAGGACTCAGGCTGCCCTTTGCTTGTCTCACATCCCTCTGGGTCTCTGTTTGCCTCTAACTTCAATGTCCTTGGGGAAAATCCTGAACTGAAGTGATCTGTGTCCATTGGTGCCCAGCTCACAACCCGTTTTACCATCCTGTACACTCATCCCGGTGGTGAGAGCTGCTGATAATGACCCACAGCTGAACCCATCTCTGGAGAAGTGTCCTTGGCCGATGGGAGCCCCCTTGCCCGGAGAAGCCTGGCAGGTTAGCTCTCCCACCCTCAAGTGGCCAAAGACTAGTCAGAGATCACAAAAGCTCGGTCCCTTTGCCCCACGGGCAAACAAATCTGCAGTGCAGTTTATGCTCCAGAGCCTCACTAATGAGATTCAGGCTATGGGTCTTGAGACCACATCCTTGTTCGGTGCCCTCCCCTTCTCTAGCCTACTTCTGGTTCTCTTACAGGTGTCTTCTGAGAATACTCCCTGGATAACTTATGTGCAGCATGGCTCAGGCTCTGCTTCTAAGGAAACTAAGAGAATGCTCTCCTAATTCCAGAGTGAGGAGAATTTCCTATGACGTCTTACCTTGTGGGGTAGGAGAACACTGCTCCTTTTGTTTTGTCAAGCAAATTCTCTTGGTGTGTAGAATATCACAGAGAGTGACAGAAGACCATTGGCAACCATCTGTTGTCCCTCCAAGAGAGGCTTCTTGGTATTTGGCACTCACTCGATTGCCATGGACTTGCTTCAAGGCTGAATTTATAGACAAATGCCACCTAACTATGGCCACATCATAAAGAGGGCAACATACGCTGCAAAACAAGGTACCAAGCAATCACAAGGATTTCACAGAAGACCATTACTATCTGCAAAATGTTTGACCTTTAGGAGTGTCCACTGAATCTCTGCATAATATCTTATTTTTAACAAAGTCAAAAACTGGTCTGGGTGGAGTTCTCCCTTGAAAGCACCCTAACACCTTACGTGTCAAATGTGATCCATGGACCAACAGCATCAGCATCACCTGGGAGCTTGTTAGAGATGCAGCATCTTGGACCCCACCCCAGGCCAGCTGAGTCAGAATTTGCATTGTAAACAAGATTCCACAGGAGATTCTTATACACGTGAAAGTTTGAGAACACTTGTTCAAAGATGTCTTATAGGTGAGTTTTGCATGGTTGATAACTGTAAAAATTTGAAGCTATAGTCAGAATCCACAAAAATGAATGATCAAGATGGAATAAAAGCTCATTTAACTACAGGTCATTTCTCCTCTACCTTGTACTGCCAAGAAAAGAGCCTAGAACTGGGGGTATTAGTTACCTGGTTTTAAAGTCTATTGGAAGTTTGAGAGCAATTAAGAGGGGGAAAGTGATTTCCTGGAGCACTAGATCTCAAACTATAATCCTGGACCAGCAGCATATGCATGTCCTACGGACTTGTTAGAAATGCAGAGCTCCTATACAGCTCCCCACACTGGATGTAGGAATACGGAGGATGGGGTCCAGCCTTTGGCAGTTCAACAGACCCTCCAGGTGATTCTGATGCAAGCTCAAATTTTGTTTCCACTGTCCTGGAGAAAGCAAAGAGTGAAACAGATGACAACAGAAAATATGGGGGAAAATAAACAAACACAGGCCCTGAGCAGGCAGAGAGAGGTCTTAGGATAATTTAAGTGTGAACTAAAAGAGTGAGAAGGAGTATCTCAATGAAAAAATTAATCAATAGTCAATCTAAGAAAGAAGTGAAATTTTTTATTTGAGCCAACGTGAGGATTATAACCTGGGAGACAGTCTCTCAGAGAGCTCTGAGAACTGTTGCAAAGAGGTAAAGGGGGAGGCCTGTATATATGTGCTTTTGGCAAAGGGGTACGTGCAATCAAGTACTCATCTTGGTAGAAGGTTACCTCTATTTGTGAGGAACAGATATCTTAGTTAATGGTTTTAGTGTCTTTCTAAGTATGGGAAGATGAAAGACACTGGGCTCATAAAATTTTCTCCTGAAAATATCTAACTATCTGAGGGCCAGTTCTGTCAGTTTTCCCAGAGCACAAAGTGCCTCATCCTAATCTTCACCTTGAATTCCTTTCAGGGTGTATTGTAGGTCAGTGACTGCAGTGCTAATGACTTGATCCTTGTAGAACTGGATGGTGGGCAACAGTCTTTATCTGACAATCCCTTCCCTTTTGGTTTTAATTTCGACCAAGATTTGGGAGTCATTTCTTGACCGATTTGTCTCATGGCACTAGGAATGCTCATTCCCAGGTCAGACAAGGATTTTGTTGATAGGTCACTCAGTGTACTATTACTGGACTAGGCCCTGTTAACAGTGGCCCAAAGCTTCTGGACCACCTGTCTTATGTCTGTTATGGTCCAGGAAATGGCTCCCTCTTGTTGCTTCTTCCCATATCTAGAATTACACTTAGAATCATTGATCTTATAGGAATATATATTTGGTCAAGTTGCCTAATCATCATTAATTTTATCTGAGGCTCAGTCACACATTTGGTAATGCAAGAAACAATAGGCAGAATACAAATAACATAGCAGGTATCATTAATAAGGTCATAAGTCAGTATCTAAGTTAAAAACTTCCATTAGGTGCAACCCAGCATCTCCCCAAGTCATCTGGCCTGTCTGTTCTGCATCAATCACTATCTTTAAGGGAAATGATAAATTGTCATTGTACATAAAGTTCACCAAAGATGTCTGCATGCATAAGGTGAGTGGTGAATCATTGTGAACATTTACAGGATTCAGAAAGGAATGCTATCTTTTAAGGAGGTAAGTGGCTGGCTCGAGAAAAAGAAAAATTGATCTTCATGGTTGAGCAGGTATTTCTGCCATTGGGGAAGTCTGGTTAATGCATAACACAGATGCACAATGCACACTAGAGGGAAGGGAGGAGGTCCAAATGGGCAGAGAAAAAAAATGATGCTTAAATTTTTCTTGTCTTGCCTTAAAATATGAATTTTATTTCATCAGGTAGACTTCAGTAAGAGGTGCCAGTGTTAATAAAGATATGGAATCATTAAACAATTGCATGGCTGGGGCATAGACTTTAAAGTATGGTAGAGAAGATGCTAGAAAGACAGTAAAGCGGTCATTGTAGGATATATCAGGAGTTCAGCCGTTTTACTTCCAAGTAATATGGAGCCACTGAAACCCTGAGCGGTAGAGTAACATCATTAAAAAAGAAAAAAAAAAAGTTTTGTAGTTGAAAGGGAGAGGATTCCATTACCTAAAGGTTTAATTTACCCAGTGATGCAGAATGAATGAGGCAATTTTATATTCAGTTACATCACGAATATTGCCCCTAGGATAACCCAGAAATCACCGACACAAATTTCTAAGGTAACAGGATCTGGTTGGACGAGGTATGGGGTGCCTGGGACTTTATTTTGAGACAGTAATCTTTGCAGAAAATGAAAATGGTCATGTGTCCATTTCTGGGTACCTTTCCATGTTATGTAAATATAACTACATCTCTCTTCAAAACACACTTCAATTTTGTTCTAATCATATTTCCACAAAGTAAAATTTGCTTTCCTACTTTCCCTTCACACCTTTGTGTTTCTACCCATGATATTATTATTCGTAATAATACTGAATAAGAAAATGAAACCACAATTTTAATATGCATACAAACCACAGTGGAATTCAGCCCATGAAACACACTTACAGGTCAGGATTTTCTTTTACTTTCTTGAATTTTTCTCATTTCTTTTTAATGAGTTATGTAGACTGACACAACAGCACACCAATGTTGCTCTGCCTAGAAGATTGTTGGGCAGAAATACTAGAACAAGATGCCCAAAACATCCTTCAGGATTCAGAAATACAGTGGATACATTAAAATGTATAATTCTATGAGCTGCACTGCTCATAGAATTATTCACTAGCTGCACTGCTTGGTGCTTTATGATTAAATTATCAAGCAGTAAAAAATACCTAGAGGATGTCTTAGTGGCTTTAAGAAGTTAAGGGATCTCCTTTAAACCCCAGTGTCATAGGGAATAACGTTAATTTAAGACCGTCATGTTAATTTGAGGTAGAAGGCAGCCAGGTTAAATGAATCCCTACACTGCATGGGTGGGAGAGCATACTTTTACACCTATTGGGGTTTCTGAGAGAGACTTCAGTCCTGATGACTAGCACGGTCTCAGACGTGTCTTAGTTTTCACCTGTACACGTTTTTTTTTTTGCAACAGAAAGATGCAGTTGCTTTTGATGGCCTTTGCTAAAACTTCAAAAAACATTCTTTAAAAATTCACAAAATGTTCTCAGTAGTTTCACTATCAATGTGGTCTTTTGTTGATTGCAAAATAGAACGCCCGCTTGTATAACTGAAACAAGTTAAAAACACATTGCTGGAATTTTTTTAGTGGTTGTATATAGCCATTCAGGGATAAACAAAATTGTGCCTTTTAAACGAGGTTACACAGAGACATGATGGATGTTCGTTTCACAATGTAAAAAAGAATATATATATATATGAGTTATGTTGGGGCAGAATATATATATATATATCCTTACAAAGGTATATGTGTGTGTATATATAATTACATATATATATATATATATATATATATATATATATATATATATATATATATCACCTGGGTTTAGCCTCAGGCGTTCACATGGTGTTAAAATTCCCAAAGATTTTAAATAATTAACTCATGGGCATAAACACACATCTAACACACACACAGATGTGAAATATCACATCTTAAAGTGTTGTATTCTAGAAATAAGGAGGAAAAAAAGAATAACCATTTCATAATCTTTATTATTTCAACATCACTCCAAAACAAGGGGGTAGTAGTTGCTAACTTTATTGAATCCAATTTAAAGTAATGGGCACATATATTCAAAATATTTTTTTTAATTTAACTCTTTTTTTTTTTTTTTTTTTTTTTGTACTGGAAGAGAAGTGCCTGATTCTTATGCTGCCCTCTTTATCTGGACACTTTCACTCCTCCGAAACTTGCAAACCCTCAGCTTCTCCTCCATAAGTTAAAATCTTGTCTTCCCAGGATCTCTGATTGGAGATCACCTCCTTCACAATGTCTTTCCTGATTTCCTTCCTCCGGAGCATCTGAACCAGGAGCTTCTCCTTTATACTCCCATGATACACACCCTCTTAGTACTTACGACCCTGTATTTAAATCCTCACTTTATCTCTCTGTCCTCCCTGGAAGACTGACTGAGTCCCTCTGAGAGTTGGAAGTCTTATTTATTCTGGTGTCCTCAGGGTCCCTCACAGTAATTAAATAAGGATTGAATTTTTGAATGAGTAAATTCCTTTATTATTAGGAGGTTCCATTTGGACTTTTTATACTCTGGTCATTATGTTCAGGCATAATCTACCAAATAATCTACTGCATACAGCAGTTCATGGTGTTTGATTCATCTGTTTCATTGATTTACAATTAAAGCTTTGCCAAAACACCTACAGTGATTAAGAGGACAAACTCTGGAGCCACAATGCTGGGGTTTAAACCACAGTTCTGTGAGAACTTGGAAAACTTACTTATGCCCTTCATATTTCATTTCTGAGGATTTAATTAATCATTTATATGTGTGCAGCAATTAGAAATGTGTCTGGCACAGAGTCCGTGCTGTGCAAGTGCATGTTGTTTTCTTTACTATTATTATTATTTGTAAAACAACTCAGTGGCTAATAAGACACTTGAATATATTTTGACAAACTGATCCTCTAAATATATACATTTATTTTCTTTATGCTTTTTATTCTGTTTCAGCTGGGATGTACAAATACAGACTCTGGAATCAAATTTATGATCCTGTTTACAGTTCCTACCTTTCAAGGGCATTTTTCCCTTAATTTCCTGCAACCATAAAATCTAAGCCCTCCCTTTTAATCCCCTTTGTACTGAAAAGACTCTCGTGATTTGAGACAATTTGAGATTCAATCTTGACACGGGTTCCACTGTCATTTTCTTGAGCTGGAGTACTGTAGGGTTTGAAGAAAGAGGACCTACCATGTGTCAAGTCCTCAGATGAATATAGTATATGTCTCCTCTGAGTCCGGTGTTGGACAATGAGCCTTGTTATCATGATGGATAAAGTACAAATAGAATATTTTGCATGTAAGTTGTGCCTGTCTGATGCATGCTGTCCTGCATAAGGCATTTTCCTGCACTCTCTTTGACTTGATATTCATATGAGGAGGTGTCAGTTAGATGGTTCAAACATCAAAAGTATCCATCTTTTAAATTTCCCTATATATTCCTATCCCAAAAAACTTAGCGACCTCAATAACATTGTATTTAACCTTTTATTCCCCTTTACATGTCACCCATTGACAAACACTCAGAAAACTCTTTCCTGATACCGCAACACATAAAACCACCTCTCCTGTATCCTGTCATAGATAAAACATGGCTCCTGCCATGAGGAACATGCCATATGTCCATGTGTAATGCCTATAAAATGACTGCACAAACATCCACCGTCCTAAAGCTCTCATCCCAGGGTATCAACGTTTATCTGCTCCCTGCAGAGAAGCCATTGTTCCCACTTGGTACACTAAGAAGTAAGAAAGAGACAGCAAGACAGGGAGACAAAATTCTTTTTTTCAAAGTCACAGAAAGAATTAGAGGGAAAGAAAGGTCGAGAGAAGGGAACTCCTGGGGCTTCCCTTTGCTGAGTCACTTCCTTTGTTCATCTACTTTGTAGTTTTCAATAGTAGTATTGTTTTTTTTTTTTTTTTGTCTACAAGAGGAATAAAACTGAAGCCAGAAAGTAAGAAGCAAACCTTGAACATTGAGAAGAATAACTTAAAAACTGATTTCACTTAGAGATATGAAGCTATAAGCTTACCAAATATCTAGGTATAGCCCCAGGTTTAAAACACTAAATGCACATTCAAGAGTTGCACCATTGGGACTTCCCTGGTGGCGCAGTGGTTAAGAATCCACCTGCCAATGCAGGGGACAATGGTTCGAGCCCTGGTCTGGGACAATCCCACATGTCATGGAGCAGCTAAGCCCATGAGCCACAACTACTGAGACCGCATGCCACAAGTACTGAAGCCTGCGTGCCTAGAGCCTGTGTTCCACAACAGGAGAAGCCACCACAATGAGAAGCTCGCACACTGCAATGAAGAGTAGCCCCTGCTCACCACAACTAGAGAAAGCCCACGTGCAGCAATGAAGACCCAATGCAGTCAAAAATATATAAATAAATTTATAAAAAGAAAAAAAAAGTTGCACCGTTAATATTTGTGCGCTCCTCCATTCTACCATGAATGTATGGCAAAACTTAAGAACAACACATATCAGAAGGTCACTGAAATCTGAAGCATCATTTGAGTAAAGCAAAGCTTTATAATCTATTCTTACGGGGCAGAATTCTAAAAAATTAATGTTCTGTGGTTCTGATTTCACTAGTTTAAATGAAAGAATTTCACAATAGACATACATTTTGTTCCAGGAAAATGAACATTTCATGTAATTCTCAAAGAGTTTATGAAGTGCAGGGAGTAAATTCACAGCCAGAAGAATGTGACACAGTGAGAATGCCAGCTTGGGCAACAACAATATTACCCAATAAAAAACATAATACAAACATGCTATAGAATGTTAACTGTTACCTTAGGGTAATTTAGCTATCCTCAGGTGGCATCTGCAGGCCATTTTATCAAGCACACATTTTATTTGTGGACTGTCATCTACAGGTGACAGTTTGGAATTAATAAGGGCTGGAATGGGTGGGTCTCTATCTCTCTCCTTCATGAACATATCTCATGGTTCAGAAGTTCATGGCCATTTGGCCCAGGAGGTTGCTAGATTCCCAGTATAATAATAGCTAACATTTACCAGGCACTGTTTTCCAAGCATTGGGCTAAGTTTATGTGAATTATTCAATCTCATGTTTGTTACAAAAATACCTTGAGAATTCCTGCTTTATGAGAAAATAGAATATTACAGAGGACAAGCAGCTTATCTGAGGTCATGCACTTAGGAAATAACAGTAAGTTTTGAAACTGAGTGGTATGTCTCCAAAACTGGTGACCTTAACCATTGGGCTACATTGTCTCACACCTGTTACTTTAAATCAAATATACAGAGTATAAAGCCAACTCTAATTTATTTACAACAACTTGGAATTACTCCTGAAGATAGCTAACCCTAATATTTGCCTCCTTTGTTTGGTACCTACTATACACTCTGTTCTGAGATGGTGGTATGTGGTTTATGATTTATACTTTAAAGTTGCTATTTACTGACTACCTACTATCCAGCCAGTATTTTGATTATCTATAAATTGCTCTGTGTCAAACTGACTCAATTTTCCTGCCATAAAACAACAACTGTTTATGATCATTATCTCCCCTGCTTCCGGGCGTTGACTGGGCTCAGCAGGACGGTTCTGATTGCCGCCTCTCAGGCAGTTGCAGGCTGACGGTGGCTGGGCAGTCAGGCCGCGGACAGGGTGGAGTCAACTTGAAAACTCCTTCACTCATATGCCTGGTGCCTGGACCAGGAGGATACAGACAGTTGTGGGCTGGAGCGGGTGGGTCTCTCTCTCTTTCCATCTCTCCAACATGGTCACTTGAGGTGGTCAGACTTCTCAGATGCGGCTTAGGGCTCCAAAGCTGTGTTACCCCGCATGGAAAGTCACGCAGGGTAATTTCCACCACATTCTATCCTTTAGAGGGGAGTCATTAGAAGAGCCAGCCCATCTTTGAGGGAGGGGAATTAGTCTCCATCTCACGACAGGAAGAGAGACAAATAATTTGCAGACTTGTTTTAAACCCACCACAGAACAATAATAAACACTTTGCATCATTACCTTATTTAATTGCCAAATTATTAGTACAAAGTAGACATTATCTTCATAGTCCTATGGAAGAATCAGACACTCAGGTAGGAAGTGATAGAACTTGGATTCAAACTCATATCTGCCTGAATCCACAGCATAATCCTATTCTCTCATCCCCTGCACTCTAATACCTTAGTCCAAAAAGATGCGAAGATTCCAACAAAATTAAAACAGAAAATTTCAGGATACAAGCAAGACCATTCCAGGCAAGTAGAGTAAATCAATAGAATCAATTATTCATTCAATCATGAAAGATGTATTAAATGCCTACTGTATGCCAGGTGCTAGGGATACAGGGATATACAGATAGGATTCAAGCAGAATAAGAATATAAACTTCTGGGGTATGTATCAGTAGCAGAATATTTCCCACATTTTCTACTTTCATGAATGTTAGTTCTAGAGGAACTGGCAGTTAACAAACAACTAAGACACAACAATATTGTATGAGTTGTGATAAGTACTCAGAAGTGAGTAAAGGGTATGGTGAAATTTGTGTTCTTTATTCTAGATGGCTCTTTGGAATTCACAATCATATTACCTCACACACTTTCATACAGAAAATAATATAGCTCAGACCAGGCCAAAAATAGTGCCCCATTGCTCTGGCAACAGGGATGGGTCCAAAAAATGGACATGTGACTTAAGAAGGGCCCATTAGAGTGTTTTCCTGGATTCACACATGCACAGAGCAAAAATACATTTTCTTTCTACTAGGGTTGCCAAACTGGGGCAAGATGCATATGGGCAGTGGGTGGCCATATTGAGGAAGCATATCTGACTAAAGATGAAATGATGCTGACACACCGAGAGAGAGGAATGCTTTGTGGGGGTCAGGGAGAGGAGAGCAGAAACAGGAGAGGGGAAGGAAGGAAAAGAAGAGAGGCAAAGAGAGAGAGAGAACTGATAAGACCCCCGGAGCTCAGTCTGGGCCACCAGGTGCCTTTGCCTTCTACATAGCACTCTACTTACTCTCAGGCTTGCACTGCCTGTTGTCTGTTACCTGGTCTGCAAGACCCACTCAAGCATGAGACTGGGACATGGTCTGACTTGTATCCCTTGGTACAGGCTCTGGGACACACTTGGTGCTCAATGAATGAAGGGATGGTGGATGAGTGAGTGAACAACTTTGAAAACAGAAAGAAAAAGAATCTCACAGAGGAAATCTGTTTTCCTCGATCTAACTGCAAGGACAGTGCCTAGTTAAGCTGAGGAGTCAGGGAATACTTTAGCATTTTCATATTTTAGAAAACTTTATTTAATAGAAAGTTTCCTCAAAAAATTAAAACCAGAACTACCAAATGATCTAGCAAACCCATTTCTGGGTGTATATCCCAAAGAAATGAAAACAGAATATCAAAGAGATAGCTGTCCCCCCATGTTCATTGCAGAGTTATTTACAATAGCCAAGACCTGGAAATAACTTAAATAGTTAAAGATGAATAGTTAAAGATCTGGTATATATATATATATACAGTGGAACATTATTCAGTCATGAGGAAGAAAGAAATCCTGCCATTTGTGACAACATGAATGGACCTTGAGGACATTATGCTAAGTGAAGTAAGCTAGACAGAGGAATACGAATAGGGTGTGGTATCACTTATACATGGAAATCTGAAAAAAAAAAAAAAGAGTCAGACTCATAGAAACAGAGAGTAGAAAAGTGGTTGCCAGGAACTGGGGTGTAGGGAAATAGGGAGAGCTTAGTAAAAGGGCACAAATTTACAAGCTTTCAGCTGTAAGATGAATAAGGTCTTAGGATCTAATGTAAAACATGGTGACTACAGTTGACAGTATTGTATTGTGTAACTGAAATTTGCTAAGAGAGTAGAATGTAAATGTTCTTACCACTGTCCACCCACCTCCCCGTAAAAAAAGATAAATATGTGTGATGATGGATATGTTAATTGACTAGATGGATGGAATCCTGTCACAATGTGTATGTATATCAAATCACCACAACATACACTTTAAGTATCTTACAGCTTTATATGTCAATTACGCTTCAACAGAGCTGAAAAGAAACATTAATTTAAAAAACACATAGTATTTTTTTCTTCTTAGATTCCATATATATGTGTTAGCATACGGTATTTGTTTTTAACTTTCTGACTTACTTCACTCTGTACAACAGACTCTAGGTCCATCCATCTCACTACAAATAACTCAATTTTGTTTCTTTTTATGGCTGAGTAATATTCCATTGTATATATGTGCCACATCTTCTTTATCCATTCATCTGTTGATGGACACTTAGGTTGTGGCAAGATGGGAATAAAGACACAGACCTACTAGAGAGTGGACTTGAGGATATGGGGAGGGGGAAAGGTATGCTGTGACAAAGTGAGAGAGTGGCATGGACATATATACACTACCAAACGTAAAATAGATAGCTAGTGGGAAGCAGCCGTATAGCACAGGGAGATCAGCTCAGTGCTTTGTGACCACCTAGAGGGATGGGATAGGGAGGGTGGGAGGGAGGGAGATGCAAGAGGGAAGAGATATGGGAACATATGTATATGTATAACTGATTCACTTTGTTATAAAGCAGAAACTAACACACCATTGTAAAGCAATTATACTACAATAAAGATGTTTTAAAAAAACAAAACACATAGTATTGATTCAAATATTACATTATCAACAGTCATCAATTAATGGCATACAACATACAATCATAAAAGAAGCTGTAATTTTTCTTCCACATGGACGTGAATACAAGTTAGGTAATAAAACCAAATATCCCAAACCCTTAAAATACATACATCCTGAGGATCAACTTGGCTTAAGGAAACTCAATACTGACAGGTAGAGGACAAAGTCATGACAAAAGTAAGGAATTAAAACGTTCATAATTCCTAGCTTTCTACCATTATGGGCTTTAAGCCTGTAAAAATAATGGAACTTCCTTCAGAATCAAATAATAACAACTTGAGTTAGTACAATCAGAGAAGAATCAGGAAGCTAGGGCCTCAGGACCAAAACATTACCAGATTGGATATGCCTTTGTGAAACCTCAGGGGTATAATTTAAAAATTACTGAGTTAATTTGCTTTTCTATAGCAAATGGTCCCTGAAAATGAAGGTGTAATTTATCATCAGGCACGAGGATTAAAAGTTCCTGGTGGGTAGCCAGGCCTTGTCTGGTCTCATAAATTCTGGCGTTGTGAGATTTCCTCCATCCCTGGTGAGTTTATGGACACAGTACATTTCCACATTATCACCTTTCATTTCCAGTTCTGGCAATCCAGACCTTTTTATTAAAAAGACATCAAAACAAACATAAAAGCCAATAAACATTCAGCAGTAAAAACTCATAAAGAATCCAGACATAGGGGAATTTAGTATCTGATGTTGCTGGTCATTATATTCTAAAGTCTTTCTTCTTTTCCACCCAACTCAGGAGACTACAACCCTCATGCTCCTTCCCGTCCAAACCTCTCCTAAACTAGTCTTCTCTCATCCACACTCAGGAACGTATGACAGTGAGTAACTAAAACTATTTCTCTTTCAAAGTGCCTTGGTGACTTAAGAGAACAAAGCTTCAAGATAGGACAATGAGTTCTGACTGTGAGATATCCAGTATGAGTGAGAAGACAGAGGATGCATTTTGGGGTCCCACAGGTTTTTCCAGATACCTTTCTGGTATCTCTGGGTGAGCAGGTTTTGCAAATCAACTCAGATAAGAGTCTTACTAATCATAAAATAGAGAATAATCTGTCTTCACTGATATATTTATCATTTCATACAACTGTTTTTTTTTCATTTTTCAATAAACACCTGGGGATCATTCTTTTTCCATCTGTTCCTAGATGAATACATTTGGTAATTACTAAATTACTTTATGCATAGTTTCCTCTTCTGTAAAGTGGGAATAATGATAATACTTACCTGCAGGGTTATGGTGAGGGTGAATTAAGTTAGTTCACATAACGGTCTTGGACTTGTGCCTGGTACCTGGTGGTAAGTGTTCTGGATTCATTTTAATTATTGAGTAACTGTCGTGTGCCAATTACTCTCCTAAGTACTAGGGATATGAAGAAGGAAAACAATGTTACTATCCTCAAATGTCTTCCATTCTAGTCAGATAAACAGTTGTGCTGACAATGACAAGAAGTACTTTAATAGGATGAAGGTTAAGACTGGAAGCAAGGAAACCACATAGGTGTCCATGGCAAGAGTCAAAGAGACTAATGCCACAGGTTTGAACTGAAACAATGGATAAGGAAGTGAAGGCTTAGTGGGGTAGAGGACGGGATGGATATGCGAACCTTTTAGGAAGTCAAATAATGAGATGTGAAAACCAATTGGATATGGGAGGTGAGAGAGATGAAGGTCTGTTGGGTCACTGCCTTGGGCAACTTAGGAGATGGTGACTGTTCCCCATGGATACAAATAAAGGAGGAAGAAGGGAGAGAGGTTCATTTGTAGATACTTTGTGTCTGAGGTAGAGATGTTACTAAGGAATTGGATATAGGGATCTGGAAAGGTTTAGGTTGATGACTGAGATTTGGAAAATTATCAGCTGATAGGCAGGAGAGGACACCAACTAGATAAGTGGCCTAAGGACATGCCCTCCCTTTATTAGGCAAGCTGCATGTGTCATAACAACCCTGTAAATTAAAGGTATTAGTTAGAACATGGTTCTAGCTATGTATGACTGAGACCAAACAACACTGGCTTAAAGGAGATACACAGTTATTTTTCTCTCATGTAAAAATTTGAGCTGGATGTGAAGGCCTTGATCCAGATATGATGCTCCATGGTCTGAGGGACACAGGGTCCTTCTCTTTTGTTGTTCTATCATCCCTAAACTCACTTCCATGCCTACATCCAGCCAGAAGAAAGGGGATGAGGACAGAAGAACGCATCCATTCTCTTAAAAGTATGACCCAAAGTTGAATATGTCACTTCCACTTTTGAGTCATTGATAGGAATTTAGTCTGTGTCAATATATGGTTCCAAGGAAGACTGGTCTTTATTCTGAGGGATCCTTGTAGTGCTATCTATAAAAACAACATTGAAGACAACACATATATCCATCAAAAGGGAACAGGTAATTCTACATAGGGAGTACTATGCAGCTGTAGAAAGGAAGGAGAAATAGCTCTATAAACTCTTAGAGAAGAATCTCTGGAACGAGTGTGAAAAAGCACAGTAGAGTATGCTACCATTTATCTAAGAAGGGGAAGGCATATACATACACATTTGCTTTTAAGAAGAAGTTGGGGGTTTCCCTGGTGGTGCAATGATTGAAAGTTTGCCTGCCTATGCAGGGGACATGGGCTCGTGCCCCAGTCTGGGAAGATCCCACATGCTGCGGAGTGGCTGGGCCCGTGAACCATGGCCACTGAGCCTGCGTGTCTGGAGCCTGTGCTCTGCAACAGGAGAGGTCACAACAGTGAGAGGCCCACATACCGCAAAAAAAAAAAGAAGAAGTTGGAAGATGAACAGTACAATTTAAAAATTAGTATTCTATAGAGGGAGGAAAGGAACAGTTGGAAGAGATGAGGCTAGAAGTTGACTTTTCTGAATAGATCGCATGCTAGTTTGGATCCTTGTAAATATTTTATATAATTATAGAAGAAAATTAAAAATTAAAAACTAAACACCAAATGCAAAATGAAACAAATAAATCTGATTATAAATTTATTTGGTCACATACCACCCTATTTTGAGTAACTTTAAAACACAGGAACTTGATAGTACATTCTTAGTGAGCTGTACCCTATGGACAAAACCAAAATTGTAATAAAAAGGTTTTTTAGTAATCATATATTGATGGTGGTATTAATTGTTATTCTGAGTCTTTGGACAGTGGAATAAAGCCATGAATAATTTTGCTCAGTGTTATTAAGAAGCAGGATTTTTAGACAGAAAGAAAAGTCATAGGGAGGTAAAAATCAATAAAGTTAAGACAAAAAGTCTGTAGTTCTGAATTTGAAATTTTATTAATAATTAATGACACATTTTCTTTTTTATAAAAAGATATATGTACACACACACACACACAAATATTTTCTAGATCTCTCCACTGAAAAGGCCTTGCTGGATACAACAACAAACTCAGTAAAACAAGTACCTCTTATGTAAGAATGTTATCTGTAAATGCTCTTGCTCCACTAAAGGCACCTGGAAAATGTCTAGTTCTGGGTCCAGTGCAGGAAGTGTCCACGATGTGCCCAGAACAAGGAAGTTATCAAAGCTACTAAGTGCCTGTCAAAAGTCTCAGGAACGAACTTGGAGAGTCACTGACCAAAAATGGGAAATAACAGACCATTAATAAGGTTAGTAACTGCAGTAGATTGAAATATATCAGTTAGTTCAAAATCCAAAACCAAAATAATAGCAGAATAAAACATCTATTTGCTTACCTTTGGAGGACTCCAGGGAACAAATGATTATTTTGAAAACAATGTAATATGAACTATATTTCAGGTCACCAAACAGTTGATTAGAGGAAGTTTATTTTGTAATGAAATCTAGCTAACATTTTCTAGCTAAGAAATGAAGAAGAAAAAACAGAATCAGAGTATTGTCACTGCACAATTCCTAAAAATTAGGTACATATTAATTTAGACAATGATCCTCAGTACCTGTTAACATCATAAAAAAGCTAAGTATTATGTGCTTCCCAAGCAAATACACACCACCACTGTGAAGAACTCTTTTTAAAAACTCAAATCTATTTTCATTTAGTCTTTAAACCTAACTACCAATTTATAGGAAATACAGGGAACAAAGGAACATGCCAAACAACATCTAGGTGATACCCATCATCAGACTCAAGACTGTGGGAAACCAAACAGGACAAAAAAACCTGGTTTATTCAATAAAAAATGTCAAGGGCCAAAAAATTCAAGGAGTAGATTATGGCAACCAAATGTAATGTATAAACCTTACCTGGATCTTGATTTAAATAAAGAAAGTTAGGAAACATTGAGGGAAAGTCAAAGACTGATGGATATTGGAAGATATGAACTATTATTACTTTTTAAGTGTGATACATTGCAGAAAAGTCATTATCTTTTAGAAATACATACTGGTATATTTCTGAATAAAATGACAGAATGGATGATATTTCTGTGATTGGCTTCAAAATAATATGGCAGGGTTGGGATGAGAGATACAGATGAAACCAGATTTGTCATGAGTCAATAATTGTTAAAACTATGTGATAGGTACATAGGGGTCATTATACTAATTTCTATCTTTTAGTGTATGTTTTAAATTTTCCATAATAAAATTTTTAATCGCTATCTATGGAAGATAGAAATAATGAATATTGGCAGGAAACTAGAAATTTCGACCACAGTATATATAATAATGTACATTGAATTTATAGATGAAGAAACTGTGAGTTAGAAGAGAGACATGGATGGCATCCTAGGTTGGTACCTAAAATGGGCAGATTTAGGAAAAGGAACACAGGAGTCAGAGAAGAAGAGGGGCCAGTAGGAAGGTCAAGAGAACAGTGCTTCAGAAATGAAGTTAGAGGGAGTTTGAAAAGGAGGAGTCCCTGTACTCATAAAAGTGTGCTTTTTTTTTTCTTTTTTAAAGAAAATTTATTAATCAGGCATTTATTAAGGGCCTACTGTTAAAGCTCACTGACTGTTAAAGCTCTTCTGGAACACACCCTGAGTCAAATAAAATGAGCCTGAGTTAATTTGCAGCAGCAAAGGAGACTCCGCCATGAGGCATTATGGGGAGGGTCTTATGGATATGGGTTCATGGTGGACGATTCTACAATAGGTTTAAGGAAACAGGGGCCAGTTTTGGGGGGATGTTGTCCAAGCTGGGGTATCTGAATAATTTTTCTCCGAGAGATGGGAAAGTTAAACAGAGCTAGATGTATTGTTGGTAGTCAGGAGGGGGCCATGGTTAATGGTTTGTTGAGGGTGCCAAGTGGCCTTGTCCCTGTCCTGTTTATGTGCTTTGAGAGTTGTTTATGTTCAGTGAGAAATGTTGTGGCCTAGTTGTCATGAGGGCTGTTCTTCACCTTCTGAGTCCTTCTGTGCAGAGCTTTAAGCTGGGGTTTCAAACCTGAGTAGCAAGGCTCTGGCCCCTGAGGGTATTAAAGTCAAGGCCAATCACATGGGGGGTAGGGAGAACATCTTAGCACCTTATATGTTGAGCAAATTTTATTTTGAATTTTTCTCTTTAAGAAATATGCACACAAGCATCTGAAATGATAAGGGGGAAGCAACAGAGATAAAAATGGTTCCCAAATGGTGTGAACAAGCGTCAATCTCACAGCTGAAAAGTGGAATGACAATAATAGAATCAATTACCCAGGAAAGTCTCATGTAGAGAAGATAGATAACCCATTAGAAAAAAAATTAAAAGGAGTCTCATTAATGGTTACAGAAATCTTCTCGATTGTTTTAGAAACTATTAAAGGAAAAAGAATTCAAGTTGTTTTTCTTCAACACACTTCACACTATTAACTTTACATAAAGAGCAGTATCACAAAGAAGTAAATGAAACAATTCAACTGGCACTGACTGCAGGATAATTCCAGAGAATCACCACTTAAAAATAAAACCCTTAGATTCTTTAGCATTTATATTTCAGTATTGACCATAGCAAACAATTTCAGCCAAAAGAAGAAAGAGTAAAGTAAATAAAGTAACTTCCCTTGATTTTGTGGTTAAGAAGGTGCAGCTGCTGGACGTTTTTATCTTCTTGAGTAGAAATGTTTTTCAAATCACTTTTGTTCTTTATTTCTTGGTATTTGGAATACAAGTTTTTTTAAAAAAACTGTATTTTATTTAAGTACAGTTGATTTACAATGGTGTGTTAAATTCTACCATACAGCAAAGTGATTCAGTTATGCATATATATATATATATATATATATATATACATTCTTTCTATATTCTTTTCCATTATGCTTTATCACAGGATATTGAATATAGCTCCTTGTACTATACAGTAGGACTTTGTTGTTTATCCATCCTATATATAATAGTTCACATCTGCTAGTCCCAAACTCCCAATCCATTCCTCCCCCACTCCTCTTCCCCCTTGGCAACCAGAAGTGTGTTCTCTATGTCTGTGAGTCTGCCTCTACTTTGTAGATAAGTTACTTTGGGTCATATTTTAGATTCCACATAAATGTGATATCATATGGTATTTGTCTTTCTCTTTCTGATTTACTTCACTTAGTATGATAATCTCTAGGTCCATCCATGTTGCTTCAAATGGCATTATTTCATTCTTTCTTATGGCTGCGTAGTATTCCATTGTATATATATACACCATATCTTCTTTATCCATTCATCTGTTGATGGACATTAAGGTTGTTTCCATGTCTTGGCTATTGTGAATAGTGCTGCTATGAATGTAGGGATGCATATATCTTTCCAAATTATAGTTTTCTCCTGATATATGCCCAGGAGTGGGATCCCTGGATCATATGGTAGCTCTATTCTTAGTTTTTTGAGGAATCTCCACACTGCTTTCCATAGTGGTTGCACCAATTTACATGGATTTTGTAATGGAACTTCTGTTTGTGGATATGACATTCATTCTAGAAGCCCCAAGTCTGGAAAGGAGAGCCCCTCTTGTTCCACTTATCACCATAGTGTGAAGCCAGCAGTAGGATTCGGCTGCAGGTGGGGGTGGAGGCAGGGCTCATTCTAATACTGGAGGAAGCAAGGTCCTTTCTAAGGAGTAGAAGCTGAGCTCACAAGTCCTGGAAGTGTGAGCCCTTCAGGCAGAAGTAGGAGAGAAAGAGAGGAGAAACATGAGGAGAAAGAAGGAGGAGAGCTACAGGATGAAAATGGGGCAGAAGAAAAATGGACAGAAGAGAGAGAAAGAGGTAGGAAAAATGAACCAGGATATACTGAGTACCTTCAATGTGCCAGCTACTCTGCTATCCACTGCAGACGTGCTAACCCCATTCATTCTCACAAAACCCCCTACATTAGATGTTACTGTTTATACTTTAGAGGAAATAGAGACAGAAAAGAGGCTGAGTAACTTGTTTATCCAGGGTAGGGTTGGGGCTGTTGGAATCTACAGACTCCACTGTCTAAGACAGCGGTCCCCAAACTTTTTGGCACCAGGGACTCGTTTCATGGAAGACAATTTTTCCACGGCCTGGGGAGGTGGGGGGAGGGGATGGTTTTGGGATGATTCAAGCACTTTACATTTATTGTGCACTTTGTTTCTATTATTATTACATTGTAATATATAATGAAATAACTATACAACTCACCGTAATGCAGAATCAGTGGGAACCCTGAGCTCGTTTTCACTTGCCACTCACTGGTAAGGTTTTGATATGAGTCTGCAATCAATTGATTGGTTATGGTCTCTGTGCAGTCAAACCTCTCTGCTAATGACAATCTGTATTTGCAGCCACTCCCCAGTGCTAACATCACCATCTCAGCTCCACCTCAGATCATCAGGCATTAGATTCTCATAAGGAGTGTGCAATCTAGATCCCTCACATGCGCAGTTCACCGTAGGGTTTGTGCTCCTATGAGCATCTAATGCTGCCACTGATCTGATGTGAGGCAGAGCTTAGGCAGTAATGCGAGCAATGGGGAGCAGCTGTAAATACAGATGAAGCTTTGCTCACTGGCCCACCACTCACCTCCTGCTCTGTGGCCTAGTTCCTAACAGGCCATGGACCAGCACTGGTCCATGGCCTGGGGGTTGGGACCCCTGGTCTAAGGTGTTGGATTCTCACTTTAATTGCTTCTCATCAACAACCAAGGATTGCAAACTCAGATTCTGAAAGAAACCAAATAGGTAATATGAAGGTGTAATTTGGATTGAGGGTTAGAAACTGTGGCCAAACAGAGAATGTTTGCCCCAATTAAAGATGTTCCATTTTTTAAAAAATAAGTATTGTGTTGACTTTGTAAAACCATTCTGAGTGCTCACTGGTAGAACTTTAGTTTAACACCTGTGGACCATGCTGCTCATCCTATGTCTATTTCCTGTCACTTGTGGTCTCAATACTCTCCCTCCCTACAGTCCTCCCAACCCTATTTCCCTCTTTGTCCACCTCTCCTGCCTCTCCACTCCAAAGGTTCATTCTCAGCTAGAAAAATTCCTTTCATTCCCTTTAATCCACCAGAATGTCTGGGTCAGTTAAAATTCTATCTACTTTCTTTTTTAACTTTGCTAACATACGTAGTAAATTTTAACTTGTTCCAGTAGAAGACCAGTTAATTTAGAGTCTGAGGGACAGAGAAATCTTAGGAATTTTCAAATCTAGTTAAGAGGAAAATAAATAATGTAAGAGGATATGATGAAGGAATTGCCCATGACAATTTGATGCTGGTCTCTGCTTAGAACAGTGTTTCTTAACTGTTTTTTTATTACTGCCTCCTTTAAGGAGACTTTTTAGACTTTTTTGTATATTATGTCACCCCTCCCCTCCCCCAAGAAATTCTAATATCATGGATTTACTATATATCTGTTTATGTACTATAGCTCCTTGAAAGGCTACATGCCATTGCAGCATCTAAGTTTTTTGCCCCCCAAGAACCAATTTTCTTTCCTTTGGGGGCCATACTGCCCCCAATGAGAATGCACAACTTAGGATAATAACTTACTCCACTCTATATTCTGGGCCCATTCCTTGGGAACTTTTGGATTCCTTATAAAGAGATTTGAAATGTATGAAGCAGGGAATTAAAAGTTGTTTTAGTGAAATGACCAGGTACTTTTAAAACAACCCACCCACTGCTATTCATCAAAATATTAGCAGCCAGGTAGGTTTTATATTTAATGATATTCAACCAATTGGCACAACAAACACATGTTCAAATTACCTCTGCACACAGAGATACACCACGAATATATCAGGCAGGCAAGCAGTTTTGCAACTTAAAAAAAAAAAAAAAGTTTAGTGTTTGATTTGGAAGTCTGATTCCAAATGCATTATCTTCTAAAACCAACTGAGTAGTTGGTAGAAACTGTGGTGGTTTGTCTATGTCAAACCTGTACTGCCAGTCCCTAAGACAAGGCTTTGCATCATTTAGCTCCTGCTGCATAACAACCCACCCCAAAATTCCATACCTTTAAGTAATAAATATTTATTATTGCTCCTAGGTCTCCAGGTCAGCTGAGTGTCCTTGTAGCCTTGCCTTCGCAGGTAGTTATAGATCAAGGAGGACGCTCTGTTGATCTTGGTCAGGCTCTCTCACATATTTGGGAGTTACCTGGCTGAAGGCTAGTCTAGGATGGCCTCAGCTAGTACAAATGGGTCCTTTCCCATGTGATCTCTCTTCTTCCAGCAAGCTAGCCTGGGATTGTTCACATGCTGATGTCAGGGTTTCATGAGAGATAGAGGACACCGCACTAAGGAAACTGAGTAGTTTTTATGATCATAAAACACAGTAACAGCAAATTAGAAGAAACAGAAACAACAACAACAACAAAAAACAGCATTAACTCTCAAAATATTGATTTCTTTGTGAAAAAGAGAAACAGTGACATGTAGCCTTTAATGCTTCTGGTTTCTGTTTTCCAATTTCATTCGAAATGAAATCCATCTCTCCTCATTTCTGGAGTAACTTCCAGAGTAGAATCCTTGCTAATATTTTCATCATCACCACCATCATTAATTATTTACTTTTTGTAAGGAGCCACTAGCAAACACTCTCTCTGGATAAATATCTTCCATCTGCCACAGAGTTCTCTATCCATGTTACCATGGAGTTCCCCAAGATACAAGTCCTTTACACCTGGCTGATTTAGCAGCAGGTGTTAGCAAAAACAGCTGATTGGTGTACCTAGATAAGGAGGTAATAGAGCATTTTTATACTGTAGTCTACTGGGAGAGGCAATAATTTCTACTAGAGTAACACGCTGGCCTCTCTCCATCCCCTCACCCCTTACCCTATGGGGAGCAACTAATAGGTGAGGTCAGAAGAAGCTGAGCATGTTTGACTCAGGTACTGCTCTGTGGGATCAGCTTGCCAGCAAAGAGCATGCATTCCCATCTGTTTTTTTGTTTGTTTGTTTGTTTGTTTTTGCAGTACACGGGCCCCTCACCGCTGCAGCCCCTCCCGCTGCAGAGCACAGGCTCCGGACACGCAGGCTCAGCAGCCATGGCTCACAGGCCCAGCCGCTCCGCGGCATGTGGGATCCTCCCGGACCGGGGCACGAACCCGTGTCCCCTGCATTGGCAGACGGACTCTCAACCACTGCGCCACCAGGGAAGCCCCCCATCTGTTATTTATGTAAGTTTTTCAGGAACATGACCCCATGGGGAGGATGGTATTTCCCCAAATACCTGTAACTCATATGTAAGTTTCAAAGGAGCCATATTGGATAGCAGATAGAAGGTACTTTCTTGAACTAGCCTTTTTCAATCATAAAAGTTATTTTTTGATCTCTGACTGATGTCTACATCTATCAGTTGGCTGCATATTTCGATGGGCAAAAATATGGGTGCTAGACAATTGCTTCCTTAAATCTGCACATGAATTTCCCTTAGAAGAAGTTTTTCTAATGTTGAGATAACTTTCTCAGGTTCAACTTCTCTACACCGCCCTTCAGTTAGACCATAGAATGGCTGGATTCCATAATTTATACCACCTAGATGGCTAAACCCACGTCCCATGTATGAAACCCACAAACCATGGACTTCATTAAGAGTGCCACAAATGGGTCAGGTGTGCCAATTTTTAGGCTAAATACCTCTGTAGGGTTCATGATTTGAGAGTCCAGGATCCTTAAAGGGAGAAGTTTTATCTTCTTTTATTTGAAATGCAATTCCCTCATACACTTATTCAACAAATATGTATGCTGCACACATAACAACAACTCTGCATCTGCTGCCCTATACTCTTGCTGCAAGGGATGCCCATTAGACACATTTCTAAATTATGAGACCTAAACAAACTTCTGCTGTGCAACTTCTGGAAAGACTTGCTTTCATAGGAAAAAAGTATAAACCTTGCTGGTATTTCTTCTTTTTCCTTTTCCTGAATTAACTGTAGACCCGGAAGCACAGCAGCTATCTTGCACCCATTAAGATAAAAGTAATAATAGGGGTGAAATGAAATCAATCATGAACTAAGCATGTTGAAGCAGGAAGATAGAAAGAGCCAAAATTCCTGTTGGCAACTGAAATGATAGGAATCAAAGCCACCAAGTGCATTCTTCCAGATTCCTTTTCAGTCTGTGGGGGTAATCAATCTTACTTATTAAGGCTCTGCTAGTCAGGTTTTTGTCACTTGCAGTCAAACGCTTTCCTAATATATGATATGCAACAGTGGATAAGATATACTTCCTACTCTGAAGCTGTTCATAGTCTAGAGTGACCTCAATATAGGTGAAAAGCCTTATTATAAAGGTAAATACAGGAAGGCTGCAAATAGAAAATGGGCCACTAATTTAGTCTAGGGTGGACATTTTGGAATATTTAAATCCAAGGTAAAAAAGGAGTTAGGTACAAGGTTAAGTGGACTAGAGCAAGAATAGAAACAGTAGCAACAAGACAGTAGTTAGAAGATGAGAAAGGAGTAAAGCCAAATGAGGATAAAGAGAGAGCCAAGGGCAAGAAGTGAGTCAAACCAAACCTCCCCCAACCCACACTGTGGCTAAAATATCACTTATTCTATGCTGAGTGGCAGAAGAGTATTGTAGCCATGATGCATTATAGACAAGAGATTATGTTCAGTCATTTATTTCCTACTGGTCTCCTTTTTGTCAAGAAATACATCTCCTTACACGTACTGAAAAATTCTGGGATGATTCAAGATACAAATCTCATAAGCTTTCCTTAATCTTAGCTGGGGGTAATCCAGAAACCAAGCTTTACCTCAGATGCTTAACAATAAATATTCTATTCAAAATTCTCTTTTAAAAACATGTTTTGGGGCTTCCCTGGTGGCGCAGTGGTTGAGAGTCCGCCTGCCGATGCAGGGGACACGGGTTCGTGCCCCCGTCCGGGAAGATCCCACATGCCGCAGAGCGGCTGGGCCCATGAGCCATGGTCACTGGGCCTGCATGTCCGGAGCCTGTGCTCCGCAACAGGAGAGGCCATAACAGTGAGAGTCCCGTGTACTGCAAAACAAACAAACAAACAAAAAACATGTCTGGACTCAAATTTGTGCTCTATTTTCCTTGAAATTCTCCAAACCCTTTATGCTTTCATGGTCCAGTTCCCCTTTTGCCTTTAGTGATAGCTGAGTGAATCAGGGGACTTGTGGAAGGTCTGGTAACTGGGCATTCTTACTTGAAGGGAGAGACGGAGGAAGCTCAGAGTGGCCTGGTGAGCTAAGCCATGCAACCCTCAGGCTAGGGGTGTCTGGAATGATCTCCTCAGCTTGATGATTCACTTTCTAGGAGTCACCATTTCATTGACTGCAAGCGTTATCTTCTACCTGACCATGATTGCTTAACAAACTGCCCCAAATCTTAGTGGCTTAAAACAACCACTACTTATTTAGCTCATTATAGAAAATCAGTTCTTGGCTCAAGTCTGGCTTATCTTTGTTGGCGTTGCTCACACATTTATGGATAGCAAGTGGGCTGGGACTGGCTGTGTTTCTGATGTTTGTGGTTATTACAGCTGGACCACTTGGGTCTCTTATCCTCCAAGCTGTATTACACAGTGTCCCATGTTCCAAAGCAACAAATGAGTAAGCACTGATGAGTAAACATGTTATAAGTCTCTGCTTATGTTATGTTTTCTACCTGTCCAAGGTCATATTTCTCCTCTTAATGGGAGGAGTAAGGAACGACAAAGGCACATTACAAAGGATACAGATACCAGGAGAGATAGAATTTGTGGCCATTTTTGGCAACCAGACCACTACAGCTGTACATTAAAGTCAACTGGGGATATATCTGATGCCTGGATAGAACGTCAAACCGATTACATCAGAATTTCTGTGAGTTGGACGTGGTATCAGTGTTTACTTTTTTTTATTTTTACTTTTTATTTTTTGCCAATGGTCTAGAGCTCTATCTCTAGCTCTGGGACACAACTTTATAGAAGAGTTAGGCCTCCTGAGAAACTTTATTTATTTATTTTTCAGTAGGAGTACAAGATTTTTATTTTTTTATTTAAAAAATTGAAACATAGTTGATTTACCATGTTGTGTTAGTCTCAGGTGTATAGCACAGTGATTCAGTTTTATACATAGTTTTTCAGATTCTTTTCTCTTACAGGTTATTACAAAATATTGAGTATAGTTCCCTGTGCTATATAGTAGGTCCTTGTTGGTTATCTATTTTATATATAGGAGTATATATATGTTAATCCCAAACTCCTAATTTATCCATCTTCCCATCTCCTTTGGCAACCATAAGTTTGTTTTCTATGTCTGTGGATCTATTTCTGTCTTGTAAATATGTCCATTTGTATCATTTTTTTAGATTCCACATATAAGCGATATCATATGGTATTTGTCTTTGTCTGACTTACTTCACTTAGTATGATAATCTCTAGGTCCATCCATGTTGCTTCAAATGGCATTATTTCATTCTTTTTTATGGTTGAGTAGTATTCCATTGTATAAATGTACCACATTTTCTTTATCCATTCATCTGTCAATGGACTTTTAGGTTGTCTCCATGTCTTGACTATTGCAGATAGTGCTGCTATGAACATAGGGGTTCATGTATCTTTTTGAATTATAGTTTTGTTGAGATATATGCCCAGGAGTGGGATTGTAGGATTATATGGTAGCTCTATTTTTAGTTTCTTAAGGAACCTCCATACTGTTTTCCATAATGGCTGTACCAGTTTACATTCCTACCAACAATGTAGGAGGGCTCGTTTGAGAAACTTACTTTATAGTTAGTAAACTTCTCAATAATTCAGAACTTTTTGATATGCAAACATTATTTTGGTCCAGCTAACCTGACAGGCCAATCCAGTAAAAACAGTAGTTGGTCCCATAGCTCAGATGTCCTCAAACGTTAGTGTGTATCAGAATCACGTGGAGGGCTTGTTAAAACACAGATTGCTGAACCCCATCCCCAGAGATTTTGAATAAATAGGTCCAGGATGGGGCCCAAGAATATGGCTTGGAAGTTCTCAGGTGCTGCTGCTGTTGCTGACTGGACAGGACATTTTGAGAAACCACACGTGTAGACATGGCCTTAGCCAAACATAGCATCTAACCAGCATGGCCTCATTGCCCTCTAAAAGGGCTGTGGTTATCACCGTGAGCCAAAGCAACTTTTGCAGGAGTTCTCAAAATCTTTTACTCCAGGGCATTTAGATACAGCCAGAGAGTAAGTCATCCTGCCACAAGGGAAGGGTCCTCTGCTGGGACAAGAGACTGTTCCAATTGCCTGAGACTTTTCATGGACCTCTCCAGGGCACTCACTTGACTAACAATCCTTTTCTATGTCTTCCCTTCCAGCTCTCTATTAAATGATGAGAAAAGATGAGGATTTGGAGTAGCTTCAACAAAGCAGCATGAAACCTCCAGTCCCAACAATGAAAGTCTGAGACTTTACAGTGAACTCACTCATCCAGTGAAGAGTTTTCAATCAGAACCCACAAAAAGGTCTCAGATGAATCCCTGGGGAGTCTATGAACCTGACCCTCTACCAACAGAGAATTAGTATAATAATAACAGAGAAAAACCACTGGCTCTTTCCAAGATAAGAGCCAATGCTTTTTAAGTACGGTATTTGCAGCTCATGCCTCGAGCACAAGGAACAAAACACTCTGGCTTATCCCGATAATTGCAATGGAGAGTGAAGGGGCTCTTATCAGCACTGGCCAGAAAATTATTTTCTATTCTTTAATGTAATCACCCATCTATGTATAAAATACACACTCTCTCTAAGTATTCCCACCCAGTTCTAGGTTAACCCAACTTTAAGAGTTTGTTGGTCACACAGTCTACTCTCTATAGGAATCTGAAAAGTGAGAAGGCTGGTTTTATGTAACATATAAGCCATTGTTTGATACTCAGAGTGACATTACCAGCTTTACCAGAGCTTGACATTTAACTCTAACCCCAATCTAACCAATGCTCAGCCTGTGCCCCTGAAGTGGTGCACATCTACCCTTGGCCCCAAGCAATCATTTTTTATGCTTGGGGTTCCTGCTTTTCCTCATCCCATCTGCCCCTGAATCTCCTGGGTTTGTTTCTCTCTGTGGTCAGTCAGGACACACTTTCTCCTAAATTCCTTCTTTTTTTAAATTTGGAATATGGTTAATTTACAATGCTGTGTTAGTTTCAAGTGTACAGCAAAGTGATTCATATATATATATATATATATATATATATATATATATATATATATATATATATATATATCCTTTTTCAGATTCTTTTCCATTATAGGTTATTACAAGATATTGAGTATAGTTCCTTGTGCTATAGAGTAGGTCCTTTTTGCTTACCTGTTTTATATATAGTAGTGTGTATGTGTTAATTCCAAATTCTTAATTTATTTCTCCCCCTCCCCCCTGCTATCGCCTTTGGTAACCATAATTTTTTTTCTGTGTCTGTGAGCCTATTTCTCTTTTGTAAATAAGTTCATTTGTATTATTTTTTAAGATTCCATATATAAGTGATATATTTGTCTTTCTTCTTCACTTAATATGATAATCTCTAGGTCCATCCATGTTGCTGCAAATGGCATTGTTTTATTCTTTTTTATGGCTGAATAATATTCCATTGTATATGTATACCACCGCTTCTTTATTCATTCATCTGTTGATGGACATTTAGGTTGCTTCCATGGCCTGGTTATTGTAAATAGTGCTGTTATGAACATTGGGGTGCATGTATCTTTTTGAATTAGAACTTTCTCCAGATATAGGCCCAGGAGTAGAATTACAGGATCATATGGCAACTCTATTTTTAGTTTTTTAAGGAACCTCTATGCTGTTCTCCACAGTGGCTCCACCAATTTACTTTCCTACCAATAGTGTAGGAAGATTCTTTTTTCTCCACACCCTCTCCAGAATTTATTAATCATAGACTTTTCATGATGGCCATTCTGACTGGTGTGAGGTAATACCTCATTGTAGTTTTGATTTGCATTTCTTTAATAATTAGTGATACTGAGCATCTTTTCATGTGCCTGTTGGCCATCTATCTGTCTTCTTTGGAGAAATGTCTGTTTAGGTCTTCTACATTTTTTTTTTTTTTTTTTTTGCGGTATGTTGGCCTCTCACTGTTGTGGCCACTCCCGTTGCAGAGCGCAGGCTCAGCGGCCATGGCTCACGGGCCCAGCCGCTCTGCGGCATGTGGGATCCTCCTGGACCGGGGCATGAACCCATGTCCCCTGCATCGGCAGGCAGACTCTCAACCACTGTGCCACCAGGGAAGCCCTACCCATTTTTTGATTGGATTTATTTTTTGTTTTTTTGGTTTTTTTGTCAGGACACACTTTCTCCTAAACTCTTTCTTTTTTGAGACTAAACCCCGATAGCAGAGATGTTTGTGCCTCAATTAATATGGTTATTTCAGTTTTACCATGAGCTCTCTCTCCTTCCATGTGCATATAGGAATGCCCCAGGGGCACCAGTTCAAGTGCATACTCATGTAATGAGAATTATTATTAGGGAACAATAAATTCTTACTGGTCATCACTATTTATATTGAATTAATTTTAGTCTAAGAGTTAGAGATTATTATTTCCATTTTATAGATGAGGAAACTGAAGCACAGAGAGACTCCTTGTTTTCCCGATTTCCTGTTTACATTAACTGCTAAACCTAGGCCCACTGTCTTTCTTTATATTCAGGACCTGTTGAGTGTAGATTATGATCTCACACTCTTCCTCAATTAAGGAAACATTCCTCTCTAGGTCCCTAGTGGATGTCATGATGGAATGGTGGTGTGGGTAATAGAAAGCTGGCAACATGCTCAGTTAGAAGATGAGCCATTTCTTTAAAGGGAAAGAATATGGATACCCATGGAGATGGAGACCCAGACTTCCAAAATCCCCAAGTCTGCATAAATATTTTCAGCTGCTGCTCCGGTCCCTAGGTAGGGAAGGTTCCACCAGGACTCAGAAGTTTACCTTTGCTCTTCCACCCGGCATTGTTTTAAATAAATTTATTTAATTAATTAATTTATTTTTGGCTGCTTTGGGTCTTCGTTGCTGTGTGTGGGCTTTCTCTAGTTGTGGGGAGCAGGGGCTACTCTTCACTGAAGTGCACGGACTTCTCATTGCAGTGGCTTCCCTTGCTGTGGAGCACAGGCTCTAGGTGCACGGGCTTCAGTAGTTGTGGCACACAGGCTCAGTAGTTGTGGCTTGTGGACTCTAGAGCATGGGCTCAGTAGTTGTGGCGCACGGGCTTAGTTGCTCCGCAGCATGTGGGATCCTCCCGGAGCAGGGCTTGAACCCGTGTCCCCTGCATTGGCAGGTGGATTCTTAACCACTGTGCCACTAGGGAAGCCCCCACCCGGCATTTTTTTATATTCTGGCATTCTTCCTTTGGCTACCCGACCTGCTTTTTTTCTGGAGACTGTTTACCAGCTGTAGTAAATGGGACAAAATACATCAACTCATTCCCAAGTATTTAAGGTTTGTGCAGAAGAAGGAAAGATAAAGTTTCCCGGCACAGCACCCTCAGCAAGGCCAGGCTTATCCTCCTTTAATTTTTTTTCCATTCCTGTAATACTCTTCCACCATTCATCTTTCACACCAACTCTGTTTTTTTCCCTCTATAATAATCTCAAATACTTGCCTCTTTCTTAGTTGTGAAATTTCTGTCTAGAAGGAGTTTAAGTTATTCTCTTCACGGCCACAGTGGTTCACCTATATATTAGGAGGTGTGGTTAGGTGCCAGAGATGGTAATGGAGCAGAGTGGAAGGTGAGGGGGATTGAACTCCTTACTCCTTCTTACTGTCACATCTAATCCCTGGTCTGATGCCACCAGAAACCCCATGGTGGTATTTTCTTTAAAAAAATGTCAGTCCAATAAAATGTGGGTAAACCCAGGAATTAAGCTAATTAATAATATTAACATTATTTACTGTACACACTGGGTAAGTGGCTGTGGGTGAAATGACCACTTGTCCGGGGACTACAAAAACAAATTCGCTGTGGGTGGATAAATAAACAAATACGAGCTACACGAACATGTTTATCTCAAGCTGGTTAACTTGGAGTTATTTTGAGTTCCATAGGAACCACACTGCATAGAACAAAACATGGAGATTGAGAAAATTGTTTCAAATGGGTTTTCCAGTTCAAAATTTAGTCAATTTCTCAAAAGAAAAAAAAATAAATTCAGTAATTTGAAAGATCCACCTTTACCACACCTTTCTTTGTAGGATTTCAAATTCCATATTTCTTCTTTGTCCAGAGCAAACTCAGAGGAGATCAATTTGAATATTTGATTAAAAAATTTAATAGTCTTTTAAAATATGCTTAATATGATAATATTTGTTTATTACCTGGAGGTTTAGTTCATTTACATTTATCGTCATTACTGATATATTTGAACTCACTTATTCCAATTCATTTTGCCCTTTCTACCTGACCTATTTTAAAAATATTGCTTTTATGTTCTCCTTTCTTATTTTGTTTTGAAATAATGTTCACCTAATTCTAACTTTTTTCTCTGTACTAATTTTATCTTTCCTAAAATAATAATTAGTATCCTTTTGTTTTAGAAAATACCCTGGAAACTTTAATATCACTGTTTAACCTAACAATAACCTAAAATGAGTATTAGTATATTTACCTGCCTCCTGAACAATACAATACTTTTAAGACACTTTAACCATCCACTCAAGTTATGTTTTATTGTTCAGGACTTTGGGTCTATCTTGACCCAAAATCTTATTATTATTTGTGAATAATTGTTTATTATTATTTCTTATTATTTGTGAATAATTGCTTGGCTTTTTTCATCTTTTATCCATTTTTCTGGCTGACAATTACTTCTCATATCTCAACTGTATCTTTCTAGAATAATTTGCATTCTTCCTAGAACACATTCTTTAGAAGATCGTTAGAGGGGAATTGTCGTGAGCAAACCCACTCATTCTGTGTATGTCTTTCTTTCTGTCTCTCACATGAAGTATGCAATGAATGATATAATGAAAATGTGTAGTTTAAAGTATAATATCAAAACAAACACCAACCCAGGTTAAGCTTTCTCAGTTTCTGTTTGTCTGAAAATGTCTACATTTTGCCCTTGTTCTTGAGAGATGTTTATTGAGTATATAATTCGAGGTTGACCAACATCTTCTCCCTTTGAATTTATCATCACATTTGTTTCTCTCATCCATTATTTTTTAGAAGAAATTGGCTGAGTTTTATTTCTTTGTAAGTAATGTGTCTTTCCTTTCTGGTTGCTTTTAGATCTTTTCTTCTTTGCTTAGTAAAGTATGTCGAGGTGCTAGGAATTTATTGCACTTCATGAACTTTGATCAATTTTGGAAAATGATAGCCACTATCTCTCAGATATTGCCTCTCTCCTCATCCCCACGTTCACTTGGTTTTCTCCCTCTGAAACTGAGTAGATGTGTATTGGAACTTCTCACTCTACCATCTACTTCTCTTAACCTCTCTTTCATAATTTCCATCTTTTGCTCTTCAGATAATTTCTTAGTTGCATTTTAGATAATTTCCTCATATCTACCTGACTCCTCAATGTTTAATCCATCCATTAGACCAGATTATTTTTCAAATCTTCCTGATAAACAGTCTGTTGTTCCACTGTCATTATTTCAGTATCCTTTTGGATTAAAAAAAATAATAATATTAAATTTTTCTTTCCTGTTCCACATCAGTTAATATAAACATCAGCTGTTTTTGACAGTCTTATTCTGGTGACCTCTCATCCTGCTTGGTCCTCCATCCATCCATTAAAACCGAAGATCTAAGATTCTGCTCCATCCCATAAATTAAAGACCTCTTCGCCTACAGTACAGATCTACCTATTAACCTGAGCAGTGGCAGGGCAAAAAGCCAGAACAGAGAGAATACAGATGGTCTCCTTAGATAGACCCTGTCTGGTGTCCCTGTCATGACTAAACTGAGGAATGCAAAAACAAGCAAAAGGACCAGCTGTGCCTTAACTGTGAGCTTAACCAGGTGGTTAGCTGTGAGCTTAACCAGGTGGTTAAAGAGAGAAAATAGAGATGAGGCTTTGGGGACACAGTAACTTGGCCCAATAAAGATCAGTATATGCCCAGTTGGATTAATCAACTCTCTCCTTTAGGGAGTAGCAAGTGAGGGGGAGGGAGTATTGGCAGAAGTCCCCTCCTAAAAGTGGCCTGTAGAAGACACTTCCGGTTTCCCATGTCACAGTCTCTTGGCTCAACTCTGATTCCAGCTACAGCTGTTGTGGATGTTTTTGCGTGAGCTCAGCCACCTTGCTGACAGCATTACAACTGAAACAAGTCGTGTCTTAAGCTCTTTGCTTTGGAGTCTTGTCTTAAGTCTCAGGAAGCTGCTCAGCCTTCCAGCAAATGGTAACACTCAACCCACAGGGAGGCACAGCTGGTGGAGAATCTGGCTGTTTATTTGAGAAACTCCCAGTGATGGTGTTTTGGGGTCTTTTCTCCTGAGCTGCTAATATTCCCTAAAGACTATCTTCTACTTTTCTGCCATCTGGTAGCTAAAGTGGGAAGAAGGCAAAGTTCTCCATATTGAATATGTGTTTATGTCATTTCCTGTTTTCAGTTGGGGAATCAGTCACAGTGATTACAAAAATCTTTCACATCTTCAACAGTCTTTCAACACCCATCCATGGCCAGATCAGTTATTGAGCATTTTCTAGGTGGAAGTTACAGTATTAGTCTTGTGCTTTTGTGCAAAGAAGCCCTGATTTTGCATAGCTGGCTGTTTCTTTTGAGCTTAGCTCATCTACTGGAAAAATGCAACACCTTTATTATAATCGTGGTGGAGGGAAATTTAAATTAAACCCAGATATATGTGAAAATATCTTAGTAACATTTCTCTAGCATCAAAATTAATTATCAACTGTGCTTATATTTGAAAACCTTTTTTTATTTTGAAAAAAGTCAAATGTTCAAGGAATAGTACAATGAACTTGCATATATCCTTCACTTAAATTCACCAATTAACTTTTTTTTTTTTTTTTTTTTTTTTTTTTTTTTCTTTTTGCGGTATGTGGGCCTCTCACTGTTGTGGCCTCTCCCGTTGTGGAGCACAGGCTCCGGATGCGCAGGCCCAGCGGCCATGGCTCACGGGCCCAGCCGCTCCGCGGCATATGGGATCCTCCCAGACCGGGGCACGAACCCGTATCCCCTGCATCGGCAGGCGGACTCTCAACCACTGCGCCACCAGGGAGGCCCACCAATTAACTTTTTGCCACGTTTGCTTTTCCTCTTTCTCTGTATCTCTCTGTTTCTCTGTCTCTCTCTTCTCTCTCTCTATATATATGTTTTTGTGTGTAGTATGTATGTATATATGCACATATACACGTACATATTTGATGAACCATTTGAGAGTAAGTTGCTGACATCACCTTTTTTCCTGAATACTTTTGCATGTATTTGCCCAGACAAGTGTATTCTGTTACATAACCATAGTACAATGATCAAAGTCAGAAAATACAACATTGACACAATATTATTATCTAATGTAGAATACATATTCAAATTTTGTTAATTGCCTTGATGTGTTTAACAGCAATATTTTCCTCCATCCAGTATCTATTATAGGATCAGGCATTTTATTCAATTGTTGTATCTTTTTAGTCTCTTTTAATTTGGAAAACATCATCAACCTTTTTTTGTCTCTCATGACATTGACATTTTTGTAGCGCACAGGCTAATTTTGTATATAATCTGCTGATATTAGAAAATAGTTTTAAAAATGGCTGGTTTGAGAATGGGTAGTACTTCAAATCTATGGACACAGTTGTAGTTTCTTTACATTAAGTCAGTTTGTGGTTTGAATTTTACAAAAATCCCTCATCCTTTTGCCTTTAAACTACTCTGCTCTATGTGGAGACACACACACACGCACACACACACACACATACACATATGTTTCAATTAGGAGAATATAAATGAACTTAGGGCTTTGAGACATTCCCTGATAAAACTGCATAATTGGGGTCAATGCTGTGGTGTCATAAAGCTGTAGTTAGGAATCAGTGGTCTATTGTGAAACATAGAGCATATGGATCTGAACACATTTGGCAGATCAATGATCTCAAAAACGTTTCTTAAGAAGTCACACATCTGGAAATAAAACTTAAGGTAATATATAAAATTAAAATTGTCTCAAGGAAAGGAATAGTAAAATCAAAAAATATTTGCTTGCCTACTTAGAGAATAAGACTGGTGATTCTATACAGTTCACATGAACAATGATATATGGTAACCTACTTTTTATATGATTTCCCTTTAGAACTAAAATCCCAGTAATGATGAAGAAAAAGGATATTACTTATTGGAAGAACATTCCAACACCCAAGCACAGAAGGTAACCTACATTTCCACACAGAAGCCCAGCTCCCTGTGCTTTGTCAACCAGTATGATCCAGCTGAACCAAATCTCAATTGTTGCAATGCCTTTGAGGAAAAATCTCCAGAAGGATTTCTCCTTAAGGATTTTGATTTTCAGAACAAAGTGAAAGACAAATATGAAACCAAAGTGGATAAGGAAGACAAAGAGCTACCAGTGGTGCTTAGTCTCTGGACTCCTACAAGTTAATGGACTGGGAAGCAGGAACAGGTAAGTGATAATGATTCTATAAGCCTGCAAGTGTGGAGTTTCCTTGCCTGCTCTGTGTTTTGTGTAAGTGTCATATAATGTGATTAAAATCAAGCATTCAGTCCTGTCTTTGAGTAATATCGAGCTCCAAAGTAATTTTTCAGACGCAGTGATTTTGAACATTTTCAATATTTCTACCCTACTCCTCCAATTAGGAGTAGGGTACAGTACAGTGGACTGTACTCTCTTAATGACATTTTACCAACTGCATTATAATTATGTCTAATTTCAGGATTTTTCTGCTTTGTTTTAAAACTATATTGATTACTCAAGACTCTGCACTGAGTGGCTCAGAATTTGTTCCAATTGCTGGTACTAATGTCAGCAACTGAATTAACTGAGTGTCTGTCGGAAACAGGGAAATGGAAACTCTCTCGATAATCTGCATGGCATTCCAGATCAAAGGAGGGAAGGAAACTTGTTCACAGCCATTTCTCAAGGAGAGTTATTATTCATTTTGGATTGAAGCCATAGGAAGATGCTATATAACATATGTCTATAGAGTGTGTAATTTTACATGAGATAGTATCATAAAAAGGAAATTACAAAGTTGAATTCGGCTTGATGTTATTATTAATCTTTGTTACCCTTTCTTTTATGGTTGAGTTGGTTCTCTACTGGGAAGATAACATTGTTCTTTTTCTATTTTTGATTTAAATGAAAAATAGTGAAACCATTCAAAACAACTTAACATTTTTTATGTGTGACCCTTACCTGTAGAGACAGTGCACTTAATTAAGAGACTGTGGTCACATAAGTGAATAATTCATTTGATTACCTCATGCCTGTCCTTCCCTTTACAATTTTAATGAAACTGTAGAAACCAAAATGACTTTTGATCCAGTGGATTTAGTGCCTTTGAGTGAACTAAAAATACAAGCTATCTATACAGTATTTTTGGTTTGTTTGAATGGAAGGATAAAGACAGGGGAGGAATTGAAATTGCCTTTTTTCTTGAGGGCTTGGGAGATGAAACTCAGAAGCATTGAAGGGTTTTAGATGTATTGCAAAGACAGCGTCAATAACAGAAACTCCAAAGCCTCCCTTTTTTCCCATGAAATGTTTTTGTTTTTCGAGCCACTTTTCTCCTGTGATAGCGGTAGCATATAACTCACAATAAGCTTTTCCATCAGGTTTGGAAACTGAAGCTTTAGGAAAGTGTTCATGCACTAAAACCCAAAAGACTGCCATCCTGGAAAGATTGTATGACCCCCAAGTTAGGAGTAGGAAAAAACAGTTGGAGGATGGGGGAACATTGAAAAGATGTTTTCAAACCTTTTAAATACCTTTTACAACTAAGAGATATTTTAGTTTGGGGCTCAGTTTGGTTAGTTAAAATGGTTTTCTCCTTGTTAATTCTCTGTCTTCTTTTCTCACTAATCTCTCCTGTTTTCCATTCCTGGTGCATGATAATATTTTGACAACACTGTGAAAGTACACACACAGACACACACACACCCCACCCACACACACCCCACCCACATAACCTGGTGAACAAGATGGGCCTATTGCGGCTGAAACCCCATGTAGAATAATGGAAAATGAGAATAAAAATCTCACCTAGAGACACTTTATCCCACAGGCCAGGGGTTGGTATAGTCCACTGGCCAAATCCTGCCCTTGCTGGGTTTTTTTTTTTTTTTTTTTTTTTTGGTACATAAAGGCTTACTGGAATATAGTTATACCTGTTTATTTACATATTGTCTGTGACTGCTTTCAGGGTACAATGGCAGAGTTGAGTAGTAGTGACAGAGACCATATGGCTATCCAAACCTAAAATATTTATTATCTGGCCCATTACAGAAAACATTTGCTGACCCCAGCCAAAAGCCAAACATTATTTTCCAAAGGGTGGTCCCAGACCAGCAGATTCAGCATCTACTGAATCTAAGAATTTGTTAGAATGCAAATTTTCCAGCCCTATCTCAGACCTAAGGAATAAAAATATCTGGAGATGGAGCCCATGATCTCTGTTTTAACAAACCTTCTGGGTAATTCTGATGCATTCTCAAGACTCCCCTGGGTCAGAGCATCCCAACCAGATGTTGCTAATCGGTTGCAGGTGTGCCAAAGATATTAGTCTATAGGCCATGTGGCTGGCATCATGTAGGATCCCAAAGGATCACGATCTGGGCAGGACACAATTAAAATTGTACTTTACAAATTAATTTGGGCAGATTGATGATGATTTTCATACTAAGTGAATTTCCTGTCACTCTCAGAGACCATTTTATAATGACAAAAAATAACATTTTGATAACACTTTTTAGCTTACAAAGTAGTTCAGGGTGGTCTCAGAAGACGTTTCCAGCTTGCAAATGTTACTGCACAAGAAGTAGAAGGCATGTGTCTACATGTCTGTTTTTGTGGATTTAATACCTTTTTTCTTCAAGAAAGATAACTATCTTTAAGGTGGATTCAGTAGAGGGATATATAAATTTATTTTTAAAATAGCCTTAATGCAATCCTGTTGTATCACTCTATAAACATTATATATGAAAATCCAGAGTAGATAAATTAGCCCAGGTTCCCAAGATATTCAATAAGTAATTTACTTGGAATAATAATCTCCCTGCTTACACCTAAATGGGATTCTACTGACAATAATTCATTGCAAGTCTTATTTTCAAGACATTTTTTTTTTTGCTTTCAGCAAGGCATGCCTATAAGCTAACATTCATAACTGGAAAGTACATGATTGAATGTAAACTAACAAGAAGTAAAAGTGACCCTCTGCCCATCCATCATAAGGATAGAGAATGTGGATTCTTTAGTGATATGCAGAATAGAGCCAGAATAGAACACTGACCTTGGGAATTGAGCCTATATCTTACTGACGCTGGGTCTTCACATTCCTTTCTGTAAATCTCTGGCCCTGAATTTAGGCCTGTTCCAGGATCCCCAGAACTATCTCAGGAAAAGTCAGATTATTTGGGTTGAAGATGCTCTGAAAACCCCTGGTGGCTTTTGGCTATTTGGGGATTTCTGCAGCATTCAGAGTCTTGCCCAATGGGTGGCTATTGGTCCAGTTTCGCCTGAGACAATATTTGGGCTGGCACACCCTGCAAAGCCTATCCTCACCCACCAAGTACACACATACACACACATCAACATGGAAGCCTGTGGGCATGTAGACCACCAGTACCTGTGGGGCTGTGAGATGGGGCCATAGGCCCTCCACAAGATAAACTGGTCAGGCCCACTTCAAACAACTTCATGGATGAGCCAAGATAACAAATGGAGTCTAAACGCTCCCCATGTCTTTGCTGAAGCTCTTCCCCTCACTGTGAGGGGCTTTGTGTACGTGTACAACCACCTCAGCTGGCATGCTATTTATTGCAGTTAGGGGTACATGTACTACCAGGTAGGTCTGATTCTTATATTGAAATTTGCGGTCAGATAATTCTTTGTGGTGGGGACTGTCCTGTGCATTGTAAGTTGTGTGGCAACATTCAGGACTCTACCCACGAGATGCCAATAGCACCCCAGTTATCACAACCAAAAACATCTTCAGACAATGTCTGTCAGACCTGGCCAAGTGTTCCTCGTTGAAAACCACTGTTCTATGCCAAATACCACTTAGTCTCAGCATGTGTGGGTCTCCCTTGATTGACTCAGAACCGGATCCTCCTTCACAGGGCCTTTAAAACAAGAATAAAATGCAAAGTGAGACAGCTCTTTTACATTATGCTCTGTATCATCATTGTGCAAAATGGTGGTTCCTAGCCTTGTTTGTTCACAATTACAATGGAAGTGAAAGTCGGAAATATGGTATTCTCAAATTTTATCAGCCTGACATTAGAGCCAAAACCATCATGCAGGTGGCCAGTATTTCAGAGCCAAACCTCCAAGAAAAATCATCGTCTCATGCACTGATTCTATCAAATGCTTACAATAAAAACACAGACCTTGAGCTTCCCTGGTGGCACAGTGGTTGAGAGTCCGCCTGCCGATGCAGGGGACGAGGGTTTGTGCCCCGGTACGGGAGGATCCCACATGCTGTGGAGCGGCTAGGCCCGTGAACCATGGCCGCTAAGCCTGCACGTCTGGAGCCTGTGCTCCGCAACGGGAGAGGCCACAACAGTGAGAGGCCCGCGTACCACAAAAAACAAAAACAAAAACAAAAACAAAACACAGACTTTGATTCCATTAACTCAGAAGAAAATCTATGTGGTCTTAGAAGTCCAAAGTTGAGAGCAGAATGCAAATGTTCAGAAAGAAATGCTCCCCACCAAAATATATCAAGAATCACGGACATTACATTCCATGCCAATTTCAACAGGTAGCTAAATCACATAGACTAGAGTTCAGTCGAAATCATGTTTCTATCATCCCCCCAAATAAAATAATATAAAAATAATTAACAAGCTGCCTGCTATTTCCAAGCCAACCAAATTTATATTATTGAGGTGTTGTTTTTTGGTTTTTTTTTTTTGGGGGGGGGGTACGCGGGCCTCTTACTGTTGTGGCCTCTCCCGTTGCGGAGCACAGGCTCTGGACGCGCAGGCCCAGTGGCCATGGCTCACGGGCCTAACTGCTCCATGGCATGTGGGATCTTCCTGGACCGGGGCATGAACCCGTGTCCCCTGCATCAGCAGGCGGACTCTCAACCACTGTGCCACCAGGGAAGCCCTATTATTGAGTTTTGCTTGTCTTTTTTGTGTTTATTTTATTTTATTTTTCTGTGAACGTGCATATTAAAGAAGATATTCTGGGGCTTCCCTGGTGGTGCAGTGGTTGAGAGTCCGCATGCTGATGCAGGGGACATGGGTTCATGCCCCGGTCCGGGAAGATCCCACATGCCGTGGAGCAGCTAGGCCCGTGAGCCATGGCCGCTGGGCCTGCACGTCCGTAGCCTGTGCTCCGCAACGGGAGAGACCACAACAGTGAGAGGCCCGCATACCACAAAAAAAAGAAAAAAAAAAAAAAAAGAAAGTCTGCTTTAATTAGGCAGAAAAATATAGAAAATTACACAGGACAGTAGTTAGCAAATTATAGCCTGTTGTCCAAATCCAGCCAGCCCCTGCCTTCTAAGTAAAATTTTATTGGAACACAGTCATGCTTAGTTGTTTACATATTTTCTAGGATCTCTTTCATAGTACAATAGCTGTCTTGAGTAGTTGCGAGCAATTCAGACTCTATGAATGCAAAGTTGAAAATATTTATCTGCTCTTTACTTGAAATATTTTTTGACCCCCTAGTATAGGAGTGACAGTGGGATGTCTCTTCAGAGGACTGTCAAATATTTAAATGCATACATAAGTTACTTCAAGCCTCAGTCCCTTTTTCTGAATGTGAACTTAAATCCTCATGTCACGTTGATGAGTGTTACGTAGTTATTTTTGAGAATTTTCTGGACATGACAGAATGTAAGTGATCTGATTTTTGTTTCAGCTACTTGGGCACCAAACCATTGGTTGGGAAGGGGTAGGGGTATGTTGTGTTTCTCAGTGGATAAATCCAGGTTCTTTATGCCCTAGATAGTTGTCATGGGGGATTTTGGTAAAACCTGTTGCTGCATTCTGATAAAGTCATCTCAAATCCAATCACATCTCCTTAAATGATGTGTCCAACAATGTCATCGAGTGTTGAAGTGGACTTTGGAATCGGCGAGTCTCTTTCTCTCTTTTTCTTAAAAGCTCTCCTGATATATACACACTGCTTATATTTTCTTCTTCGTATCAAGAAATACTTTCAGATGGGTTCTTTGATGTGCTCGTGTGGAAGGAGGACAGATGGCTATTTTGCGGTCATCATTTGTCACAAGATGATTGTCCTGTTATTTCATGACGTTTTTATATTTTGATTTTTCTTTTCCGATTCAGGGAAAGTCAGTGATAAAATTCCATTCCGATGCCTTTGTGCACTTACATTTATCTCAAGCCTTCTACAGGCTTTTGTGAAGGCTGTGCTTGAGAGGACTGAAAAACTGTAGGAAACACAAATCTCAGGGCCTCACTCTACCTAATAATATATATTATATCATACTTATATATCATAGACATATGGGTCTTGTGTACTTAATATATATCACACCACTAGTATTATCATATGCAATAAAATATTAAGTAGCCTTAGTATACATGTGTGTGGGTGGGAGTGTGTGTGCATAGACTCTGTGTTTGCAGGTGTGCGAAGGTGTGTGTGTGTGTTGTACGGTGTGTGAAAAGCAATAATCTGCAAAGAAAATGGAGGGTGAGACCTTGAAGCAGGAAACCGCTTGCCAAGCTCAGATGTTTCTTGATGTAACTGAAATTGTTTATACTGACTTTGCTATCTTGGCGCAGCTTAGAAAATGCTGATTACGTAAAACGAAGCGTTCTTTACTGCTCTGTCTGCTTTTCACTGTTAGAGACAGATTTCTTCCTTTTCTTTTACGTTGTATTCTTCACTGGATTGTTTTCTTTGGCTAACTTCCCTAAGTATTGTTCATGGTCCCCGAGCCCAGCTGTTCCTTCCTAGGTCTTTCAATGGTGTCTCTACAAAGCTGGCCTTCAAGACAGCATCCTGATCCCCTGGTTGGATATGACAGAGTTCAGGCTTCCCCACACAGACACTGTCCTTAGGTCTCAATCCCTTCTTTCTGTCTGTAGACTGTTCCTCTATAAACCACAGACAGCTTGCCTTAGGTCACAAGAAGGGCAGAAAGCATGATGAGAGAGAGCAGTTAGACCAGCCCAAGCTCACCCTCACTGACGGAATAAGTTCCTCCAACGTGAGCCAAGTATTGATGTCATCTTTGATGCCCTGGTAGAGAAAGCACTTCCCTCACACCTCAGCTCAGCTTCTCTACCTCTTACATGTATCTCCTCCCCAGCTCCCAGACTGTCAGCCGCTGTGTGGAAGAACCACACCTAAATGATTTCTATGTTTCCCAGAGAAGTATCTCTGGGCAAGTCAGTGACAAATGAATATTTATTGCATGAAAAAAATAATTTAAAATTTAGTTTTAAGCAGTTTACATTAGAAAGAGAGCATAAGTAAACAGTGGATTCTGTTCCATGCCAACTGAACTGACCCAATCTCTGATAATAAAATGTAACAGAAGTCATGGAATTTCGAAGCTGGAGAGGAAACTTAGGCCACACAGTCCAGTCACCTCAGCTGACTGTGGAGAAGCGTGAGGCTCAGAGAGGAAAAGACAAATAAACATTTATAGGGCACTGGCTGTATATTGGACCAGTACTTGGCAAATATTGAATTTTCACAGTAACAGCTTGCATACTCAACATTTTTTGTGAGAAAGAGGACCACACTGTGAGAGATCATGGCACGACAGACTTCAAGTGACAAGGTCAAGTCCATGAAGCCTGAGCAAAGCTGGTTTTGCTGACCCCCAAAGCCATGCTCCTTTCCTTACACCCAACCCAGGCAGCCCCTAAGTGCAAGAATTTTGCATTGCCTGATACTAATTTAGAAGCATGTAATAGCTATCTAACCATTTACAAGAAATACAGAGTTAGAGAAATATGTTACAAGATATCCCAAGGAAACCATCACCCTTATCCAGAATTGGGGAAATCTTATAGGGCAAATGACCCCATTTCTTCAACAAATAAATGGCATTAAAACAACAACAATGGGGAAAGGAAGGGACTACTCTATAGTAAGAGACATATAAACCAGATGTGACCTATGGAACTGTGGTTGGATCCTAATTTCTGAACAAATGGTAAAAAGAAGAAAATTGAGAAAATGGGAGAAATTGAACATGAACTAGTATTAGAAGATATTAAGGACTATTGTGCATTTTTGGTATGAAACTAATATTTTGGTTATGTTTTAAAAAATCCTTGTGGTAGAGATTCAGACCTAAGTAATTATGAATGAAAAGATACAATGTCTGGTATTTACTTTAAAATGTTCCAGATGCATTCATATACTAGTATGCAATTAAAAGGTATGTTTTCAATAAAAGCTATAATACCTAGAGCCATTAATTTGGTTTGGCTCTAAGGTCAGGTATCAGTTCCACTCTGAAGTCTAAGGCAAGATTACAATACTTCATACATGTTTACTATGACTCCATGTTAAAACAAAACCAAACTTCTGCCAAGTCAAAAATGTATGCAGCCTGATAAGCTCAGGTATTGATATAATTGAAACCCTCACTCTTCCCTTGTGAGGAGACCATCATTGTGGGATCAGGATGAACCATGTTCCCTGTAAACCCTCCAAGGTCAACTGACATGTTCCACTTGGGGGCATCTCTTCAAATCAAAGTAAGAACATTTCTATCCTACAGTCCTCAGGGTTGGCAGCTCTGAAGGGAGCAAAATCTGTGGGCAAATGGCAGCTCTTTCGAGGATTTCTCTAGGCCTCCTTTGCACAGCTGAGGAAAGTGAGACTTCACAGCTCATTTACCCAAATGCTGGCTACAGCCCCTAAGCACTGCCATCTCTTTCCCGATACTCCTTTTGGAGAGTCAGTGGAGAAAGGAAGGAAAGAAAGTGTTCACCTCCTGCTGACCTCTGTTCACAGACATCCTCTAGTTGGCCAGCTCCTGTTGGAATTTAAAGGGAGGCAGGAGTTGAGGGAAAGGAGACAGACCTTCTAAGGCCTCCACAGTTTGAAGGGAGACTAGAACTTCTCTGTCAGGGTAAAGAAAGGATATCCCCAATTTCTGCATCAAACAACCTTTTAGTGCTCTAAGGACCGGAGCCTCTCAGTCTGCAATGTACCCACAGAAAACCCTGGGGATTTTGTTAAAATGCAGATTCTGATTCAGCAGGTCTAGGATAGGCCAGAGATTCTGCATCTAACTAGCTCCCAGGGGATGTGCTGCTGCTGGTCCATGGACCACACTTTGAATTGTGGCCACATGGTCACTTTTAGAGTCAGGAGAGCATTTTCTCGTTCTAGGGCCAGGTCTTTATTATACATCATTCATGATAACTCATCTGTTACCCGCAACAGTTCTGAGAGTGAGTCTAATGAAGACTTACTGTTAAATAATTGGTGACTATTCAAAACCAAAAAAATTAGAGATCTTTGGAAAGGATTGGAGGACGAGGTGGTGAATGGGGATCAGAGATGAACATTCTTCAACCCCTTTTCACCACTACGCTCTGGGCTTTTTTTCTCACTTAAGCCTTACAAAAATGCTCTGAGGTAAGTGTTATTGTCCCCATTTTATAATAATAAGGAGCCAGATCACAAGCTTACAACCATCCAAAGCAAAATATGGGGAATTCTACAGGAAAAATGACCTCATTTCTTAAAAACAATAAATGGCATGAAAAAAAGAGGAGGGGCAGGAACTCACAGATGAAAGAGGCTTAAGAGACACGGCAAACACAAGCAACGTCGGGATCTTTTTTGGAACCTGATTTTACCAAAAAACAAAACAAAAAAAACCCATAAATAGACACGTCTGAGACATTGGTAAAATGGATCATGGACTGAATATTAGTTATTAAGGAATTCACACTAATTTTGTTAGGTGTGGTAATGTTATTGCAATTATGTTATAAAACAGAATTCTTATCTGTCAGAGGCTGACTGGTGAAATTATATCCTGTCTGAATTTGCTTTAAAATACTCCAGCAAAAAAATAATTAAATAAAAACCAAAAATAAAAACAAGTAGAAGAAACAAGACTCAAGAAAAGAATCAAGAGTGGCAGAATGTTGATTAATATTATTTTTTAAAACTCTATTTAGAAACAATTTTAGATTTAAAGAAAAGTTGTGTTGTTTTTAGCACAGCGTCCTGAATATATATTGCCTAACTTCCCCTAATGTAAACATCTTATGTAACTGTGGAATGATGATCAAAACCCAAAAATTAACATTGATATAACATAATTAACTAACCTACAGATTTTATTCTAATTTCTTCTCTGTTTTTTTCCTACCAAGTCATTTTACGATTGCAGGATCAAACCCAGAGTCCCACATTGTATTTAATTGTTCTGTCACCAATTGTCCTTGGGTCTATGACAATCCCTCAGTCTGTCCTATTTTTCATGCCCTTGACACTCGAAGAGTACTGGTCAGTTATTTTGTAGACCATCCCACAGTTGCAGTTTGCCTGATGTTTTCTCATGATTAGATTGATGTTATGTTGATAATTATTGAAGTTGGGTAATGCAAGTCTAGGTTTTCAGTATGCTGTTCTACTTTGGGGCATGTTTGAAAATTTCTTTACTAGGCGTAAAATTAAAAAAAATAAGGTGGGGGAGGTTACATAACTTTTTAAAATTGACTTAGTTATTAAATGTGCAGAGCTAGAATTAGGACCCAGATTAGTTTGACTGAAAAAACCTGTGACCTTTACATTACGAAGAATAGGAAGCAAGATAAATGATATCTGGTTGTTAAGGTTATTTTCATGGGTGAGCCCTGAAGACAGATTTTTTTTTTACTGCTCTGAACATAATTAATCAAACCTCATTTTCTAGGCATATACCAATAATAGCTATATTGGATCAAGATTGAATTATCTTGCAGGATACCTTATTACATATGAGAAATTAAAACCCAAACAAGTCAGCTAAAATTAATATTGAATAAATGGTGGTGGGGTGGTTCATGGAATTCAAAGTCAGGAGAATAGCAGGCTTCCCAAGGGACAAGGATTGGGAAAAAGAAAACTATAAATATTCACTTCTCTATCTATGTCTCTCTCTGTCTATCTGTCTCTCTTTGGAGACATGTGAAACGTGATTTTCTGATTCTCTCTGTGTCTGCTTCACTGTCCTGCTTTTCTGTGTAATCATTCTTCATCACATGTGACCATAAAATAGTAAATGGATGCTTCATCTTGAGTCTACAGGACCTTATATATAGGGATTCTCAATTCCCAGGCTTCTTCATTCAAACCCTCAGTCATATAATCCAATTTCCCCAATTTGGGGGGTTAAATGACCATTGAGCTTGTCCAATGAACTGTGACCACAGAGGGCACATATAGTACTCATGGTAACAAGAGCCTGTGTACTCCTTCATCTATGGCTATACGATGGGGTGGGGTGCGGGGGGCAGGCTAAGCTTAGAAGAAGCAGGCAAAGTAATATCTCAGCTCTGCAGAATCAGGCATTGATGAGTTGTGTCCACTTTTTCTTGATTCTAAACCCTCAGAAGAGGTTACAGTTGCTGATTCCTGGTTTTCACTGTTCCAGAGGGAAGAAATAATTTACTAACACTAGGTGATTTGGCTTGAAAGACCCACAATTTTATGTTAAGGAACTGGCATGGTAGTAAGTTCTTTGGGTAGCTTGGCACTATTCTTGACCTTGAGGAGATCAGAGGCTAGTAGAAGAGAGAGAGGTATAAATTAAAAATGACAATACAGTGAGATTAATGTTGCAGTGGAAGTACATACAAGGTTCTTAGGTATGATATGGAAGGATATGATTAACCATATCTGGAAAGGAGAGGATGAGAAAATCGTCAGAAAGAAGGACACATCTGAACTGAAAGTTGAAGGCCAAGTTTGGAGGTGAAATACTTTTCTAAGATGATTCTTCTTGCAGGATCAGCTCTTGGTCCACCATCTTGGATCTAGAAGGAGAGCTTCTGCTGTTTTTGCTGTTCAGGATTAAGTTGTGGGCATTTATATGTGCCCTGCTTTATTTATTGCTGAGGCATTTGAGATTCAACCTATTGATTAGGCTTTTTCCTTGACTTCTTAAAAGCACTAAGTTTATTCAGCCATGAGGCACTCTTGGAGGGCATCACTGTGTTGTCTGGTTTAGGGCCACTGTGAACAGGTTGTCTGAACAATCCTGACATTTGCAGTGGAGAGAAAGGCAGCGTGAGTTGAAGGAGACCCACTGGTGATTTTATCTCTCTTGCTTACATTGTGAAATTTAAATGGATAGGGTGGGAAGAGCTCTTCATAATTAGGTAGTTTCATCAACTATCTTGGTCTTAGCAAAGCAGATACAAGAAGAAAGCTGGGTATGGAAAAGTCTGAGCCTATGAATTCTAAGAACCAGAGAAGTTGACATAAATCTTTCATCATGTCTCAAAGCATCCATTTTAACCACAAGGCTGTTGAATTTCAGGGTGGAGGATGGATTTGGTTACTTACCAGGAATGTTGGGTAGAAGATCTGTGTGTGTATATATACCTACTGCCCTTGTGGTCAACCTGTGTGTAACCAGAAGTTGCAATATTTAGAGTGACTATATGGGTAAAACACAGCTGGATTTATTATAGAACAATGTAATAGCTACACTTTTTCCCCCTATAATATGCACAAGTGATGCGAGAAAAGTGCTAAAGAAATTAGGTCAACATTTTAAATGGTCATGTCTATTTACTATCCTAGGATCCATTGGCCATCTGGAAGATACAATAAAAGGAAATACATTAGAAGGAAACATTCAAACATTGTACTTGGCTTTGGAAAGTTGAAAGACAAGGACTGCAGAACCAGTTCCTACTTGGATTGGAATTTGTTTGTTTTGCTTATTTGAAATGAGAGCCAAAGGCCCTAATGGTTTTGACTAACTCTGTTTCTTTGTTTCTGTGTAATTGGGCTGGGCCGGTATCTGCAAATGAGCCTTTGCAGATGGCATAAGACTTTCAACTCTAGTTTAAGAACCTTCAGAATTTCTGGGAAATCATGCTTGAAGTCATGTCTTCTCCAGAAAGCTGCCTGTGTGTCATGAGAAGAAAAATCATTATTTAATGTATAACCACTTACAGAGTCCCTGATGTGTACAGGTAGGATTGTTGTTGTGTTGTGGAAAAGAGGTGTGAGGTGTAGGCATGGGGAGAAATAAACACAAAAAGAGTAACCCTTTCCCTCAAAAAGTCTGTGCTCTACTAGGGGAGAAAAGTGTATGCCTGAGTCCCTTGACTTTGCCAAGGGAAGGTGAGGGAGAAGGGCAAGGTGGGAAACCCAGCAGTTTAACTATATTGCAAACAGTGCACATTTGCAATATAGTCCATCTCATCCCAGGGACATGGTTGAGAGCAGAGAGCCTTCCCCAACTGAGTGCAGGTCACCACCGGGCCAGGTTGAGGCCCCATAATGCATTTCATCCCTTCAGTATGGTCAGCGATGGGAGGGCCTTAGGACTTAGGGTCCTCGACAGACGTTTGCCTGTGATGGTGGGAGGATGTCCAAGATGTCTTGGCTAGGAAATGGTAGAGATGGGATTAAAAATCCAAATCTGGTTGACTTCAAATCCTATAGCTCAGGTCTTGGCACAGATACAAATCAGCAAGGCATTTACCCTCTGACCCCAGATTCTTCATTGGCAAAATAAGAGACTTGTAATCAATAGCTTGCAAACTCCTTTTTTTAAAGCAATGGAATACTTCTTTCAGATAAAATATTACTCAAGCCCAGGATACAAAACAGATCAAAGTAAACTACTTTGGCTGAAGCCTGGGTGGGAGCCAGAGCCCTAATCTCCATCTCACCCCAGAGGAGTTCTATGTCTTCTATTGCACTATTGTTCAGAAAATACTCCCTCTCTCTTACCCCTTCCATGGGAGAGTATACTTTACTACCCCATTGAAGTTGGGCTTGCTTATGTGACTTGCTTTGACCAATGAAATAGAAGCAGACATGACATCCTGCACATTCAAAAGGAGCTTCCATAATCAAGATGGCTTGGCATCTTGCACTCCTGGGCTCTGTTGTGAGAAAAGTATGCCCCAGACAGTCAGTGCTCCCTAAGCCTAGAAGGAACGATAGGTAGAGAATATGTGCATTTTACTCTTAGTCTGGATCAGAAAGTCTGTGGCCAAACTGCAAACCCATGATTGAGAAATAAAGGTTTGCTTTTGAAGAGCACTGAGACTTTGGGGATGCTTGTTACACAGCTTAATCATAGCAAAGGCTGACTAATATAAGGTCCTAAAACATAGTCTCAGAACCTGTGTGGCTCTGAGCATAGATCTAATTGGTGGAGAAAAGTGAGAATCTAAAACATTAAGCAAAAAACACAACAATAACAACAACAACAAAACTCCACATTTATTCCACTGATAGTGCCCATACCAGGTAATGGAGTAGTTTTTGCTGCTTAGATGCCTACTGTTGGTCTATTTCCCTGTCCTGTTTCCCAGCCTAGTTCTCCTGCATCACTCAAATGAGTTATTATTTAATGAGTTATAAAGAGTTGGTTCCTGTAGCTTATAACAGAAGATCCCTAATTGACATATATGTACCTACTGTTTTGTTCACTACTGTATCTATATCTATATATCCAGATTATATATAGAGAAAAGTAAGTTCAGAGGAGAAAGTGTGGTCATATTAGCTCATCTAATTAGCAGTTTCATTTCAGCAAAGCTTGAAAAGCTCACTGTTGGATACTGTTTGTGCTCTGCCTCCATCTCTGTTACCAGGCCTTGGACCCTCTCCTGAAGCTTCTGTGACAGTTCACTAGTCATGACTCACCCCTGCCTCTTCTCTAGAGATTTACTCTGGGCCTGATGGGAGCAAATCCCTTGTCTCCACCCCTTCACTCTACTTCTACAGTCTGCAGACAGTGACTTGCTGACACAGGGAGATGTGGGGCCAGCCCCTGTCCTCCAAGTGGACTAATTCTGTCATGCTGCTCAGGTCCAGAGCTCCTGAGGGATTGGGTTGAAGCTGAACTCCAGTGGGTCCACATCCTCGCTGCACTCTCTCTTCTACCCCGTATCCTAACCCCTATCCCCCTTCCCCTGAGAACACTCCCTCAATAAATCATAGGCTCCTCAATCCATGTCTCAGGCTCTGACTATAGGGGAACAAAGCTAAGGTACTTTCCCTCCCAACCCCCAGCTCTTCCTCTCCCTTTATTCATGCTGCCTCTGGGGCTACAATAATATTTATGGTGAGTAAGTCCTCATTTTATTTATTTATTTAAATATTTTTTAAAATTTAATTAAATTAATTGATTCATTTATTTATGGCTGTGTTGGGTCTTTATTGCTGTGCACGGGCTTTCTCTAGTTGCGGCGAGTAAGGGCTACTCTTTGATGTGGTGCTCAGGCTTCTCATTGCAGTGGCTTCTCGGCACAGAGCACGGGCTCTAGGCATGTGGGCTTTAGTAGTTGTGGCTCGCGGGCTCTAGAGCGCAGGCTCAGTAGTTTTGGCACACGGGCTTAGTTGCTCCGCGGCATGTGGGATCTTCGCGGACCAGGGCTCAAACCCATGTCTCCTGCATTGGCAGGCAGATTCTTAACCACTGCACCACCAGGGAAGCCCAGTCCTCACAGTGAAATTTTTGGGGCAAAATGGGGTGAGGGATCATAGAGACTACGCAAAGTGATGGATGGCCCTTCATCATTCTGATGGCAGCATCTAGGCCACTGCCGCCAAGGAAAGGTGGCTTCTAGGGGACTGAGTGAGGAGCTGAGGAAGGGTAGTTGTGTTTGCTCATTTAATGGGCACCTTCACTTCAGCAAAGCTTGAAATGGGTCAGCGCTTAGTGGCTTTCACACTTTGAGGCCAAGAACCTCTTTCCAGGGGGCTTCTATTATCCTGCCTCTGAGGGCTCAATTTTTCTCAAATATGTTCTAGAAACTGGTCCCTCACCGGCATCTCAGCAGACCAGAAGGGGATCTGCCATTTCCAAAAACATTTATAGAGCACCTACTGAATGTAACAGTGTGTTCAGTAATGAGGATGCAGCCATGAACCCAACCCAGACTTGCTCTGGGAAAGTTATGGTCTATTGGTATGAAGATATTTTAGTTTATTTTTTAAATTAAAATGAAGATAATGGCTTCCAAAGAAAAGGACCAGAGACTGTATCATGGGGGCTCTGGAGTTCTATATGGATCACAATCTATACTTGGGTTTACAGCATTCTCACCTTATTGGAATCCCCACTGTGACAGCCCGCGTAAATTTTCCGCAATAGGGACCCACATAATGAGTACATATAAGTATAGCCTTTTCATTTAACATTTATATTTAGTTTTTTAATATTGACCACTGTACTTAGAATTCTTATCAAAGCATATTTTCTGAACTGTTTTGTCTTTGGACATACATGCTGCTACTGGGAATTCCTTTCCCGTTCTTTTCTGCTTTCCAAACTCTTACATTTCAAGACATAGTTCAAATAGTACCTACTCTGAGAGCTGCCCCCAACTCAGCTAGGTGGATACACCATAATTTGTAATACATTCCCTAGACGTTTTCTTCTTTATGTGTCTCACCCTAAAAATACACTATGAGTTTCTCCAGGGCAAAGGTCAGCCCAGAGTATAGAAATTCAAATAATAATGAAAATAAATAATATTTACTGAGTACTTGTTACAGAAATACACTATTTCAAGAATGTTACAGTAACTCATTTAACCTTCTCAAGCATTTTATTATCCCTGTTTTACAAATGAGGTACGAGGCACAGAGAGGTTAAGTAACTTGCCGGAGGTCACACAGCCAGGAGATGGCTAAAACAGGTTTCAAATCAAGCAGAGTGCTTAGTGTGGCTTCCAAGTCCAGCTTTTAGTCTTATCAGGGTTTTGTCATCTGGAATCCAAAGACCCCCGAGTCCATGTATAGAATCCAGGGGGGCCGTTGTACAAGGATGGGAAAAATTCTGTCTTTTAATAATTTTTAACTGAATTGTAGCACTTCCTTCAATTGTGAATGTAGGCAGCACACCACAGCAGTCTTTGAAGAATCTGGGAATTTGTCACTAGGACACATCACAGATTTTTTTTTATTACATGACAGTTGTGGCTGCTCTCTCAAAATCCTGTTTACATTCTCCTAATTAATTAGTAATTATGGTGGTTATTATACCCACCACTACATGCTGTTGTTTAAAGTATTAAGATATTTTAACTGTTTTAAGAAATTGTTTTCCTTTGTAACCCTATGTTTTAAATTTATGCATTTAAAATATTCTTTTTTATTTTTATTTTATATTGAGGTGTATTTGATTAACAATGTTGTGTTAGTTTCAGGTGTACAGCAAAGTGATTCAGTTATACATATACGTTTATCTATTCTTTTTAAAATTCTCTTCCCATTTAGGTTATTACAGAATATTGAGCAGAGTTCTCTGTGCTATACAGTAGGTCCTTGTTGGTTATTTATTTTAATGTCATTCTTAATGAAACACTGATACATGCTCCAACCTTAGTAAACCTCAAATACATCATATTAAATGAAAGAATACAGTCACAGAGGGCCACATAATATATGATTCCATTTATATGGAATGCCCAGAATAGGCAAATCCATAGAAACAGAAAGCAAATCAGTGCTTGCCGGAGGTTGGGGGAGGGGAGATGGGGAATGACTACTAATGAGTGTGGGGTTTCATTTTGGGGTGAAGAAAAATGTTCTAAAATTAGATTCTGGTGATGATTGCACTCTGTAATTTTATGAAAAACAATTGAATTGTACATTTTAAACACATGGACTTTACGGCACGGAAATTACATCTCAGTAGAACTGTTAAAATGACAACACCGTTATTCTGATAAGGGGGGTTATAGGCTTCCCCAGAGTCTAGTGGGGTCCATCGGCAGGAACGCAAACTTCAGAACCCCAGCCCGCGACTGTGCTTGATAAGTAAGCAGAGAGGTTCTGATTTAAGGTTTCTATGAAGTGCTAACTATCATGAATTTAAGTAACTGAATTTATATCATGAAATGAAATAAACCACTACGTAGAACTGATAGGATGATGTGAACATCAGGGAAAATGTCCTGGATCACTTTAAGAGGTCAAGGGGCCTGGTGTCCATTTGACCCATTGCTCCTTATCCGGTTATCAAGTTTCCTTCCACTTTTCCAATTAAGACCCTGCTCCTCAGGAAAACCTAGGGGCAGGAAACAGTGAATTCCTTTTCTTTCCAGCCTTCCCCCACCCAACAAAGATGCCTCTGTGTTGAGTGCAAAAAATAGTCCTCTTCTGTCCCTCCACGGAGCCATCACCTTTGCTGGCAGAGTTGACTTTTGTGGCTTGTTTCCTAGGAGGTCGGTGTTGAGTCCTGAACAAAAAAAAATAGTTGTTTTTGTGGTGACTTTGCTTCAGGCAGCTCCAGGCAGGGGCCTCGCCTCCTCTGAGAAGACTCTCAGTGCCCATGGCCAGCCTGCCCGGGCCTGAATTACATCCTCCTCTCCCCACTCAGCTCCTCTCTCACTGCAGCAGCCATGGTTGGTGAGCTGCCCGAGGTCTGCTGTAGCTCTGGAGACATGTTCTGTCCTGTGGATGGCTCCCTATCTCAAGCACCTGCTACACTATTGGCCTGAAGGGTTTCCTTGGCCCCAGAAGGGTGCTCAGGGTGGCTGTGCTCAGCCTGGACTGGCACGGATTTAACAGGCTCAGAAGAAATCTACCACCAATCAAGGACAGGAGTTGGTAGATAAATAGCCCACCTTTTGCAGCCTCTAGGGTGATTATTCTGTGGTATAGTCTCAGAAGGAATGAGCCCCAGGTGTCTGAGTGGTAATCTGCTCATCAATACATCTTTTAACAGCTTTCCCTCCTTCCCTGTCTCACTTTGCCATCATCACCCCTACTCATGTTTGTTGAGAATATCTCCCACACATACTCCTTGCACCCATGGTCCTGTCTCAGGGTTTGATCTGGGGGAACCCCAGCTTAGGCAGAGGGGCCCACAGAGTAACAAACCCAGCCAGGGTCAAGCAGACTCATCCAATGCAGGCTCCTTGGACCACTAATGCCATTGTTCAGACATTTGTGGAGCTCCTATTTTGAACTGCTTTTGGCTCCCACAGAATAGTGGATTCAGAGCTCCAGAAATTTTCACATGTTGAGCATTAAGCAAATTGTCTTAAACTGCCAGAAGTTAAGTCAAAGTCCAAAAAGTAAGGTTTATTCAGGTAAGGTGATAGAACACTATTTCCTTCTGTGGATCAAAAATGGATCTGAGGGGGAGTTCCAAGAATGTGTTGTCCAATTCACACCCGCCATAAGGTAGAAACAACCCAAATGTCTCCCAAGTGACAAACGGATAAACAAATGTGATTTATCCATACAATGGAATATTATTCAGCCCTAAAAAAGAATACTGACTGGTATATGTGACAACGTGGATGAACTTTAAAAAACTTAAGTGCAAGAAGCCAGACACAAAAGGTCACATACTGTATGATTCTATTTATATAAAACATCCAAAAGAGATAAATACATGGAGGAAGAGAGCAGATTAGTGGTTGCCAGGAGGTGGGAACAGGGAGTGATTGATGAATGGTTATGGGGTTTCCTTTTAGGGTAATGACTATATCTTGGAAACAGATAGATATGATGGTTATATAATGTTGTGATTGTACTAAATGCCACTGAATTGTACACTTTAAAATGGTTAATGGTTAATTCTATGTTATGTGAATTTTACCTCACTTTTAAAAAGGTATGCAGTGAAGATTTTATTACTCAGATGGTAATGTCCTTCTCACCTATTCCTGCAGTCAGGGTTGATATTCTAACTCTTTAGAAACCTTAATATGGACAAGCCATGGTGCAGGAGGGAAGGTCTGGAGAGACCTAGAAGGCAGGTCTTCTATGAATGAATCAGGGGGCATTCTGGGGTTTCAGGACAGTGGTTGTTTACCCTCAATAGGGAGGTGTCTCAAGATCTTAACAACTAGACAGTCCTCCTAAGGTACACTGGCTGAACATCTGTTCTGCTCACAGGAGACTATTGAGAGATTGACCTCTACATTTGCCCAGTGGAGTCTTTAATATTTTTAATTGAAGTATAGTTATGTATTTATAATATTCTATAAGTTACAGGTATACAATATAGTGATTCACAATTTTTAAAGTTTATACTCCATTTATAGTTATTATAAAATATTGGCTATATGTGGAATCTAAAATATATGACAACCTAATGAATATAACAAAAAAGAAACAGACTCACAGATATAGAGAACAAACCAGTGATCACCAGTGGGGAGAAGGGAGAGGGAAGGGAGGAGGGGCAGTACAGGAGTAGGGGATTAAAAAGTACAAATTATTATGTATAAAATAAGCTACAAGGATATACTGTATAACCCAGTGGGGTCTTGGACTGAGAGCAATTCCTCCTTCCAGCCCCATGTTCCAAAATAAGAGTGTGGCTACCGCCTGGCTGTGTCTGGGGAGGGGCAGGGCTCACACAGGAGATCCCACCAGCATCTCACACAGTGGCCACCAGGGCCTGATGTCTGAAGGACAGGCACTTTGGAGCAGGATGTTCACCTCCTCTCCACTCTCATCCCTTCTCTACAGGCTGGGGAAATCCATGTTTTGAAGCCCAGTGGAAACACAAATGGGAGGCTGGGCTCTACAGCTTTGCTATTCTAAGAGTGTTCTGGGACCAGCAACTTGGGTATCACATGGGAGCTTGATAGAAATGCAGAAACTTGGAGCCCACCACAGCCCTGCTGAATCAGGACCCCTGGGTGATTTCTATGCACATTACAATTTCAGAAGCTCAGCTTTAGGGAACAATCTCCTAGGACCACTTACTATTTTGGCTCAAATTGTAGCTTATGTCTCCCTCTCTTGCTGATCTCTTACAACCATAATTTGGAATGGACATGTTTTATATCTCTTTGGATACTGTCCAGAGTTTTTCTGGACAGAACCAAAAGCAGCTCATAGAAAGCTCATTTAACATCTTTAACATCTCTTGTTTCATCTTAGAAATTCATGTGAATATGGAACTTTATTCCATGTGTATTGATGCTTACCTTAACCTAAAACTGTTTGCTTTTTACCTCCAAAATCTTTGAATGAAATTGAGGCTTCAGGAGGATGCAGCATATTTGTATTCCTACGGCTTTTTATCCCCAGCATTATGTGTGTGCTGCAGACTGCAAAGCAGATGTAAAGTGGCTCAGCAAGTTAGTGATTCAACAGGGAAACCACTGATCATTAGGGTAAATATAAGGATGAAGAAATATGATTAGACTTTTCTTTGAATTCTTAACTTTGGGTAGTGACCACAGGATAGAAACAAAAATTTATGTGAGGTCTTCAACTAAAGCAAGAGGGATTTAGAATCGCTCCATAAAAGATTTCTAGACTCAGTGACTGTCTTAGGTTGGGTTCCCTGGAAGCTGAGCCTGAGACAAGCGTTTGGGTGTGTGTGATTTTTTTGAGGGGGCCTCTCAGGAGATGGGGAGTGAAGGAAGCAGGATGAGTCTGGGACCTGAGCAAGGATGTGTCCTTAAGGAGAGTCTCAGCTTGGCCTGATTCACAGGGAGCTCTCGCGCATGGGTGGTACCACGGAGCTGTCTCACCTTGAGAGAAGAGTGCTGGCATTTTGTACCCAAGTGTCATCAACCATGGGCTGTTCCCCAAGGGGATGGTGCATCTGGGTAATGAACGTGATCCCTGTTCATCCCAGGGTAATTCTCTGGAGAAAGGAACTTTCTTTGTTAGCAGCGAATCCTCTTAGCAGCCAGTAAGGAAATCTGAGTGGGCAAAAGCAGCACCCACTACTACCTCGAAAGGAGTATCTAACACTGATATTCCCATAATGCAATTCTTTCACTTAGAGATTGCCTCCTGTTTGATTTAATCCTTCCAATATATATTGATGTCATTTTCTTTTCTAAACTATTGCTGGACATGACCGGTGTGGACAGCCACTGGTTTCTGCTCTTGAAAACACAGTTCCCAAAGGATCCTGATGATTCCCACCCAGTGCCTTGCTCACTTGTCATTTCATTCAGGTGAAGTTCCTGAGGTGGCTCCCTTCCTTCCCACTTTTGATTTCCATGTGGTCCTGCCCTGGCCACACCCATCAGTTCAGGGGAGCTTTTTCCTGAGCACAGAGTCCCAAGGAAATAACAAAAGGGCAGCCCCGGCCTTATCGTTCTAGCTGATTATTTAAACAGCTGCTAGAGAGCTGCAGCTGCCTTGGCAAGAGTCCCAGTGAGGAAGGGAGTGAACCTACATGATCCAGCACCATTGCTGCAGTTACTACAAAGGGAGGCCCCCCGAGGGTCCTTTAGATTGCAAGGGTCTTGCTATCGCCTTGAGCGACGGGGTGTTGGGGAAGGTGGCCTACGTTCAAACTGTACAAAATCTGGAAATGGTTTAAGCAATGCATGAGTTAATCAGGATTCTTGTGTCAAAGTGATCTGGAGGCAGGCACACTGCTTTTCTTTACCCCATTCACCTCTTTTTCACCCCGCTTTCCTCTCTGCAGTCTTTGCCCTCTCCCCAGGCTGAGAATGCAGGCGTCATGACTGGTCCATGTGCCATGAGTGGACCCTACAGTAGTCTAAGCAGGCCCCAGGAGTTCAGAAATAATTCCCGAGAACTTACAATAGAAATTATTCCCAATGCAACAGGTTTTTTTTTTTTAATAAATTTATTTATTTTTGGCTGCTTTGGGTCTTCCTTGCTGTGCATGGGCTTTCTCTAGTTGCGGCGAGCGGGGGCTACTCTTCGTTGCAGTGTGCGGGCTTCTCACTGCGGTGGCTTCTCTTGTTGTGGAGCACAGGCTCCAGGCATGTGGGCTTCAGTAGCTGTGGCATGAGGGCTCAGTAGCTGTGGCTCATGGGTTTAGTTGCTCCATGGCATGTGGGATCTTCCCAGACCAGGGCTCGAACCCATGTCCCCTGCCTTGGCAGGTGGATTCTTAACCATTGCATCACCAGGGAAGACCCCATCAATGCAGCAATTTTATTTCTTATTGTTCTAAGAACTCACTCTAAATGATAAGCAGTATGCCTGTTAGATATGTAGATGTCTTTTCTAAGAAGATCAGCCTTTTTTTTTTTTTCTAATTATAGTGTTCCAGGTTCTTTGCTATGTTGACTGATAACACTTGACCAAAGAGTTCTCTTTTCATGGAATCTCTCATGAGTTTACTGCTTCAGAATGTATTTTGGGAAGGCTCAGATTTTGTATTCATCTAGGTTCTCCATAAAAACAAAACCAGTAGGAGATGCTAGTTGCTAGATAGATAGATAGATACATAGATAGATAGATAGATAGATATAGGGATGCACTATATGGAATTGGCTCAGGATTATGTTGGCTGAAAAGTCCAAGGTCTACAGTGGGCAATCTGGAGACCCAGGAAGGCTGAAGGTACAGCTCCAGTTTGAGTCCGAGGGACTGAGAACCAGGAGAAACCATGGTTTTGAGGTGAGTCCATGTCCAAAGGCAGGAGAACACCAATGTCCCAGCTTGAAGACAGTCAGGAAAAAGTGAGAATTTTCTCTGACTCAGCCTTTCATTCTATTCAGCCCACCCACACTGGGGAGGGCAATCAGCTCTCTCAGTCTACCAATTCAAATGCTAATCTCATCCAGAAACACCCTCACAGACACATCCAGAATAATGTAGGACCCAATATCTGGGCACCCCATGGTCCAGTCAAGTTGACACATAAACTTAACCATCACACATCTATTCCAATCTCCCTTAGGTTCTAGTACCCCAGGTCTGATCCTAATCATCTCTGTACTCCATGGACATGAAAATCTACCTCTTGTGGCCACAGTTTGTTCATCTGTGAAATGAAAAGTTTGAAAAAGATAAACTATGAGATTCTGGCTATGTGATTTCATATTCTTTCATAAAATTTAAAAAAATGCAGTCAAAATCACATTTGATTTTTCTTTGATATATAAGAATTTGACCTTGTTTTATATCTGGAGTTGTGTGTATTTGTATGGAAGAGGGTCTGGAACTGTGGTGGCAGAGAAAGTAAGTTTCCACTCAATAACTGTAATTTTAATCCAAGCAAAAGACTGTATTCCCAAAAACTATGGGAGACCCCAAAATATAAGTAAGAATGGTTGGGTTGGACTTCTGGGAAAACTGCTTTAGAGAGATGTAAACAGATAGAATGGACCTTACTTTCTTTCTCCCTCTTCCTCCTGCTTCTTGCCTGGAACAGAGATGTAATATATGGAGCTCCAGCAGCCATTTTGAACCACAAAGTCATCTCGAGAGTGGAAAACATATACTAAGGATGGCAGAGCAAAAAAATAGAAAGAACCTATGTTTCCTCTGACACCATGGAGCCTTCATACTAGCTCTGCACATCCACCTCTGAACTTCTTTTATATGTTGGAAAAATGAACTTCTACCTTGTTTAAGTAACTGTTATTTTGAAAGTCTTTAATGGGAGCTGAATTCACTGAACTGGTACCAGAGAGAACCTAGCTTCTAATTTTCTCAGAACAGCATTTCTCAAACTTCAGCATGTATCAGAGGGATTGTTAAAACATGGATTACTGGGTGCAACCCTAGAGATTCTGATTAAGTACATCTGGGGTGGAATCAGATAATTTATACTTCTAATGAGCTCCCAGGTGATGCTGGCGGTGATGGGCCAGGGACCACACTTTGAGAACCACTGTCTCAGGACATCTCCAATTCATTTGAAGAACAGGAAGCAAGAAACCTCCGCCTCTTAGCAAAATGGTGTTACAGCCTAGATTATAGGGTGTCAGCAAAATGCTGCCTTACAAAACACATTTAAATTTTACTTCCAAACTCCTGATGAATGGCGTCCTGGGAAGTTTTCATTTAAACGACAGGAGAGGATGGGTAATGAGTTCTTTCTCTGAGATCAAAATGCTGAGAAGCCAGAGTTGACATTATTTAAGCTTTAAGTTCGTGGCAGAGAAACGGCCCCATGAAAGGTTGTGTGTTGTCATTTTCAATGAGTGGTGTTGCTGTTTTCTGTTACCCTAAACAAGTGTCCATCAATGTTTATAATAGTCTCAAGTGTTCTCTTTATTGATATCAAGATCCAGAGGGACATGTTTTTTTCTGGAAGAAAGCTGAAGAAGATAAACAATCAAGCAAATTTAACCCAGTGTTTTGGAAAGTCACCTCAGGAAGTCCTCCAGCCTGAGGAAATGTCATTTTCCCAAGTCTCCTCAGGGCAGCCTGTGTCCCTGTGAATCGTTTCCCAGGCTTAGCATCACATCAGCGTCAGTCACAAGTATCTTCCACGGGAAGTCCTGGGCTTCAAGATCGTGGGTTTATGTTCAGGTTTTTAAGGAAAAATGGAAGTGTGAGCACAGGTGGATTCGGGTCTCAGGAACCACCATCCCTGCAGCCCATGTGTCCCTTCATCCCCTCTTCAAACCTTTCCCAGGAGCACAGCCCCTTCACCCCCAGACAGAACTAATCCCACCAGGTCTGAGCCCTGTGTACTTACTTATTCGCTTCCACTTTTTCTCTCTGGCCCTTGGCACAGACCATGTGCTCAATAAAAGTTTGTGAAGCAAACAGGCGGCAAATATGTAAAATGTGTGACTCAGCTGTGACAGCCCGGGGTAAACAATTGGTGGCACCTTTATTTCTGTCTTTCCTTCCTCCATCCCTCCCTGCTTCTTCCTACCTTCATGAGGTTCCATTGGAGCACAAGTCAATACTCTACTGAGACATAATGTATGTGCAGTGAAATGGACAAGTCTTCACATACAAGTTGATGGAGGCATAACCTTTGCCTGGGTCAAGAGAAGAACATCTCTATCACCCCAGAAAATCTCATCATCCCCTCTTCAGTCAATTGCCCCCTCCTCCCCGCCAGAGGAAACTGCTGTTCTGATCTTTATCATCATAGATTTCCCTGTTTTTGAACTTCGCATAAATGTCTGGCTTCTTTCCTTCAACACAGTGTTTTTGAGACACAGATGGCACCTTTCTTAATTTTCTTAAAAATCAAATTACCTGACTCTGAGCCCCTGTGACATTAGGCTGCTGGACATTCCTCTGAATTAGTATGAGGGCCCTCACCCCCACCTCAGCTACAAGGTCACGGCAAACCTGGAGTAAGGAGGAGGGGAGGTCTCAGGCACAGAAGCATTTGGTGAGGCCCCTCCCTTCCTCGGTCCATGATGGTTGGCCAATTGTCTGAGCCTACGCGGAGCTTTGAAACCACTGGATTTCCAGGAAACAAGAGACCTCTATGAGGCCCAGGGCCTCAGTGCCAGAAGGATGCCCCAGGTGTCCTTGCAGCAGTCCCTGGAGGTCCTTCCCCTTCTCAAGGCTCTGTCTTGGATCCTCAGGCCTGGGGGCCCCCAGCCCTGCCTGTGTTGCCCAGTCTCGAAGAATCTCCCCCTTCTTCCTCTCCTTCCCCTTTTCCCAGACCCAGGAATCTGCCTCTACATCCTTATCCCTTCCTTTTACAAAAACCAAAAATAAGATTGCTTTCTTCCAGCAACTTCTCTGTACCCTGGCCTGGGTCAGAGACATACAGGCCGTGTCTGATGGGTTCTCCTGAGACTGGTACTCCCAGGCTCCACTCAGTTACTCTCTGACCTCTCAGCAAAATCTCCAATCTACAATAAGTTGCTCACTTTGGTGAATTATTAAAGTCACTCCTTGCGATCTATTTTAATTCCAGCTTCTTCATAGTCACTTGGCAAGAAAATAAAAAAAAGAAATAACCCAACACAAAACCCCTCTTAAAGTTAAATACGTGCCCAGTCCACACCAGCCCCAGAACCACAGAGTGTTTGTGAAGGAAACACACAACCATGCTGACTGGTCTTACTTCAAATTTAAGGCCACTAATATCAAATGGGCCTGGAATCCTTTAATACTTCCCAAGAATATTCAATGTCCTGGTTTCCCAAGTGACTCCTCCACATCTTCCAACCTCTTTTCTAACTTCCTGCTCAGTCCCTTCCCCATCCCCAAGACACATACATCTCCACCCCCTCAGCTGATGATCTGCTTCAGATTCCTGTGAGAAATCAAAGAGTGTTGGCAAGACTATCTTCCCTCCAAAGTTTCTGGGGGAGAATCCTTCCTTACCTCTTTCAGCTTATGGTGGCCCCAGGTGTTTAGTGGCTTGTGGCAGCATCACCCCAAACTCTGCCTCTAGTGTGTCTCCGTTTCTTCCCCTTTTCTTATAAGGACAACAGCCATACTGAATTAAGGACTCACCTGACACCAATATGATCTCATTTTAACTAAGTATTACATCTGCAAAACCCTATTTCCATATAAGTTCACATTCACAGGGATCAAGATTTGACTTGAATATATCTTTGGGGGGACATGATTCAACCCAAAGCACCACCTCTCTCCCTCCAACTGTTGTGAAATGTCTCTATTCCCCTTCGTGGACAATGCTTCATTGTGCCCCCTCCTTGAATGCAGCCTCCTCACCTAGTCCACGCTTGCCCCACGTTCTGTGGAGATTGCTCTTATCAAGGTCACTAACGACCTTGGTATCCATAGCTCTTGCTATGTGATAGAAGACACTAAATCCACATCTTGTTAATGAATGAATGAATTATTCTTTCACAGAGAACAAAAGAAAAAAGGGATATTTAAAAAAGAATTACCCTGGCACAAATAGTTGTAATACCACAGTCCACATGAAAGATTCTTAACTGGAGTACAGTACACAAATCACACAATAGTAAGCAGTGGCTCTAGGCCGTCATGGCTTAGGACAACTTTCTGTATTTAGCGTAGTTTATTGGCTTGACTGGGGCTGTGTCTGGGTTTTTGAATACCCTCATTCTTCTACTTTAAGTGTAGAGTCTCACAAGCTGATTATTTTTTTTCCATATCTATTAGAGGAAGAAAGTGGAGATTCATTCCATCTGGAAAACACCCAACCTCATGATGGGTCTCCTGGGATGACTTCTTCCCAAGTTCTATCTGGAAATCCACCTACATCTTGCTGTGGCCCTAGGGGGTGGATTTATTCTTTGAGCCCTGGACATAAATCAGTTTGCCTCATTCTGAGGTAGTGTCCTTGGACCAATGCCAATCCCAAATGAAACACCAAGGCAGACACAGCACCAAGGTAACACCAATCAAACAAGGTGGCACTCACTGGCCTCCCTAACTGCCCCATCTGTTTAAACCATGTTTTACACATTCAAGAAGTCTCTAAAATGACTGATCCTTGTTTGGACCAAGGGATGTCTCATTCTTAGGGAGGTGGTTTCTAACATATTTCTGTAGACATCATAAATGTTGTAAAGGGATTGTCTTCTCATTTATAATGAGTAGGTTTTTGAAAACTACTATTAATATACTCCTTTCAAGGCTTCAAAGGGAAGGAAATTCAAACCATGATAATAGTGCAAAAATTGGTGTTTCAATGAATATGACTATCTTTTCATGCATTAAAAAATTAAGTTATATCATAACATCCTTCCTTTAAAATATTTTCTTACTTTCTTTGGACAAGAAAAAGGAAAGAAAGTTAATATCACCAATATACATACCAGCTAGATCTACCATCTGATTTTCATAGTATTAACATTTCTCTAAATGGTATTACTTCCCCTCACGGCCCTAGAATAATTATGGTTATTGATTATTCAGGAAGAATCTGGGGAGCTACAGGGAATAAGTGTTTAAAATGCTACATGAAGCAGGAAATTATGAACTGAATTCTCTAGGGTCTAGTGCTGGATAATGCATTTATGGACAACTTTTCATGAAGGAAGACAAAGGTGCTGGTAAGATGTGACTTCAAAGACACAGTAGCTCTATTAAAATTTCCATTGCTAATCCTGGGATAGTCAACCTAAACCCTTTTATGTTATTCTAAGTGTCCAGTGGCCTGGAATACCTTGTCTGTAATTCTAATGTTGCTGATTATTGTAATTTGTTAGAGACTTGACTCAGAGAGTGATCTGAAATCAGGGAAGAAATGATGGACTTTCTGCTTCATGGATCATTTTTGAAGGGACACAAGCGGTGCAGAAAATAATGATAGAGTTTGTCCCAGTAAAACTTCATTTCTATTTTATCTCTGCAGAACTACAGGTCATTACCAGCAACAATCCATGTGACTGAAACTTCAATAGAAACACTTGGTCTAATAGCTGTACTATTTTATAGTACAGTTTTTCCAAGTGACATAAAGTAACTGAGTTATCATAGAAAATCAATCTGCCCAGGTAATCTTACTTCTTCTAAACTCAGAACAATCTTCATGACAACTTGTTTCTAAACTATTCCATCAGCCATCAGAAGCAGATTCTTACAGATTTGGAGTTAGCAAAAAATTTTTGGTAAAGAGCCTGATAGTAAATATTGATATTTTTGGCTTTCTGGGACATATGGTCTCTCTCTTGACTACTCAAATCTACTTTTGTAGCCCCAGAGCAGCTGTGGATAATATGTAAATGAGTGAATGATGCTGTACCCCAATGCAACTTTATTTACAAAAACTGGGTGGCCTGTAGGTCTTTGACTATAATTGCAAATTCTTTCAGAGTCCTCCAAGCAAATGGCTAACCTTGATTGTTCTTAGTGGGGGAAACTGAGTTAGAGAATATCAAGGTTGGAGAAGCCAAAGGTAAATTTTTTGGAAAATAACCCCCCCCAAAACAACCCAAAACCATAACAAAAAAAAAAAAAAAGAAGAAGAAGAAAGGAAAACCAACCCAAAATGTATGCTAGCTTTATCTGAAATATAATGGCTTGCAAACTCTTTTTTTTTTAGGTCAAGAAAATATATTTTTTTTCTCAAATGAGCATTTATAGGAAATTTCAGTGTATAAAAGAGGTTAAAAAGGAGTTGCTGTGTTTGAAAGGGCAGATCTGACTATTAATCTTCCCTTTTGCCCTCTCGGCAACCTCCAAATGTATTTCTAGAAAGTTCTAGGATCTCTTGAACAGAACTTAAAATCCACTGCTCCAGTATAGTAGAAAACACACCTTGCCTCTAATTAGCGTTACAAGATTCAGCAAATAAAAATACAGGATGCCCAGTTAAATTTGAATTTCAGGTCAACAACATACCCTTTTTCTAGTATAAGCATATGATATGTCATATATGGAACATACGTATACTAAAAAGTTATTCGTTGTTGATCTGAAATTCAGGTTTAAATGGACATCCTGAAATTAACTGGCAAGGCTGTCTCTACTTCTTTACTTAGCCTCTCTGTGCCTTATCTGTAATGAGATGAAAATCTGTAAAATGGGGAAATTATAGTACATACATAACAGGATTTATTTAAAATGAAGTTAATACAGTATTTGAAAGCACATAGAAGAGTTCCTGGTGGGTAGTGAATGCTATATTACCACCTATTAACTAATATTAGTTATGTTGTAAGCTAATCAACTATTATTAGTAGTGATATTGGTTATAAAAGGTTGTAATAATACTTACTGACTGATGTAATTGTTATGGACTGAATTGTGTTCCCCCCAAAATTCATACATTGAATCCCTAAACCACCCTCCCCCTTGTGACTGTGTATGGAGATAGGGTCTTTAAAGATGTAATTAAAGTTAAATGAGGTCGTAAGTGTGAGATCCTAATGCAATATGACTGGTGTACTTATCCCTATAAAAAGAGGGAGAGATACCAGTGATGTGTACACACAGAGAAAAGTCCATGTGAGGACACAGCGAGGAGATGGCCATCTACAAACCCAGGAAAGAGGCCTCAAGAGAAAAGAAACCTTCCAGCACCCTGATCTTGGACTCCCAGCCTCCAGAACTCTAAGGAAATAAATTCTGTTGTTTCAGCCACCCCGCCTGAGGTATTGTTATGGCATCTCTAGCAAACTATATAGTAATCAAATGCATGACTTTAAAAATGTATTTCCATTAGCCATTTCAGAAGTTGAGATATTTAAAATATGAGTTAAAAATAATATTTTAATAAATTGTTCTGAGGATTCCTTTTATTAAACACGCTGAAATATTCCTCATTTTTGCACTTAAAAATCTTGTTCTCCTTTGACATTTGTAACACATTTGAAGTTTATTTTTGTAACTGTCTATTATTTTAAAATGTTCCAATAGATGAAAATAAAGTGTCTTGAGGAAGTGAGATTTTGGCCAAAAGCAATACTATTCTAGTCCACAGATAAATTAACATCGTTTTGCATCTTAAAATTCTGTTACTTTAAATTTTTTCTTTTTCTTATTCCTCCTCTTCTGTCACTAGGGTTCATGAACTAGATAAAGAGTAGGCGTTTACTTTTAGGTATTTATTTTTTGTGCTATTCATTATTCCAACTAGACCAGGCAGTTAAATATAAAACTCATCAATAGTCAGTGTAAACTGCCCATGACAGCATCTTGGAATCAACTCTCAATATTGTTGAACATGTTCTTATGCTTTATTTCACATCAAATGAACTTACCAGTAAATCCCTTTTATTGTTTTATAAACTCTTTGAAGCCTAAGTAATCTCAAGTGTCCTGCAAAAATGTAGATTCACTTTCTTCCCTTAAAAGGCACTCATAATATCCAGGATTTGCTTCAAAATAATGAGGGAGTGAGGGGGAGTGAATCAAGATTAGTAGTGAGAGGGTTGTTGTAGCTGTATGATAGGTACATTGGGAATTATTATGACATTCTCTCTACTTTTGGATATGTTTAAAATTTTCCATATTGTGGTAGATTTCTAATGCTTCACTCCCTTTGAGTAATAGAATTACACGTGCACACCCTTTGCTGTTTGTGCTGTGCCTCCCACTCTACTGGGCACAGTATACGTCCCCTCTCCTCAGATACTGGACCCAGCCTAAGGATATTCTTTGGTCAATGAAATGTGAATAGACTTGACATGGGATGTCCAAACAGGGCCTTTAAATGTGCCTGCATGGTTTGCCTTGGCTTCTTATGCTCCTGCTCTTGACCCTCAGAAGAGTGTGCCCTGGGTAGCTGTTGTTCCTTTAGCCTGAGGCCTGGAGAGAATATAGAGAAGACCCAAACTTAACTCAATTTGGGGTCCAGCCCAGCCCAGTGCAGCCCAAAATGGCTAAACCACAGTCAGCCAGCAGACCTGTGATAGTAAAACAAACGTTTGTTGTTTCAAGCTGCTGAGATTTTTGGAATTGTTTGTTATGGAGCATTATCATCAGAGAAACCTGACTAGTACACATAATTTTTCTAAATAAAGAGAAACACTATTAAAAATCTATATTCTATGTTAAGAATTATATGTACCTGAATTAGTTCATATAATTAAAAATTTGTTTAAGTTATTTATCTGGATTCCTATCTGGAGTTCATCAATATCCATTTAGCAAATTTGAAAACTAGTAACTGATTTTACCATTGGCCCTGTGAGTCCTGCCCTGTCCATAGTAATTGAGAGAGGTGACAGAGGACTTTTTTGTTATTAGTCTAAGGCCAGAGACCCGCTCAAACTCTGTTTAAGGACAGAAAGAATGCAGTGAGAATTCTCACCAGAATCCGAGATTAGGAACCTGACCTAGCTGATCCACAGTGGAACAGGAATTGACATTGGAACCAAGGTAAAACCAGAGTCACTATATCTGATTGTGAAAGCTGGGTGCTCAGCGTTAGCCTTGAACATCTTATCTATTATACATTTTGTATTTATTATGACAATTTTCTGGCAGGTGGCATTAAAAGTGCCTTGTCCTATATTACAAAATGTTTCAGTAAATGAAAGTAAAGTGTCTTGAGGAAATGAAACCTTTCTGAAATTTGCAAAAGGCACCATATAAGCTCGTAGTAGTTATGATAACTTGATTTCTCTCCTGATCTCTTTGATCAACTGGCTTTCTCAATTTATTCAGGTGGGCTGAGGCAGCTTCTGAGGCTCTGGTGAAAGCCCTCAAACAGTAAAAAAATAAGAAGCAGATGCTTCAGGTTGGTAGCAGATGAAGCGATCAGGAACTGTCCCCACCACAGCTGAAGATGACTCAGGGGTGGGCTGAGGGTCCGTGGGGAGAGGCATACAGCTGCTGCGATAATTATTTGATTAGACCCAGAATGACTGTAAGTAGGGAAAATGCTCTTGTGCCCAGTGTTTCAAATGAGTTAACATCGAGGCTTTATAGTCAACAACCTGCAAAGGATATCTCAAGCCCCCAGGGAAAGGGAAGAACAGAAACGTCAAAAAAACAACATGACAGCATTCCATCCCCTTTGCCCCCTTCTCCCTCCCAGGCATCCCTTTTCCCGGAAGGAACAAAGAAGCAAAAGGCAGGTCTATGTAGGGGAGGCCTGGCTGGGAGCATAACCCACCCCCAGTCTGCCATTCCTCTTCTCTAATGGGGGGGGACAAATGTATGCTATTTTACAATAAGTATATGGATTTTTATCTTGTTCTCCCTCAGTTTTAAGGCTCCTTAGCATCTGCAGCTGCATTGACATTTTCGTGAAACAAAGAGTGCTCTGGACATGTTAATATTCCCCAAAGCACTTCAAAATATTTCCCACAAAAAAATACAGTGCTGTTGGGCTTCCCTGGTGGCGCAATGGTTGAGAGTCCGCCTGCCGATGCAGGGGACACGGGTTCGTGCCCCGGTTCGGGAAGATCCCACATGCTGTGGAGCGGCTGGGCCCGTGAGCCATGGCCGCTGAGCCTGGCGTCCGGAGCCTGTGCTCCACAAGGGGAGAGGCCACAACAGTGAGAGGCCCACATACAGCCAAAAAAAAAAAAAAAAAAACAAAATACAGTGCTGCCAGTAAACAAGGAAAGGGGCACAGGACTGTCTAGATTATTTTGTGAGAAGATTGCAGAAAGGTAATGTTGATAACATTTCTCCTACATGTGATGCACTCAGGAAGGATAGCATCAAAACATTGTGGGATGTTTAGTCAATGAAATGGGTTCCCTGGGCATACCTCATGATATTCCTGAGTCTATTCATCATTGAAACATGGGTTGCATTCGCCAGGTCCTTACTCTGCTGCTCACTGCCTTAGTCCCTCTGTTTACAAATCTGCATTTCCAAGAATTGAATCTCACTGGTCTACTCTATGTTATCAGGCTGGGCCACACAGACCACTGAAATGCCAACATGGGCTGCTTTGGATCAGGATGGCTGCAATAAGCTATGGTCTGGGAGACAGGGTAAGGAGGCATCTCTATGAGACTGTCAGTGGGGATTTTTCCCCCAGAAGTCACACACCCCAAGACTCATCGTGGAAACTGATTTTACTGGGGAGATGGTGAAGAAAGCCGATTCATAATAACAGGTTTTGAGGTGGACGTCTTTGAGCATTTGACCTAAGCTGTCTACAAGGCTTGTGGATGGTTATAGTTCCACCAGGCATCTTCCATAGCCCACACAGATTCTTCTAGTTTCCTCTTTGTCTTAGGTTAGGTTTCCCACAAGCAGATCCTGAGATAAGGATTTGTGTGCAGTGATTTTTTTTTCAAAATGCATCATGCCCAGAAGAAACCAGAAACGGAGTGTGGTGGATACATGACAGGGAAGGAGAACAGGCCAGAGAAGATGTGGTTTCTGGTGAGGCCCCAGACTCAGGCTGATCCTGCAAGGCAGCTCTGGAGCATAAAATACACACCTCAGAGTTTGCCCCCACTGGAAGGAAGGGAGCTCGCTTTTACATTACATATAAGTCAGTCTTAGACTGATTGTCACAGGGGGCAAGGAGAATGGTGAATGCACGGACTGTAAGGCACTTAGCACTCTTGGGAGTAGGGGGAACAACAGCTCTAGTGGCCCAAAACATGTCTATGAATAGAGTGACAGGTGCAGGCCATTTGAATCAAAGCACGTAGAAGCCAGTGGGAAGGACAGTGGGAGGCGGAGGTGGGAAGGTACATCCAACTCTTAGTACTGTGAGGAAAGTTCCAGTGTTGGTGCAAAGTAGGCAGAGAGCACAGTGGAGGTGGGGTGCCCTATGTGCAGGGGCTCTCTAGGGACCACAAATAGTCAATAGTTGGTTTATTCTGAAAATGGCTATTAGAAAGGGTTGGAAACTTGTATAACTATATCTTCTTATCTTCTGTATTCTTGATGCTCTGGCATCTGGGGCCCTGCTGATGGGGAAAGACTGCCCCTCCCAGGGCTGGTCAGTTCTTAGAGATAGCAAATAACTTACCTCTAAGTGTACCTTTCAAATGCAAACCAACCAATCCAAAGCTCATAACTTCAAACTAGCCCCTTTATCTAGCTTTGACGCTCCAGACCAATATTCCCCTGCACTAATCACTCTGGGCCAGGCACCAGACAACTCAGGACAGCCCCTACACCTCAGAGCCCACTGAAATTATTCAGACTAGCTAATCCTAAGCCTGCTTACCCTGCCTTGCTCATGTCTTCCTATGGAAACACAAGAAAGCTCTCACCCACACTTTCTCCTCACTCCCTTTGCCTCCTGATTGAATCTGGTGCCTCCCCATGTGGCCCTGTGGCATGTAGCATGACCCCTCCTCTTAGAAATTGAGTAATAAACTCTTTTCAATGGCAGCCTCCTCCTGATCTGTTGACCTCACCATAACTGGAAAACAACAAAACCTATACTTAAAAACAAAGCTCAGCTAGATATTTTTTAACCATGAGAGTAGAAATTGAGGCTGGCATCAGGAAAAACCAGTAGGATGAGGTGATTGGGGGTAAAATTCCAAATACAGAGAGGAGGTGCTCTATGTGGAGGTGGGATTGTGGTTCTGTCACAGAAATTGTAAGTAACAGAGGTTAATATCCTGTAATTGTGAGGAATATTCTACTCTCTGATTATTTTTTCCATTTGATGGGAGACAGTAAGTATAAGAAGGAGAGTAAAGTGTAGCCCTGTTCATAACTAAAACCAACATGAGGGTCTCAATCACATATTATCTGGTCCAGCAGCCCGTACATCCAGGTTAACTCTGAGCAATGAAGGAAGCATGTAACAGAATTGTCAGTCTAGGGAGACCCAGCCATGGCATGACAGGGATGCTATTTTGGTGACTGTATACATAGAGTTCTGGTCCTGATGCAGAAGAGGCATGCCCATGTGAATCAGTATATTGAAGGAGCAGAATTACTGCAATAAATGAAGATGTTATAGAAATGGATAATAGATGTTATAGAAGATGTTATATACACCTCCCCACACCTCCCTCAATTTAGATGATTGTAGAAAATGTCATTCATCAGTCTAGGGAACACAATTGGCTATACTTTGAAACACAAAAAAACACAGCCATAACCTCAATAGGCCTGAGGGTCTTTATTTCATCTGCCTCTCTACGCAGACTGAATGATAAGTCCAATACATCCAGCTTGGTAGAAGATCTGGGCATCCCAGAACTGAACCTGAAGGGCAAGGACCAAGAATACAAGAATCTGATCAGAAAGGCTACAGCATGAAATGGCTCTTTCAGTAAGGAAAACGTGACTGGAGTGCAAAGTCCTCACAGGCCAAGACCTTGTGCTGGTCACATCAAGGGTTTTGCTTATGCATGTACAGCATGGTCTACAACTTCTCTCACCTTGTGATGTCATTAATGAGAAACTTTTGGAAAGAGCAGCCATTCAACAACCATTTTGTTGATTTATACAGATGGAATTGTTAGGCACCCTGACCTCTCTGAACTGCTTCTGGAGGCTCCAAGGGCAGAGTGTAAGGCCTATGGGGTCAGGAAAAAAGACTACTTTAGTCAGTAGTTCTGTTCTCATGTCTGAGTCATTAAAAATGACCTCACTTCTTCACTCTTTCCTGTATGTACCTCCCTGTGGAGCAATACCCACCCATCAAATTTACTTCTCCAACTCTTGATTCTGGGCTGGTCTTTTGACTTTCTTTGGTCTATAGCACGCAATGAAAGTAATGTGCTAGTTCTGACCAATGTTTCAAAAGGTCTTACACACGTCTAGTTTCCCCCAGAACTGTATCAAGCTGCCTTATGAACAAGCCCAGGTTATCCTGCTGGAGGATGAGAAACACATGATTCATTTGCCCCAAGCACGCCAGCTAACAGTGAGTCAACCATAAGATATATGAGTGAGACCATCTTAGATTAGCCAGACCCTGAAGACATAATCTTCCAGCTGATCAGCTCCAGTCTGTAGATGCCTGAGCCAAGACATAGCACCAGAAGAGCCACCCAGCTGAGCCCAACCTAACTGCCAACTCAAAACTGGGAGGTAAAATGTTTGCCATTTTAAGCCATGAAGTTTTGCATGGTTTGTTGCATAATAGATAACTGATAGAGTTAAGAAAAAAAAGCTTTCTGAGGAATATTTTCCTCTCCATGGTGCTTTCTTTGCAGAGTTTACAGTTCTTCCTTAGCAGAATTCAGAGATACTCTGAGAACTCTTTCTTGACCCCCAGGTGAAGAGGGCAATGGGATAAATCTGGGTAAGAATGGGGTGTGAAATTTCCCTGAAATGTCGCTTCTGGTCAGGTGAGTGTTAGAAAGAAGGCAACAGGTATGAACAACTATAGCCAACAAACTGGACAGCCTAGAAGAAATGAAAAAAAATTCTTAGAAACATATAACTTACTGAGACTGAATCAGAAAGAAATAGAAAATCTGAATAGATCAAATACTAGTAAGGAGATTATTTCAGTAATCAAAAACTCCCAACAGAGAAAAGCCTAGGACCAGATGACTTCACTGTGAATTTTACCAAACATTTAAAGAATAATTAACACCAATCCTTCTCAAACTCTTCCAAAAAATCAGAGGAGGGAACACTCCCAAACTTTTCACACGAACAGCATTATTCTGATACCAAAATCAGAAAATTACACTACTGGAAAAGAAAACTATAGGCCACTATCCCTGATGAATATAGATGCAAAAAATCTCAATAAAATACTAGCAAACTGAATTCAGCAAGGCATTAAAAGGATCACTCACAATAACCAAATGGGGTTTATACCTGGGATGCAAGGATGGTTCAACACAGGCAAATTAATCAATGGAATACATCACATTAATAGAATGAAAGAAAAGAACCATAGGATCATTTCAGTAGGTGTAGAAAAAGCATATGACAAAATTCAACATCCATTCATGATAAGAACTCTTAACAAACTTCGGCATAGAGGTAACATTTCTCAATATAATAAGAGCTGTATATGACAAGCTACAGCTAACATCATACTCAATGGTGAAAGACTGAAAGCTTTTCCTGCAAGATCAGGAACAAGACAAGGGTACCCACTCTCACCAATCCTATTCAACATAAGACTAGAAGTCCTATCTAGAGCAATCAGGCAGGAAAAAGTTATAAAAGATATCACAATTGGAAAGGAAGAAGCAAAATTGTCTCTATTTGTAGAGGACATGATTTTATATATAGAAAATCCTAAAGCCTCAACCAAAAAATTGTTAGATCTGATTAATGAATTCAAAATTTCTGAAAAAGAAATAAATCCCATCTAAAATAGCAGGCAAAAATTATTTAGGAATAAAATTAAAGAGGTGGAACATCTCTACTCTGAAAATTTTAAGACCCTAATGAATGAAATAAAAGAAGACAAAATAAATGGAAAGGTATCCTATGTTCATGGATTAGAAGAAATAATATTGTTAAAATGTTAATTTGACCAAAAGCAATCTACAGATTCAATGCAATTCCTATAATATTCAAATGGTGGTTTTATTTACAGAAATAGAAAAAAATCTTCTAAAATTTATATGGAACTACAAAATACCCTGTAAAGCCAAATAAATTCTGAGAAAGAAGAACAAATCAGGAGGTATTATACTTCCTAATTTCAAGCTATACTATAAAATTATAGTCATCAAAAGAGTATGGTACTGGCATAAAAACAGAAAAATAGACCAAAGAATGGAGAGCACAAAATAAACCCAAGCATATATGGGCAATTAATATTTGACATGGGATCCAAGAACACTTAATGGAGAATAGACAGTCCCTTCAATAAATGGTGCTAGGATAATTAGATATTCATATGTAAAAGAATAAAACTAGACTCATACCTTTCATGGCTCACAAAAATTAACTCACAATGGATTAAAGACTTAAATGTAAGATCTGAAACTATAAAACTCCCAGAAGAAAACGGGTGTAAAACTCCTTGATATGGGTATTGGTAATGATTTCTTGGATATGACACCTAAAGCACAAGCAACAAAATAAAAAATAGACAACTGGGACTACATTAACTAAACTAAAAAGCTTCTGCACAGCAAAAGGAACCACCAACAAAGTGAAAAAAACAACTACAGAATGGGAGAAAAAATTTGCAAACCATATATCTGATATGGAGTTCATATCCAAAATATATTAAAAACTCATAAAACTCAATAGCAAAAAATCCCAAATAACCCAATAAAAAATGATCAAAGGGCCTGAATAGACATTTCTTCAAAGAGGATATAAGAAAGGCCAACAGGTACATGAAAACATGCTTAGTTTCACTAGTCATTAGGGAAATGAAATTAAAACCACAATGAGATATCACATCATGCCTGTTAGAATGGTCATTATCAAAAAGACAAGAGATAACAAATGCTGGCATAGATGTAGAGAAGAAGGAACCCATGTGCAGTGTTGGTGGGATTGAAAATTGGTACAGCTTCTGTGTAAAACAGTATGGAGGATCCTCAAAAAATAAAAATAGAACTACCATATGAGCCAGCAATTCCATTTCTGAGAATATATGGAAAGGAAACAAAAACACTAATGCAAAAAGATATCTGCAATCCCATGTTCATTGCAGCATTATTTATAACAGCCAAGACATGGAAATAACCTAAGTGTTGATTGATGGATGAATGAATAAAGAAGTGGTATTACATACAATGGAATATATTCAGCCATAAATAAAACAAGGAAGTCTTAACATTTGTGACAAAATGGATGGACTTTGAAGACATTACGCTAAGTGAAATAAGTCAGACAGAGAATAGACAAACATTGTTTATCTCACTTATATGTGGGAGTTTAACAACAACAACAACAAATCAAACTCATAGTAAAAAAGATCAGATTTGTAGTTACCAGAGGCAAGGGGTGGGGGGTGGGGAACTGGAGGAAGGTGGTCAAAAGGTACAGACTTCCAATTACAAGATAAAAAAGTACTAAGGATGTAACGTACAGCACAATGACTATAGCTAACACTGCTGTAAGATAGATACACAAGGAAAGCTGTTAAAAGAGTAAATCCTAAGGGTTCTCATCACACACAGTGGTGTACATCAATTATTTCTCAATAAAACTGAAAAAAACATACATTTCAAAAAAAGAAAGAAGGCAATGGGGAAGCAGGCCAAAGAGGAGAAAGCTGAAGATGCAGTGTTAACAAAAGAAACTAATTTCTAGCTCAGGTCAAGCCAAACCAGAAGCCAAAGGGTGAAATGCAGTGAAAGGCACTTGAAAGCACAGATCCAAAGGTGAGTTCTTACTGAGCAGAAGTTGCCCAAGGAATGTCTCTTGAGTGCACCTGAGTGCTATCTCCTACAGCTATACATTCTGCTTCCTCTGAATTGATGAACTGATTTTCTTCAAGACCCTACACTTGGCAATAATTCTTTCATTTCTTCCTTCTGAGCCCACTGCTTTCTGCCTATGTGTAGATAAATATTTGGAAGTGAGGCTGTACTGCCATGCTCTACACAGGAACTTTCCAAGAAACTTCCCGATCAGGAGGTTTAATCAACCCACATGATGAAGTCTGTCTGCAGGTGGCAGGACCAGCAGAGGCACAAGTACCAGCCTCCGCAACAAGACCACCAACATCACTGCCAGCTGGTTGGAAGGAAAGCTGCATTTAAAGCCCTTCTGTCAGTGCCCAGACAGTGCCCATGTGAGGTGTTCTTAAAACCTGTTCATTATTTTGGAGTCTAGGCTCTGCTTTTAATTTGAGAATAGTTAGCTAAATTATTCAGAATGTACCATAGGCAGAAGTGCCAAGTTATTTTGCAGCTCTTGATTGATTCTGCTTCCAGCTCCCAACCAAGGGGTCCTGAGGCTTCCCACTGTTCAAAGTCTCCAGTATTGAAAGAAATTGCTCTGCAAAATACATGCACACTCTGAATGCCACCTGTTCTGGAATCCCTGAGTCAAATTTCTAGAAACTCATTTTACTCAAATTCAAGATGGCAGGCCCTCAATTTTCTACTATGCACAGTGATTACCACTAAAGATCCTACCTAAGTCAAAAAACAGTTTTGAGAATCAAGTGAGTTAAAGGAAGAGAAAACAAACTGAAAAGTCCAAAGTGTTGGAAAAAAATAAGATCACATGGGATTTACTCCCCAGAGGAGTCCTTTGAGAAGGCAGTATCTTCCCCCTAGAGTGATTCAGCAATAGTAGAACTTCAAGAGCCTGGAAATAGGGTGGGTCCACAATTCTTCAGATTGTGTCTTATACCTGAATTTACTTGTTCCACCTGTTTATTGATGAGTCTGTTCTCCTCAGGGATTAAAAGCCCACCAAGATGTTGGCTAACTCAAGAGAAGACAAACCAAGAGCTACACCAGCAGGCGCTGGTCTGCTTCACAACAAAAACTCACATATGTACTCCACTTGTATCCGGCAAACATTTTTTTAAGCACACACTCAATGCCAGATATTATTCAGAGCTATTTGGGCTTAAAAGTCAGGGGTGGTCTCAATAATCTTTCCCTTCTGGCTCAATGTGTGTTCCTACCAAGTCTGTTTGAATAAAAATGAGTCAGATAATGTCTCATCAGACTGTAGGTGAGAGAAGAGAAAAAACAGATGCAAGCACCAACCAAGGTAAACCTCTTTTCTGGCCCCAGGTGGTGCCCACCCAGCTCTTGCCATGCTCTCTTCTTGGCCTGGGTTGGATGACAAATTTAGGTTAGTGCCTCTGACAACTAGAGAAATAAGAATTCATCTTCTGAGGTTTTGCTAAACCTTTCATGGCCATTACTTGGACATCCTACAAAAGCCCGTTCTCTGAGCAGATGCCCTATTTACAGTGACAGTTACAGCCAAAATGAAAGAAACTTTTTGTTCACCCTCTTACCTTCAAAACTGTAGCCTTAGCCACCATAAGGAGAACTAAACTGCCCCCACAACTCTTATTCATAAGAATAGATCAGAGTGCTCTTTGTTACGTGTAGCTGCCAGTTATCCTTGGCAAGGGTGGCCAAGGGTCGGGGGGTGGCTGGGAAAGCCTAAGTTCAAGGTGATGCTGAACGTGCTTTACGTTTGTGACAACAGTTGGAGTTCTTTCCCTATCAGATCTCTCACCACAGATGTTAATAAGTAGTCATATTGGGCAGATCTTTTCTTTCACTGCCTTTCATTGCCTCTGCTTTTATTTCTTGTTCCATGGCAAAATAGGGCATGCAGAGGAGGGATGCGGCAGCAAGGGACTTACATAATTCAGAGGCTTCGAGAAGAGTTGATGGAGTTACATGACTCGATCCTAATTATTTCCCCCTCGGGCTCCAATTACATGTCAGGAACTTTCAGGCGCTCCACACATTTATCATCTTCAAATTCCCATGGATTATAAAAACCAAAGGGCCTGATCTCAAAGATTAACATTGTTTCCAGTGCCAGCAGAAGGCTTAAAGGATTAGATCACTAAGAGCCCAGAGAGGATAGTTTCTGTCTTAAGTGGGTAAATAATGGCCTCAAATTTGGCTGGGGCTCTCTTGCTGGAAAATCTCCCTTTTCTCATCACTGTGAAAGGGCCTACAGCATTATTATTTCTTATGATGACACCATGATCTCTGAACACAAGGCAAAGGCTGCGAGTGATTAAAATTATTATTGCTTCAAGTGCAGTAAGTATTACTAATACTTATTGCATCAAGTGGCCATACACAGGCATGGCCACTTGATGTTCGTGTTTTGAAGGGTCCTAACTTTCTTATCCTCTTTTGATATGTTCCTGGAGAATTTGGGAAAAGTTAGGCTACCTCCCCTCAGTATATTTTCAGTGTGGAAGTCCTAGACATCTTCTCTGAAATGGCACAAATCTAAAACAAAGTTTCACTTGGATAATATTTAGCTTCTGTTTATTGAATGCTTATCTAGGGCCAGGCATTATTTTAAGGTTCTCCGGTGAGGACCCCAGTGTAAAGAACAGGGTACACTCAAAAGGGATGGTCGAAAGGTGTTTGGTGAAGGGACTATTTTGGGAAACTAACAGGGGAAGTTGTCCTGCTAGCTGCAGTCTTTATCACTCATTGGCCTGAAGGAGGTGGGGTTTTAAAGCTAATAGGATTCTAGAAGATGGCCACGAGACAGGAGAATGTGGGCATTGCCTTGGCTGTCCAATCCCCTGGAATCACTTCCTATTGGTCAAATCCAATCAGAAGTCAGAGGGCAAGGGAGCTGAGTGGTACAGTCATTAGAGATCAGAGTCCCGGGGCACAGAGCTGACCTAAGCTGGTTCTCATATTCACTCTCTTGTCATCATCACTGTTTTAACAGTGAGACAGAGAGGTTAAATAACTGGTTTTTAGTCTTTCAGGTAGGGAGTGGTAGAACTGGGATTCGAATCCAGAGAGTCTCCTTCTAGATTCTGAACTCCTGGTTACCTTGCTATCTTGTCATTGGGTGCCTCTGGGCACAAAACACTGAAAAAAATCCCAGAGCTCCTCTAGATCAGTGCTGTCCTGCTTATCACTCTTAGCAATTGTACATTTATCTGAGAGAATACCAATCCTCCCAGCAGACTCTCTGTTCCAGGAAATGACCTTAGGTCTATTTCATTCAGGGCTGAATTCCTAATACAGAGCACATAGTAAACACCCACTCAGCATCTTTTCTAAAGAATGAATGAATTTATGGAGAACCTCTCATGAGCCAGGTTCTGTGCCAGGTGCCACCTTGCTCCTTTCTTTAGGTTGTCTTTCAGTAACCCACTTCTCTCTACTTGCCTCCAGGAATCATCTTTTTTTTCAAGTAAAAGTTCCTCATGTCAGTTCTCCAGGCTGAATGGGCAGGAGTTTGGAGTTTCAGGCCACAGCCATGAGTGGCTGAATAAATGGATTGAAGAGGCACGGAATTCTCTCCTCCCTCCCTCTGCTCATCCTTTGTGCTAACCTCAGGCAGCCTTGCCCACTCAGGGATGGAGGGAACATCTTCTCCTGCTGCCTCTGGAGTGGAAAGCACATGTGCCTTAGAGAGGATCTCCTTGTTCGGTTTGCTGGAGCCTTTGTTTTCTGCCTCTTTCTTTCCAGTTTCCTTTTCTTGACATCAAATATGCAGCTGAAAAGTTATAGTCTCTGACTTTGGCTAGGACATATCTGGTCTTTATTTCTCCCATTTTTTCCAATCTGGAAAACCCCCAGCTTTACAGAGCAACTGGACTCAAAGGAGGTTGGTGGCTGTACTTGTGGAAGGAAGCTGGCCAGGGCAGCATGGAGAGTTTCCAGGGACTGATTTATCCACCAACAGAACACTCGAAGACACAGACACCAAATCACTCATTTCCACTGGCATCCTATATTGGAAAAAGAAGAAATCAGTAATGTGATTCCCTCTCCCACCTTGAGATTTAAGGAAATATTGTGGTTCTTTGACACATGCGGGTTATTGATGATTTTCTAAGTTTTCTCAGGCAGGAGAATACCTTGGCCTCTGTGTTGGGAGAAACACTTCAGTTTCCAATATAGTGTAGTAGAGCTGATAAGCGTGTGTGTGTGTGTGTGTGTGTGTGTGTGTGTGTGTGGTGGGACGAGGGACCCTAAAGCACCTTTTGGTCCATTGCCCTATTTCTGGGCCAGTCCACATCATTCGAGACAGATATCTCTCTCACTTTTTTTGGCAAATAAATTGTTCTAAAGCTTTTTTTACAAGCAGGCATGATGAACTGGCTTTTTGGAGCTGTTGTCTAATCAACTTAGCATATTTAAAATCTAATGTTTTTAACTCTAAAATAATTTTAATATTTTTCTATGAAATTTTCTAATATACACAAAGTAGAACAAATAGTACAATGAACTCCCATATACCCATCTCTAGATTAGACAATTACCAAGATTTTGCCAAACTTGCTTTATCTATTTTTTTAAGTTATAATATGGATTTATTCTGAAACAAGTCCCAGAAATGTCATTTTGTGGTTACATACTGCAGTATAAACTGTATTACTCTGTACTGCATGCGCATCTATAAAAGCTATGGCCATTGATTTCCACAGCACTAATGCCAAAAACTTTTCAGACAAACAAAAGCTAAAAGAATTTAGCACCACCAAACCAGCTTTATAACAAATGTTAAAGAAACTTCTCTAAGCAAGAAACACAAGAGAAGAAAAGGACCCACAAAAACAAACCCAAAACAATTAAGAAAATGGTAATAGGAACATAAATATCAATAATAACCTTGAATGTAAATGGATTAAATGCCCCAACCAAAAGACACAGACTGGCTGAATGGACACAAAAACAAGACCCAAATATATGCTGGCTACAAGAGACCCACTTCAGACCAAGGGACACATACAGACTGAAAGCGAAGGGATGGAAAAAGATATTCCATGCAAACGGAAATCAAAAGAAAGCTGGAGTAGCAATACTCATATCAGATATAATAGACTTTAAAATAAAGACTGTTACAAGAGATAAAAAGAGACAGAACATAATGATCAAAGGATCAATCCAAGAAGAAGATATAAAAATTATAAATGTTTATGCACCCAACATAGGAGTACTTCAATACATAAGGCAAATGCTAATAACCATGAAAGGAGAAATCAACAGTAGCACAATAATTGTAGGGGACTTTAACAGCCCACTTACACCAATAGACAGATCATCCAAACAGAAAATAAATAAGGAAACACAAGCTTTAAATGACACAATAGACCAGATAGATCTAATTGATATTTATAGAACATTCCACCCAAAAGTGGCAGAATACACTTTCTTCTCAAGTGCACATGGAACATTCTCCAGGATAGATCACACCTTGGGTCACAAATCAAGCCTCGGAAAATTTCAGAAAATTGAAATCGTATCAAACATTTTTTCTGACAAAAATGTTATGAGATTAGAAATCAATCACAGGAAAAGAAACTGTAGAAAACACAAATACATGGAGGTTAAACAGTGAGCTACTAAATAACCAAGAAATCACTGAAGAAATCAAAGAAGAAATTTAAAAAATACATAGAAACAAATGACAGTGAAAACATGACCACCCAAAACCTATGGGACACAGCAAAAGCAGTTCTAAGAGGGAAGTTTATAGCAATTCAATTTCACCTCAAGAAACAAGAAAAATCTCAAATAAACAATCTAACCCTACACTTAAAACAACTAGATAAAGAAGAACAAAGAAAACCCAAAGTCAGTAGAAGGAAAGAAATCATAAAGATCAAAGCAGAAATAAATGAAATAGAAACGAAGAAAACAATAGCAAAGATCAATAAATCTAAAAGCTCGTTATTTGAGAAGATAAACAAAATTGATAAACCCTTAGCCAGACTCATCAAGAAAAAAGGGAGAGGACACAAATCAATAAAATTAGAAATGAAAAAGGAGCAATCGCAACAGACACTGCAGAAATACAAAGGATTATAAGAGACTACTACAAAAAACTATATGCCAATAAAATTGACAACCACGAAGAAATGGAGAAATTCTTGGAAAGGTACAATTCTCCAAGATTGGACTAGGAAGAATTAGAAAATATAAACAGACCTATCACAAGTAATGAATTTGAAAGCATAATTAAAAATCTTCCAACAACTAAAAGTGCAGGACCAGATGGCTTCACAGATGAATTCTATCAAACATTTAGAGAAGAGCTAACACCTATCCTTCTCAAACTCTTCCAAGAAATTTCAGAGGGAGAAATACTCCCAAATTGATTCTACAGAGCCACCATCACCCTGATACCAAAACCAGAAAAAAAAAATCACACAAAAAAAGAAAATTATAGACCAATATCACTGATGAACATAGATGCAAAAATCCTCAACAAAATACTAGCAAACAGAATCCAACAGCACATTAAAAGGATCATACACCATGATCAAGTGGGATTTACACCAGGGATGCAAGGATTCTTCAATATATGCAAGTCAATCAATGTGATACACCACATTAATAAATTAAGGAATAAAAACCATATGATCATTGCAAAAGCAGAAAAAGCTTTTGACAAAATTCAACATCCATTTATAAAAACTCTCCAGAAAATGGGCATAGAGGAAACCTACCTCAACATAATAAGGGCCATATGTGACAAACCCACAGCAAGCATCATACTCAATGGTGAAAATCTGAAAGCATTTCCACTAGGATCATTAACAAGACAAGGATGTCCACTCTTGCCTCTCTTATTCAACATAGTTTTGGAAGTCCTAGAGAAGAAAAAGAAACAAAAGGTATACAAATTAGAAACGAAGTAAAACTGTCACTGTTTGCCGATGACATGACACCATACATAGAAAATCCTAAAGATGCCACCAGAAAACTATTAGAACTAATCAATGAATTTGGTAAGGTTGCAGGATACAAAATTAATGCACAGAAATCTCTGGCATTCCTATATAGTAATGATGAAAAATCTGAAAGAGAAATTAAGGAAACACTTCCACTTACCATTGCAACAGAAAGAATAAAATACTTAGGAATAAATTTGCCAAAGGAGGCAAAAGACTTGTACTCAGAAAACTATAAAACACTGATGAAAGAAATCAAAGATAACATAAACAATTGGAGAAATATACCATGTTCTTGGATTGAAAGAATCAATATTGTGATTTGGGCAATATACTGCCCAAAGCAATCTACAGATTCAGTGCAATCCCTGTCAAATTACCAATGGCATTCTTCACAGAATTAGAACAAAATACCTTACAATTCGTATGGAAACACAATAGACTCTGAATAGCCAAAGCAATCTTGAGAAAGAAAAATGGAGTTCGAAGAATCAGGCTCCCTGACTTCAAACTGTACCACAAAGCTACAGTAATCAAGACAGTATGGTACTGGCACAAATACAGAAATATAGATCAATGGTACAGGATAGAATACCCAGAGATAAACCCACGCACATTTGGACACCTAATTTATGACAAAGGAGGCAAGAACATACAATGGAGTAAAGATAGCCTCTTCAATAAGTGGTGCTCGGAAAAATGGACAGCTACAAGTAAAAGAATGAAATTAGAACACTACCTAACACCATACACAAAAATAAACTCAAAATGGTTAAAGACTTAAATGTAAGACCAGACACTATAAAACTTTTGAGGAAAACATAGGAAAACCATTCTTTGACATAAACCACAGCAAGATCTTTTTTGACCCACCTCCTAGAGTAACAGAAATAAAAACAAAAATAAACAAATGGGACAATTAAAAGCTTTTGCACAGCAAAGGAAACCATAAACAAGACAACAAGACAACCCCCAGAATGGGAGAAAACATTTGCAAATGAAACAACAGACAAAGGATTAATCTCCAAAATATACAAACAGCACATGGAGCTCAAAATCAAAAAAACAAATAATCCAGTTAAAAAATGGGGACAAGACCTAAATAAACATTTCACCAAGGAAGACATACAGATGAGCAAGAGGCACATGAAAAGATGCTCAACATCACTAATTATTAGAGAAATGCAAATCAAAACTACAATGATGTATCACCTCATGCCGATCAGGATGGCCATTATCAAAAAAGCTGGAAAGGGTGTGCTGAAAAGAGAACCCTCCTACACTGCTGGTGGGAATGTAAATTGATACAACCACTATGGAAAACAGTATGGAGGTTCCATAAGAAAACTAAAATTAGAACTATCATATGACCCAGCAATCCCACTACTGGGTATATACCCTGAGAAAACCATAATTCAAAAAGAGACATACACCACAGTGTCCATTGCAGCACTATTTACAATAGCCAGCACATGGAACCAACCTAAATGTCCATCGATAGATGAATGGATGAAGAAGATGTGGCACATATATACAATGGAATATTACTCAGCCATAAAAAGAAACGAAATTGAGTTATTTGTAGTGGGGTAGATGGACCTAGAGTCTGTCATACAGAGTGAAGTAAGTCAGAAAGAGAAAAACAAATACCGTATCTAACGCATATATATAGAATCTACAAAAAGAAAAATATGGTACTGATGAACCTAGTTGCAGGGCAGGAATAAAGAGGTAGATATAGAGAATGGACTTGAGGACATGGGGTGAGAGGGGGAAGCTGGGGCGAAGTGAAAGTAACATTGATGTATATACACGACCGAATGTAAAATAGTTGGCTGGTGGGAAGCAAGCAGCATAACACAGGGAGATTGGCTCAGTGCTTTGCAGTGGGGGAGGGAGGGTGGGAGGGAGGTTCAAGAGGGAGGGCATACGGGGACATGTGTATACATATGGCTGATTTGCTTTGTTGTGCAACAGAAACTACATGGTATTGTGAAGCAATTATACTCCAATAAAGATGTATTTAAAAAAAGAAAAGCAGGATTTGTGGATAATTATCTCCCTGAACCAAGGGCAAAAGGTATCAGGTTGAACCCAAGGGCATGAAAGTAGGAGATGGAAAGTTGTTAGCAATAGAGGGTTTTCCGAGCTGCCATATGTTTCTCTGACAAATCTGTAGCAAAAGAAATCCCTGGCTCCTTTGCTTCTGTTTTTTCTTATAAATTCATCTATTCTTATAAATTCTTGCATGTATCCCATTCTTAAGCAATCCTCAGACCTTGAGGGTATGCGGTCAGGGAGTTGTTATGACAGCCTCTATCGGAAGCTCAGTTTTTAACGATATGTTTTGGGAACACCATTCCCGAGACTCACTGGTCTTGATGCTCAAGTTCCAAAGCTCTGGTTTTATGGGATTGGGGTCACCTCTCTCTCTGGGTGCAGTTGTTTTCTTTCCCAGTCTCATGTCTCTGATTCCAAAGGAAGAGGTCTGCAGTGAATGTTTAGCATAAATAGTGGAATATAAGGGACACTTTATCTCCCCTGTTTCTGTGACTTATCCATAAAGTGGTGTGGATGCTTGAGGGACTGAGATGAGTATGCAGCTTGGAGACGAAGGTGGACGTGTCTCCATGGGCAGGATTTATGACTTCAGCCCTGTACTCATGAGCAGAGAATGCCAGCTGCCACAGGGAATGGTGCAGGAGGGCCCCATCCCAGCAGGAAGAGACTACTTTCATTCTCTCCACAAAAATAACTTGCTATGTGTTCATTATACCCAGTCTGCAAACCAGTTTCTTCCACATTTGATTGTGGCTCAAACAGGTGGCTGAAGTCCAAGTGCCTCAAATGAACGAACTGGAATTTGTATGTTCCATTTTCAATAATTCAGGGGAAAGGATTTAGTTGGCCCAGGACAGACTTTGTATTAGGTGTCCATGCTTTGTCTAGTCAATTGTGGCCAGAGGAGAGGAGGTCGAAAGAGGCTGCATAGGCTGCCCCTGCGGTTGGGGAAACAGTTCTCAGAGAAGGACTTTTGGACAAGCAAACATACCTAGACGGTGTCTATCTTATCTAATTTAATCACCGCAGCCTCCTACAAGGAAGATAATTTTATTCCCACTTTACAGAAAGGTTAGTTGCAGTTTAGAGAATTGCCCAAGACTACACGTATAGAGGGTGTGAACACAGCTCTCCATGACTCCAAAGCTCATGGTCTTGCCAAACCCTAGTCTACATGATTCTCAAACTTTAATTTTTAATTCAATAACTGTTTCCTTAATTCTGGAAAGTTGAGCACTTTCTTTCTTATAACCAACATCCTATTAGAAAAAAGAGAGTGACTATTTCTATGGTTCAAAATGGGGACCACAAAAATCGCTTTGTTCGGTTTCAGCCGAAAACTTAGGAATATGTTCCCCATTGATGGAACATATTTGATGAAAGCAAGATTTTATCAGAGGTTCAGCAAACTTTTCTGTAAAAAGCCAGGGAGTAAATGTTTTAGATTTTGTGGGCCATAGGGTCTCTGTTACAACTACTCAGCACGATTGTTTTAGCACAAAATCACTAAAGTGCAAAAGCTACATGTTACATAGACAGTATGTAGATTCATGAAATGACTGTGTTCCAAGAAAACTTTCATATAATCTTCATGTCACAAGATACTAATCTTCTTTTGATTTTTTTTTAACTATTTTAGAAAAGTAGAAACCATTCTTAGCTTACAAACCAAACAAAAACAGGAAGCAGGGGCTTCCCTGGTGGTGCAGTGGTTGAGAGTCCGCCTGCCGATGCAGGGGACACGGGTTCGTGCCCCAGTCCGGGAAGATCCCACATGCTGTGGAGCGGCTGGGCCTGTGAGCCATGGCCGCTGAGCCTGCGCTTCTGGAGCCTGTGCTCTGCAACAGGAGAGGCCACAGCAGTGAGAGGCCCGCGTAGGAGGCAGGCCACATTTGGTCAGTGGTCCATAGTTTGCTCACCCATGGTTTAAATTATTCTCCTCCTAATATAAATATAATCTATTTATTCAATAAACATTGAAGAGTCACCAACTGTATATTAGGCACTGTGGCGGACACTGCATACAGGATGGAAATAGATCTAGACCTTGCTTTTGTGGAACTCACCATTAGTGGGAAGACAATATTAGTCAAATAATTGCGCCAAAATTGAAAAAAAAACTCAATGGTGATAAGGGCCCCTGAAGAAAAGACAAAGGAACTTTGAATATGTATTACAACTGTGGGTGATCTAATTTGGGAGAGTCAGAGAAAACCCTTATGTATTGAGGTAATATTTTTGTTCTCTCCCATGGGTTCCACAGCTGAAACTAATATTGCTGACTGCCACCACATGGTGCTCCCGCCCACCCCCATCACATGGTGCCTGTTGGCTCTGGCACAGACGAGTATCTACCACACTTGTATCCAGACAGTCTTATCCACTTTTGCAGCTAAGTGGATTTTCACTGAGATGAGCCATCTCCTACATTTGTTTCCACTGTATTTTATCTCATTTCTAATCAGCTGCTTTTTAATTTGTCTAGGATCATATTGAATCCTAGTCTTGTCCCTTGAGCCCTCAGGAACTCCATCTAGTTTCATCTTGCTTACCATTTTAATCCTTATTAATCCTCAATTCCTTTGGCTAGGCAATTGATAAAGATATTCTACCCTCAGAGTAAAATATTCTTCCTTCCTGGGTGCATAGGTCTGATGCAGTTCTAAACATCTAAAGATTGTATATTCCATTTTCTTTGCTCAGAAGAGCAGCAAGTACTTTGCTCAGATGGCACTAGTACAAGGTCCAGCTTAAACAAATGGGTCAGAATATCCCAGGATACAGTGCTAGGAAGTAAGATATACTCATGTCCAAAGCATCTAGGGTCTTGGTGCAGAATATGTCCCTGAAATGACTGACACTCATGTAAACTCTATACTCTCAGGGTCATAGCCATAAATATTGAACTTAGAGTCAGAAAACGTAAGTTCAGATTTTAGCCCTGCAACTTAACAGCTAGGAGCCTGTGAGCCCTTTTAGGTTTTAGCTTCTTCAAATGAAACAAGTTGATAACAATGCTTCTCCTACAAAATTATAGGATCAAGGATCTGTTTTCATTAAATGGGAGCATCTCGTTGTATCTTTGATAATAAATATTGAAAAATTTTTGTTAGTTGTTTTGCATTTCTATGACTACTTGTAACTTTCTGGGTGAAGACCCCAGAGAACATCAGTATAAGGAAGCAATCAATTAAATTTAATATGGTTATTGCCCTGGTCACATACTGTGACAGCTTTAGAAAATAATTTAAAATTCATTGTTATTCCTCCCCTCAAATGGTGGGGTCTAATCCCCTCCCCTCTAATTTGGGTGGGTTTGTGTCTCACTTGTAACCAACAGAATGCAACAGAAGCAATGCTGCACATCTTCTGAGGCAATGTCAGTTTCCCTATCTTCTCAGGGAACACTCACTGCAGGGAAGCTAGAAGTTTAGGCACCCTTTAAGAAAACCTACTACCCAGAGATCATCATGCTGGGCAAGCACTTGTCAGTGCTCTGGTTATCAGCCCCAGCTGAGCCCAGCTGACAGCTTGCCTCACTGGCCAGCCATCTGAGTGAACCATCTTGGATGTCCAGCCCAGTCGAGCCTTCAGATGACTGCTACCCAGCTATTATATGATTGCAACTGCATGAGAGATCTCAAGAGATAACTGCCCAGCTAAGCTATTCCTGAATTCCTAACCCACAAAACCAAAAACACTAAAGCTGCTATATTTGGGGAGTAACATGTTATGTAGCAATACTGCCAGCAATAAAAATCAGAAGGTACAGACAGTCACAATACCAGGTGGATATGACTGTAACCATATCAGGATGCTTGGTAGAGGTGCTGGGAGTGGTGGTGAAATGACACAGCTTTAAAATGTTTTACACTTACTGATTGTGACTTAGTTGTGTCACTAGGATAGACTCAAACAAAAAGCATAATGGAAGTACTGGGTTGAGGCCCAAGCCTTGGTTGCCTCCCATTCCCATTGGGGTATTAGAGATAATATTTTAATTGCAGTATTGACTCTTTTGATCATATAAAAACCATGACTGCTTCACACTGTCAAGCAAGGTCTGGTTTTACTTCCACACATTATCTATGAAGCACAGAGCACATTTGAACTTTAGTCACCACTTTAAAATGTGATGTTTGCTTATAATAAAAAACCACAATAGGTGAGAAGGAAGAAGAGGAGTCTAATTACAAAACATCTGACCAAACTCCACTTTTGTAAAATGGTTTTAACCTGGTTGAATGTAATTGATGACATATGACAAAATCCAAGATGCATTTTTTAAAAAAGTATATGGGGAGTAAGGTAGTGATTCATTACCTGAGATCTCAAACTTTGAGGGATCTCTACAAGGGTCTTTAAGGGTTTTGTAAACATTTTAAGTAAACATTTTATTGAAGTATAACCTATATATAGAAAAATGCACTAAATATGGCTCAGTGAATTTTTTACAAGCTCAGCCCACCTGGGGAAAAAGAGCCCAAGTCTGAAAACAGAACATTATCAATTCCCTAGGAGTCCCTATGTATCTTCCTCCAGTTTCTTCCCATCCTTGAAAGGTAACCACTGTTCTAACTTCTAACACAGTAAATTAATTTGCCCTATTTTTTAACTTCATATAAAAAGTGTCATAAATCATGCATTGTTTTGTGTGGGCTTCTTTTGCTCAATATTATGCTTGTGATATTTGTACATGTGGTCAGATGTAATTGAATTTTGTTCATTCTCATTGCAATATGGTATGCCATTGTGGCAATATACTATAATTTACCATAATTTACCATAATTTATCATTTATACCATAATCTATTCTTCTATTGATAGTCTCAATAAATTTATAATATTTCATTTAGCTTAATGAAAAATTTTCAGCTATAGCTGGAATCACTCCACTGAAGATCTTGAGCATTTGATGTGGTAGATTTTTGGAATATGGGTTTACAGTGATCTTATTATTGATCACTCACTATGCAGACTTTTGGAATGGCAACCATTGTCTTTGACAAACTTTTTTAATGGCAAAAAAATACAGAGTTGGCCAAATGTGTACCATGTTAATGATCCTGGTTGAGTCATTGTATCCTTTGGGCCTCAGAATCCTTTGGGATACAGCTCTAAAAATGTCTGTGCTTCCTGATGAGGGTAAGTTTATGGCATGGAAAACATTGAGCTAAGGAAATCATTGAGCTCATGAGGTTTCACAAGAATAACCAAATCAGAATTTTGAACTGCAGTTTGCAGTGTTAGTGGGCTTATGATAAAGAAGTTCATGTTAGCTTCAGAAGCCATGCCGTGAGGCAACTCTCTTTATGTGAAAATATCAAGTGACCCTAGACTCATATTAGGAAACAGAATCTATGCAATTCACACCTGTTGGAAAAAAGCAAGCTCATTAACACTTTCCAACAGCAATGATGACTGCAGTAAACACAGATCTTCTGGCATTAGCAAGGGTTTGGGTCAGGAACAGGCTATGATATCCACCTACAACTTAGACCCCCACCTGACTAGTTGACTCTTCTTTTGTATAAAACTAGGGAACATTGTGTTAAACCTAAAGATTCTCTTTACTTAGACTCCTTAACACTCACCTTTACGCAGTGCTATTTTAGGAAGAATTCTACTCCTGAAACCTCTAATTAATCTAGCATTAACTCTACAAGTTGCCACAGGTGAATTACTTCTTTCCGGAGTTAGTTTCTTAAGATGTACACATTGCCTTTTGGCTTGGGTCATTTTGTGATTTGTTGGGGTGATTTTCTATTAATTGGGATAATATTAACTGCTGTAACTAATAAGTTCCCAAATATCAGTGGTTCAAGATAAGAGGCATTTATTTCTTGCCCACATAGTAGTCTAATGCAGGTGTTCCTGGTCAGTGGGTGGCCTTGCAGGTGACATCTAGGAGTTCAGTTTCCTTCTATTTTGTCTCTGCATCCCCAGAGCCTCAGAGTCCTCTGCAATTTAGATAGCGAACAAGGAAAGAGAAGGTAGGGAAGGTACTTCAGTCTGGAAAGGACACACGTCACTTCAATCCACTGGTGGGAACTAATCACATGACCCTGCTGAGACACAGGAATTCTGGGAAATGTAGTCTCTTTGTGGGCAGCTGCTTTCCAGTTAAGCACAATATCATAGAGTAGGGAGCACAAACATTGGTGGCGAGCTAGCCATCTCTTCTGTAGAACATGTGGGATATTACATTTTACCTTATTTTATAAGAACCAATTGTAGTAACAGCTAACATGGGTTTTAAGTAAAATGAGAATCTAAGACTTCAAAATTGGGTGTGCAAAAATATATCATTTTATTTTCTATAAGTCGAAATAATTTGCATTTTGAAGCTCTATCCTTCTAGTATATCAAGGTCGTTTAATTGGGGTGGAGGTGGTCTCCAAAGTATTCCCTCCCCAGAATTTATTCCAGTGTTCTAGAATGAATTACTGGTATGTTGGGGAGCAGGGCCGGCATCTTTTCATTGATTCATCTGTTGACTTAGCTCTTTGTGAGATGTCCACTGTAACAAAAAATTTTCCCTTTAGTTCTAGTGATTTTGTTCTTCTCAAGGCATGGATATTTTCATGGATCTTCTCATAAATGAATCTCCTAGAAAAGAAATATTGAAGGGATATTGTTCTGTTCCTCTTTGCTCTGAGATCCCAGAACCCCCTCAAGCACTGTTCTCTTAATCCTAATTCCAAATGGAGGAGTTTAGCTCAAAATCTTAGCAAGAGAAACTCTTCTTCTTTCAAGTTTCTGGCCAAGATGTTTTGTCTAAACCCAAATCCTCTCCTTTTTCTGAAGTTTAGGCTGTCCCTCAAATTTGCTGGCTATATTATGGCCCCTGGACCTTAGCACTTTCCATCAGTAATGGATCTCCAGCACTTAAAAACAGTACTTGGGACATAGTCATCACTCAATAAATATGTGGGGAATGAATTAACTTCAAGATAGGTCATTTAATTAACATTTTACAGAAATGAATTCTGTGACTTGGTAAAACTAAGAAATCTGCAAAAAGTTCTAAAACAAGTAAATGGAAGGGCCAGAATTTTAACCCAGACAGTCAATCTGCATTCATATTTATTTTAAAAATATGATATAAATATATTTTCTTCTCCCAATTCATCTGTAGTGCGTTAGAGAGATCCTTGGACTTGGAGTATGAAAAGTCTTTGTCTTAGTATATTTGTGATTTGGGGAAAATCACTTAATCTTACTCTGTCTCAGTTTCCTCATCTGCAAAGTAGAAATAATAATACATCTCTTACAGATGATTCAGAGGTTTAGATGGTGGTAAATTGAGCACTGATAAGGTAAGCAATTATGTCAGTGACCTGTGGTTGCAACCATATACAACAGTGTAACAGACAACCACAAAACCACAGTGACATACAACAATAAACTGATTGCTTACACATATGGGGTCAGCTGGGGTTCAACTGGGCAGCTCTGCTCCTGACTGGACTCATTTATGTATCTGGGGTTAGCCTGGCTGTCAGCTGATCTAGGCTAGCTTTGGCTGGGATGACAGGGTGATTTGGTTCTCTTCCATTTATGTCTCATCCTCTAGCAGATTAGCCTGAAAATGTCATCATGCTGATAACAAGGGCACAGAGGGCAATAGAAATGCATACATTCTCTGGAGCCAAGGCTCAGAAGTAGCACACCATCACTTCCACTGCATTCTGTTAACTGAAGCATGTCATACAGCCTAGCCCAGATTTAAGGACTGGGGTAACTGACTCGGTCTCTTTAGCAGAAGGAATCGAATAGCAATTCACAAGGCAAGGGGCTTGAATATAGAGAGGAAAAATAATTGGGCCATTAACACATTCAGTCTTCCATAGTGATCAATAAAGTTTAGTTCAATCCGAGGTGCATTTAGGCATATTGAAACTTGGAATTCATGTGACAGTCTCTGTGGAATCAATTTCATTAATTCACATTAGCCTCTTCCTTTTCTGTTCCATTGGCTGAATTTCTAGCTACCTCTGGAAAGGGGAAAGGAGAGTAGACGCCTCTCAGTGGAGAAAGACTTGCTCTTCTAACTGGAGACTGTCCCTTACTGCCCAAATGTCCGCAATGTATAGATTACCAATGTCTACCTCACTCTCTCATTTCCCCTGGTGAAAGGAAAGTCACTCTCTTGTTTCTAACTAAGCTTTAAGCGTTTCTATATTCAGAGGGCCGGGCAGAAATTCCCTCAGCATAGTTATCTAGGACAGTTCCCAAGTTCTTTCTTGTACTGTCTCAGCGTATAGTGAGTACGTCCTGGGTATTCCAGTGGACTTGCTCACTTCTTGACCTTTCTCCATTTTGCTGGTTCTGAAGATGGATATGGGGTTAGGTGAGCTCCAAAGCCATGGGATGATGAGAGAAGTGAGGGACTTCTACTCTGGACTCCTGTTTGTTCTCTACCAGAATATCTGAAATAAAATGCACCCCACATTACAAGGCTGATTTCCTTCTGAAATCCCTGCCTGGTCTGTTTGTAATCTTTCTATTTGTCCCTGTTTGCAAAAAGAGCATTTGTCTTCTGCCTGTTCTGGGCATCATTATGAAGTTTTGTTATGCTGACTTGATTTTCCTTATTGACTTGAGGTCAGTAGGTGAGCAGTCCTGGCTTCCAGTGTCAATGAAAATAATCAATAAACAATCAACAATAAAAGGAAAGAGTTTTATCTGAGCCAAACGGAGGACTACAGCCCGGAAGCCAGATTACTGTGAGAAACTCTTCCAGAGAAGCATGGTTTTCAGCACAGTTTTGTATCTTTTCAGAACAAAGGATATTAAATAAGTCAGTGAAACATTTCTTCCAGGATGAAAAAAAGCAGACCAGAACGTACACAGTGAGTCAGTATGGCCTTGGCACCTGGGAAGGGAGTCTTATTATCAACGAAGTGCCCACAGTTCTTCCCAGGAAGAGAGGCATTCAGTCTTTATTTTTAACATGGACGTTATTTACTTCTGGTCAATGTGCCCTTTTCTTTAATAGTTAAAGCAGATGTAAAATGTATGTCTGATAGGTCACAAACAGGCTCTTTCAGTTAGCATATAATGCAAGGTAACTCCTGTATAAGCCAGAATGACTTCCCCAGAATTTAAAATGTGAAAATTTCTTTCATCAATGGCCTGCTCCCCAAATCCCTTTCCATACAGCAGGACATCAATAGGTTAAGTTTAAAACTTAACCACATCTTTGTTTTCCATACATACCCCACCCATGTTATATCTAAAGCTGTGTTTTTATGAGCCTGCTTTGTTGACTGTAGGTAATGAGCAATTTCCCTTGCCATTAAATTTCTGTCTAAAATGTCCTAACAAAACATCCCTTTGCACATATGGAAAGAAATCCATTTAACCAAGTCTTTCTGTTGAGCACTTAGACGATTTCTGGTTTGTCATGATTGTAAATGAAGGAGAAAGTGCTGTGTGTCTTATTCCTGCAACTGATTCTTACAGATGAGTTATTGTAATTGCATTCGATATTTCCACCATGCAGGTGAGAGTTTAAAAGCTATTAAACCAGACACCTGGTTATTATCCCAGAGCCTCGACTTATCCTAACGAGGCCAGGCTAAAAGCCTCTACACAGGGGAATCTTAAAATCCTATATTCACAGGAAAAGAACAGCGGGAACTCTCCAGCCTACTTCTGTTGATCAGGATTTTAATAATTATACCTCACCCATCCCATGCTGTTATGGAGAAGGGGAGATAGATACAGCTATCCCCATCTTGGAGAAGGGGGTTCTGAAAAGGTAAGTGCTTGGTGTAAGTCACACTCCTCTCAAGTGGTGGGATCTGTCCTCAAGCTCAGGCTTTCTGACTCCCAGGCTGGGGTTTTCCACTGCAATGTGTTACAAGAAGTTATTTGCAATAACAATAGTTGTAATAGGTAACTTTTATTAGGCTTGTATTATATGCAAGATGGTGTTCTCAGTGTGTTACATGTATTAATTCACTCAGTCTTCAAAACAACCATATATAGTGGGTGTTATTATTATTGTTGTTGTTGTTGTTGTTATTTCCATTTTCCTGAAGTGGTAACTGAGAGACATTAAACAATTTTCCAAGGTCACATGGTGGATGAGTAAAAGAGCTGCAACTTGAGCTCAATTAAGAGCCCAAGCTCTTAAACCCTGTGATCCATGGATAAATATTGACTGATAAATATAACTCAGGGTTATCAAGAGGTAAACCTGTAGTTTCATCTATCAATATTATTGCCATGCTAAATCCCAGGAAATTCCTCCTCCTCCTCTTCTTCTTCCTTTTCATAATTCTCCTGTGAACACACACACACACACACACACAATTGGAATGTTGCTTGACTTACCTTCAGATCACAACTGGAGGAATGTTCTTATCATCAAAACAAAGTAATTGGGCTTCCCTGGTGGCGCAGTGGTTGAGAGTCCGCCTGCTGATGCAGGGGACACGGGTTCGTGCCCCAGTCTGGGAGGATCCCACATGCCGCAGAGCGGCTGGGCCTGTGAGCCATGGCCGCTGAGCCTGTGCCTCCGGAGCCTGTGCTCCACAATGGGAGAGGCCACAACAGTGAGAGGCCCGCGTACTGCAAAGAAAAACAAAAACAATAAAACAAAGTAATCCCTTTTGGTAATCCTTCTCTCCCCACTACAAATCCCTTCTGGGCCAAATCTCCTTCAGTCCTATTGTCTTCAACCATAAATGATAAATTAATTGCTCATCTGGATTTTATTTCTTCTTGTTTAAAATAGTATTTATTGTATTCTTCTGATTGAAAAAGTAGTATACATTTACTAAAAAGTATACATTTACTAAAAAGAAAAGAAAAGACCACTTACACCTAGGTCCTAGAAAAGTATGGGAAATAAAGTAAAACCACCCCCCATAATCTCTCTGCTCCTGAGAGATAGCCCCTGTTAACATTTTTTTCCTATCTATCTTCTTCCACATGTCCTCCATAGAAGTAGATCATACCAGAGTGCTATTTTGTCCTGGCTTTTTTCACTTAATGTATCATGAACATTCCCATGTTTTATTAACTATAATGTGACTTCTAACAAGTGCATAATATCCCATTGTATTAATTAATATGGTAATTTAATTAATACATGTCAATGAGCATTCTTTTGCATACATCAGTGTCTCGTTCCTGACAATTTCTTTAGGAACAATTCCTAGAAGTGGAATTGCTGGATCTAAAGTGTATACATTCAGGCTCTTAGTAATAGTCGTCAAGTTCTCTACAAACATATACCAATTGGCACTTGCATGAGGATTTAAAAAGAATGCCAGAATCCTTTTTGAGCCTGCCTCTAAAGGACCACAGCTGCTGTGTACATTCCAGATCTACAACTGGCCCTTCCAAGGCATGGGGATCACGTTTGTAGTTACGGTGGGGCTACTTACACCTAGGTCCCCACAAGTAGATAGACTCATCTCTGCTCACTCTGAGGTTGTTATTGATCCCATTTCAAAATGACAAAAGGAGACCCACCTGTTAGGCTCAGGGAATCAAACCCTCTTTTTTTCTAGCCACCTGCCACTCTACTTTGGAAGAGGCCAGGTGAGGCTATCTCCTCTGATTCTATCAGTGCCACCTAACCATCCTTTGATTTTTCTAAGAACACATTTCATTTCTCCTGATTCAGCTTTTTGACAAGTTCAGAAATACCTACATAATTAGTTCTTAGAACCTGCATCATCAAAACTCTTCTAAAATGAAAACTGGAAGTAAAAGTTTCAAGGTAAATGAAATCCCAATCCCAATCTTAACTGATTCTGTTCACTGAAATATTTATTGATATGTTAGATGCTGGATGGTAAGACAAAATGTCTGCCTTCAAGGAGGTCACAGACTGGAAGGGGAAACAGACAACCAAACCCATACAGAGAGTAAATTGGGGCATCCACAATAAGCAGAAATTTACCCAGGACTTTTCCTGTTGTCTTTGAATGGCAGATGGTAGGAGGTAAATACTATTGATACACAGAAACTGAAGAGATGCCAGACACATCTCAGAGGGTCAGGACCAGCATTGCTCCTCCAAGCATCTTCTCATCCCTCCCTTACTACCAGCTTACATATAAAGACTTAGTGGAATTTGTTGTAGACGTCAGGATTGAGTTTTCAGGTAGAAAGCTACTCCTTCCTTTAAGACGTGAGAAGAGGATGTGAAGAAGAGAAGAAGAAGAGAAGAAGAAGATTCCTCCCCCCAGCCAGGTGAGAAGGGCCCAAGAGACTGGTTACCTGGAAGGAAGAGGTACTTGCTTACTGTGCCTGACAGCTCCATGCATGTGTTGTTCTGGTTGCTGAAACTTTTGCACAAGTGAAAGTAATTGGCAAGAGATGGAGGGGAAGTGGAGCAGCTCCACCTCCACTTTGGGCACAGAGGAGGTTCTTAAGTTTCTGGGTGGGCCAGTTGCTCAATGGGCGTCTGATCTGGAGCCATCTTTTCATTACCCCAAGCAGACGGGTAGCAGAGGGACAACAGTGGAGGGAGGTTGTGAAGTACACCATGGGGGCTGGAGATGGAGAGATAGAGGGGTGTCTGATGAGGCCCCCTTGGAGCAGAGCTTCTTCCTTTCAGGGAACTGTGTCCTGGGAAACAGCTTCAAGGGCGCCCCAACAGGAGGTCAGCACTTGCACAGCTAAGCCATTAGGGCGGGGTCATAGCAGCACCTGTGAAGATACCCTCCCTGCCCCCACTTCCCTGGGTGTCCCGCTCATTGGCTATATTCTCAGTCATTTCTATGAGCAAGAATGACTCACCTAAATGATATATTTCTATGTCTTATCCAAAACTGTGACTGGAGACATTGTCCCCTCTACAAATATGCAGATTAAAGTAGAGTTTGGTTCCTGGGAAGAGTTTGCCTGAAGAGACACATCTGAGATCAGGTCATAAAACCAATAAGTTTTCATCCTTGACTGCCTGTAGCCTCAGGACCGAGTCCTTGACCAATGATGGCAATTAGCCCATCTGCTGTATCTAGAACCATCAGTCTTTGCTCCTTTTAAGTGACTTCTGACCTTCTGATTGTGCTATTTGACAATTTGTTTTATTTTGAAAATTACCTCAGCCACTTTGTCTGAATTGAGGCAAATTTTAGTTGTGTGTGAGGGTGTGTGTGTGTGTGTGTGTGTGTGTGTGTCCCAGTGTGAGGTGTGAGGAGTCACACACTCTGACTGGGGACCTTAGATCTACACCAAAGGGGGAATGCTGTCTGAATAAACAAATGACTACAGCTGAAAGCAGGAGGGTAAACATGACTAATTATCAAGCATAGGTCTGTATTTAAGAAATTAGCCCCAGATTACTTTTTTTAAATTTTTAAATTTTTTTATTTTTGCTGTGTTGGGTCTTCGATTCTGTGTGAGGGCTTTCTCTAGTTGTGGCAAGCGGGACCATTCTTCATCACGGTGTGTGGGCCTCTCACTATCACGGCCTCTCTTTTTGCGGAGCACAGGCTCCAGATGCGCAGACTCAGTAGTTGTGACTCACAGGCCTAGTTGATCCGCGGCATGTGGGATCTTCCCAGACCAGGGCTCGAACCCGTGTCCCCTGCATTAGCAGGTAGATTCTCAACCACTGCACCATCGGGGAAGCCCCCAGATTACTCTTACATATAGGTTTATGTTCTAAGGTCTCTGTACGTAGGAATAGCTCTAATTTGTAATACCTGTTTTAGCTATAACCAGAAAACATTACCACCTGAAGTCAGTCAGGGACTCTTAGTAAAAATTTATTTCTATGATTTTTAAAAAATAATCAAAGCTAAATTATTTCAAAGTACAAGCAATAAAACATTTTCCAGATTTCTTATGGGCACATGCTATGTGTTTGACCCTGAGGATACAAGAGGGAACACAGTGGATGTGGTTTTGCCCTCAGAGAGCTTAGAGTCTGGCAGAGCTGTTTGCTTGTAGTGCAGATGGTTATTCCTGTTACTATTAACTCATTCCCCAGGAAAACTATTTTGTCTCAATAACTCAGGAATAAATTACCACAAAATGTAGCAGCCTAACGTTCTCTTAATTTTTGCTCACAATCTTGTGGTTCAGAAATTTGGAAAGCGTTCTCTTGGGGTCTCTCATATGGCTGAAGTCAAACATCAGTGGGGCTAGAGTCATCCAATGTCCTGACTGGGTCAGATGTCTATGGTGGCTCACGTGCTGACAGTGAATGCTGGCTATCAGCCACCAGCTCGTCTAGGTTGATGATGGGAGCACCTCCATATGGCCTTTCCAGCATGGTAGTCTCAGAATAGTGTTTCTTACACAACTGCCTTCCCCAGAACAAGTGCCCCGAGAGACACAGCAGAAGCTGTATGACTTTTTCGTACCTAGCTTTGGAAGCAGTGTCATTTCTGCTGTATTCTATTGATTTCAATCAAGCCACCATGATTGGCTCAGATTCAGGTGGAGGGGACATAGAGTCCACCTTTTGATGGGAGGGGTCCCAAAGAATTTGAGGTCATGTTTTAAAACCACTAAAATCAAAATCTGGAAGAGAGATTTTTCAGGTGGTGTCTGTTCTCACAAAATCTATATGACCAACTATTTAGGAGACTTATTGCAGACGAGGCTGAGGCCATACTTAGGCAGGACTGAGCTTAGAATCTGCACTAACTTAGCCTCCTCCACTATCCCTCCCTCTACAGTTTCTGCAAAGCTAATTGAGGCAATGATTTCTCTACTTATTTCATTTAATATCAGGCTTCTTAATAGCTATTCTGGGACAAAAGCCTAGGCTGTCACAACCAGTACTGGCACTAATACATGTAGCATGTTGGAAAAGGGGAAGTTTTGCCCTGCTTAAACAAGAGCTTTCTTGTTCGGATTTGCCCACACAAAGCCCAAATGAGCATATTTACTCTCTGTCCTAGTATTAAATTACAAGCAAAGAATTTATGGTTATTAAGGACAGCAGGTGTCACATGCATGTCATATTTCAGAAACCACCCCTGAGGTCACTGAGTCAATCTACTTCTACCTGTAACATTTCTTAGTTTCATTTTTTTTCTTTTATTTTTTTAACATCTGTATTGCAGTATAATTGTTTACAATGGTGTGTTAGCTTCTGCTTTATAACAAAGTGAATCAGTTATACATATACATATGTTCTCATATCTCTTCCCTCTTGCATCTCCCTCCCTCCCACACTCCCTATCCCACTCCTCTAGGTGGTCACAAAGCACCGAGCTGATCTCCCTGTGCTATGCAGCTGCTTCCCACTAGCTATCTATTTTACATTTGGTAGTGTATATATGTCCATGCCACTCTCTCACTTCATCACAGCTTACCATTCCCCCTCTCCATATCCTCAAGTCCATTCGCTAGTAGGTCTGTGTCTTTATTCCCATCTTACCCCTAGGCTCTTCTTCATGACCTTTTTTTTTTTTTTTTCTTAGATCCCATATATATGTGTTAGCATACAGTATTCGTTTTTCTCTTTCTGACTTACTTCACTCTGTATAGCAGACTCTAAGTCCATCCACCTCACTACAAATATCTCAATTTCATTTCTTTTTATGGCTGAGTAATATTCCATTGTATATATGTGCCACATCGTCTTTATCCATTCATCTGATGATGGACACTTAGGTTGCTTCCATATCCTGGCTATTGTAAATAGAGCTGCAATGAACATTTTGGAACATGACTCTTTTTGAGTTATGGTTTTCTCAGGGTATATGCCTAGTAGTGGGATTGCTGGGTCATATGGTAGTTCTATTTTTAGATTTTTAAGGAACTGCCATACTGTTCTCCATAGCGGTTGTATCAATTTACATTCCCACCAACAGTGCAAGAGTGTTCCCTTTTCTCCACACCCTCTCCAGCATTTATTGTTTTTAGATTTTTTGGTGATGGCCATTCTGACTGGTGTGAGATGATATCTCATTGTAGTTTTGATTTGCATTTCTCTAATGATTAATAATGTTGAGCATTCTTTCATGTGTTTGTAGGCAATATGTATATCTTCTTTGGAGAAGTGTCTATTTAGGTCTTCTGCCCATTTATGGATTGGGTTTTTTTTTTTTTTAATTGAGCTGCATGAGCTGCTTATAAATCTTGGAGATTAATCGTTTGTCAGTTGCTTCATTTGCAACTATTTTCTCCCATTCTGAGGGTTGTCTTTTGGTCTTGTTTATGGTTTCCTTTGTTGTGCAAAAGCTTTTAAGTTTCATTAAGTCCCATTTGTTTATTTTTGTTTTTATTTCCATTTCTCTAGGAGGTGGGCCCAAAAGGATCTTGCTGTGATTTATGTCATAGAGTGTTCTGCCTATGTTTTCCTCTAAGAGTTTGATAGTGTCTGGCCTTAAATTTAAGTCTTTAATCCATTTTGAGTTTATTTTTGTGTATGGTGTTAGGGAGTGTTCTAATTTCATACTTTTACATGTAGCTGTCCAGTTTTCCCAACACCACTTATTGAAGAGGCTGTCTTGGGCTTCCCTGGTGGCGCAGTGGTTGAGAGTCTGCTTGCCGATGCAGGGCACATGGGTTTGTGCCCCGATCTGTGAGGATCCCACATGCTGCGGTGCGGCTGGGCCTGTGATCCATGGACACTAAGCCTGTGCGTCCGGAGCCTGTGCTCCACAATGGGAGAGGCCACAACAGTGAAAGGCCCATGTACCACAAAAAAATAAAATAAAATAAAATAAAATAAATTTTGAAGAGGCTGTCTTTTCTCCACTGTATATTCTTGCCTCCTTTATCAGAGATAGGTGACCATATGTGCGTGGGTTTATCTCTGGGCTTTCTATCCTGTTCCACTGACCTATGTTTCTGTTTTTGTGCCAGTACCATACTGCCTTGATTACTGTAGCTTTGTAGTATAGTCTGAAATCAGGGAGCCTGATTCCTCCAACTCCCTTTTTCATTCTCAAGATTGTTTTACTATTCGGGGTCTTTTGTGTTTCCATACAAATTGTGAATTTTTTTGTTCTAGTTGTGTGAAAAAAGCCAGTGGTAGTTTGATAGGGATTGCATTGAATCTGTAGATTGCTTTGGGTAGTAGAGTCATTTTCACAATGTTGATTCTTCCAGGCCAAGAACATGGTATATCTCTCCATCTATTTGTATCGTCTTTAATTTCTTTCATCAGCGTCTTATAATTTTCTGCACACAGGTCTTTTGTCTCCTTAGGTAGGTTTATTCCTAGATATTTTATTCTTTTTGTTGCAATGGTAAATGGGAGTGTTTTTTAAATTTCACTTTCAGATTTTTCATCATTAGTGTACAGGAATGCCAGATATTTCTGTGCATTAATTTTGTATCCTGCTAATTTACCAAATTCATTGATTAGTTCTAGTAGTTTTCTGGTAGCATCTTTAGGATTCTATATGTATAGTATCATGTCATCTGCAAACAGTGACAGGTTTACTTCTTACTTTCCCATTTGGATCCCTTTATTTCTTTTTCTTCTCTGATTGCTGTGGCTAAAACTTTCAATACTATGTTGAATAATCCTTTCTGAGTTTCTTAAGTGTAGACTTTCTCACTGCCACTTGGCTCCTTCCACTCTGAAATGACTTTTACTGGGAAACAAGATGTTCTCTGACACAATCTTGAGGGTTTTGGTTTCTCTTTTAGAAAACCTTTTGTGACTAATATAGCCTTTTGAACTACATGAGGATAGAGATATTATTACATCACCTTTGCCATGGTAGGAGTGTTTTGAATAATTTGGTTTCTTTTTCTCTTGATAATCTCTGGTCTATGTCATTCTAGATTAAGAGAATCTCTAATGACTTAGAATGTCCAAAGACACAGATCATGTCTAGACAATTTGTCTTTTAGCATACTTCTTGGTTTCCAGTCAAATCTTCCCACCTCTTCTAGGAAAAACACACTACAAACCAAAGGATTGAGGAAAGGGCAAACTTTGTCTGGCCAAAAGGAAATAATGAAAATAGTGATGATAATAGTAAAAAATAATATGTATTATCTGTTTACTATGTGCTAAGCATTGTTCTATGAACTTTATATTTCTATCTCATGACATTCTCACAATGATCCTTATCTTACAGGTGAAGAAACTGAGACATGAGTAGGGCAGTTGCTCGCCAATGGTGACATTGTTAGGAATGTCAGTGGGACGTGAACCAATGTATTCTGGCTCCAGAGTCCAGGTTGTTACCAGTAAGATGCATGGAATCCTTTAACAGTGTGCAAAATGTGGTCCATGGACCTGCGTCACCAATAGGACCTGGGAGCTTGTGAGAGATGATGAATCTCAGGCCCTTCTTAGGCTGCTGGGTCAGACCCTGAATTTTAATCACAGGTGGTTTGGGGGCAAATTCATATTGGAGGAGCCTGCTCACCTTAAATTTGCAGACCTCGGAGTCTTCTTGACTTGACTTCTAGCCTTCTGTTATACCTGGCATCCAAGCCATCAGCAAATTCTGGCAACTGTTGCTTAAAATATATTCAGAATCTAACACTTTTCATCTTCTCCACTGATATCACCCTGTTCTCAAGCTCTATCTCTACTCTCTGGATTTTGTCAGTAGACTCCTATGTCCACTTCTGTCTTTCTACAGTTTATCTTCCACCCAGGAAACAGCCAGTGAAGAGAGGGTATCGTTCTGCTTGAAATCATCATATGGTTTCCCAACCTACCCACAAGGCACCACATTATGGCCCTTGCTCTCTCCTCTGTGACCTCAGCACTTCACCCCACTTACCCCTGCTCACTCTTCTCCAGACACTGACTTCCTTGATCTTTGATGAGGTAACAAACCACTCTGCAGCTCCTTTTCATGTTTGCGGGAACCATCTTTCCTGCACATATCTGCACAGCTTGTTCTTTCATATCTCCCGGGTCTTGGCTTCGATACCTCTTGAGCCTTCCTCAGCCATCTTACATAAAATAGCCAGACTCCCCTATCTCAGCATTCCTGTCCCCCTAATTCTGTTTGCTTTTCCTCCATTGCACTTATCGGCATCTGAATACATTATCACTTAATACTTTTATTTATTATCTCTTAGACACATTGTGATGTAAGGTCCATTCATTGCTATGAATGGTCCTGCATTCAATAAGTGCTCAGTTAAATTTGTTGAATGAATGAGGGAATGAGTTAATGAAAGAGGAGATACTTAAGTATCGAGGTGAAAATTAAAAACAAGTCTGAAAGAGCCGCTCCTCTTTAAAAACTTAAGAACAATTTTCTTCCCAAGGCTCTCCATAGCAAAACACCAGCAGATTTGAGTTTAGAGAGTATTGTTGGTCCCTTGGAAAATAGCAGGCAATAATAAATAATGAAATGTGTTTTCAAGGCCAGATGAAATGAAACCATTAACCTTAAGAATCTGCCTCCTGGGCTTCCCTGTTGGCGCAGTGGTTGAGAGTCCGCCTGCTGATGCAGGGGACACGGGTTCGTGCCCCGGTCCGGGAAGATCCCACATGCCACGGAGCAGCTAGGCCCGTGAGCCATGGCCGCTGAGCCTGCACGTCTGGAGCCTGTGCTCCGCAATGGGGGAGGCCACAACAGTGAGAGGCCAGCGTACTGCAAAAAAAAAAAAAAAAAAAAAAAAAAAAAGAGTCTGCCTCCTAAACTAGATGGCTCACATGGTGTTACAGAAGGCTTTGTCTTGCTTTTTAAACTCAACTCATCCAGGGAATGCTTTGGCGGGCTGTGGTTGTTTCACCTGGAGCAGGCCCAGCAGCTGATTACTTGTGACAATGTTTACTGGCCATAAGCTAGTCTTGGTTTCAAAATGCGCCAGAGACCATGCTGCAGCCTTCACAGGGTTTTCTTGTTTAGTCTTCACCATAGCTTGGTGGGGAGTATGCAATCTCTATGTTAAAGATGAGACACTTGAGGGTGTAGTGCATCATGAGTAACTTGGTATAAGAGTCAGGATTCCCCCTTTTGCAGATCATTTCCCATGTGCTCTTACTCGAGTCTCGTGATGCTCTGTCGGATGCCAGGGACACGTCCCCTTATCCCTGATTGAAGGTGGGAGACTAAATGGTTCCTAAAACGTTAGAGACTGGGCTGAGATTCAGCACCATATCACTTGAGTTGTAGTAGCTCATCCTCTCTACACATATACTATACCTGAAGTGCTATCTCAACAAGGAGGTGAACAGATACTACTGGAAATACTGTGCTACAAGCAAACGAGTAAAATCCGGCCGCTCCCCAAAGATCTCAAATGCAAGGCATTTATCACTTTGGAGAATTTAAAACGGCTCTGGGCTCTGAGGCTCAGACACCTTTGCTCAGCCAGGGGTGGGCTTCACATAACCAAGTTTGCTAGTTTAAGAGGCACAGAGATCTGAAGGTTGTAAATTAGCATTTACTAACTCCTGCTTTCTCCCTGTGTGCAGCGACTGGGGGCTACATGACTGAAAGGATGGAATGTCCCTGTGTCATCAAGCACATCTTGTGGTGCCTACAAGCAGTTTCCCAGAATGAAGTGCTTACTCAGAGGTTGGCAAACTATATCCAGGAGGTCAAATCCAGCCATACCCATTCCTTTAGGGACAGTTTATGGCTGCCCTCTGCTGCAAAGGTAGAGTTGAGTAGTTGTGACAGAGAACATAAAGCCCACAAGACTGAAAATATTTGCTTCTTTTAGAAAAAATTTCTTACCCCTGCTTCAAACCTTGAAATGCCATAGTAGGTAGGACTTTGGCCACCTCTCTTCTCCTCCAAGGCTCCATGCCGTCTAGTGTCTGCCCAGGGGTCATTGCATACTTCCAGCTTTACATATGGAAATTTATGAGAAATCATATCTCCCACCTTCATGTCATCCCAGCATCTAGATTATGCTGGAGGGAACATGCTTGCAGCACAGAAGCTGTCCTTGCTGAGTTGTTACAGGGGAGAGAAGCTAGTGCAGAGGGAGGGGTTCTTGCTTCCATATTAGTCCCAAGTGACAATGTATGGAACCAGAGTAGCAACTCTGATAGTGGCCCACCTCTCAGCTGGGGGAAGTTTAGGGCAGGGAGCTCTCAGCCAAGCTGACTGAAGTTCCTTGGGTTCAACCCAGGATCAGGGAGATGGGCAAGGATGTGGTGCTTCCTGCCTCATAGGCCAGGATATGTGAGGGCTGCCTTGGGTTATTTAGGAGCAAGGTTGGGAGTGGGTTGTGTGTTGAATTTCTCCAGTGAACGGTGGCTGAAACCTTGCTGGCAAAGCTGTCCATAATTTTGGGTCATGAAGTGCTGGTGGTGGTACCTAATTCCCTGTTGCCCAGTTTCGAGGTAGAGCTTGTGTTTCTCAGGCCAAGAAGTACATGGGAGAGAGTGGAACTCAAGTTTAAAACCTGAGATATTAAACAGAGACTATGAATAAGTTTTAGGGATTTAACAAAATTGTATACAAACCCCTGGATTTGTATGAACATTTCTTTAGGGACAGAGTCTGGATTTAACCAGATTCTTAAAGGTGCCAATGACCACAAACCATTTAGGTTTATAGGATTCTGTTTCTTTTAATATAGTCTCTAACCCATTGGGTATGTTGTGCTGCTTCCTATATAAAACTCTTTAAGAATCAACTGAAATAATCACAGAATTATATGGAATCTCTAAAAGTGATTTATTAAGCATTAATCGAGTACATTCTGAATGTCATTCATAGTACTAGTGTTTTAATCAGTTTGGGCTTCTATAACAAATTACCACAGACTGGGTGGCTTATAAATAACAGAAATGTATTTCTCACAGTTTTGGAGGCTGGAAGTCTGAGATCAGGATGCCAGCTTGGTTGGGTTCTGGTGAGAACCCTCTTCTGGGTTGTGGACTGTCTACTTCTTATTGTGTCCTCACCTGGCAGAAAGAGGGCAAGCTAGCTCTCTGGCTTGTTCTTATAAGGGCACTAATCCCATCTGTGAGGGCTCTACCCTCATGACCTAATTATCTCCTAAAGACCTCACCTCCAAATACCATCAAATAAGAGATTAGATTTCAATATATTGCAGGAGGGCCTGCATTATGCCTGCTACATGATTTGTGAGGTTCAGGGCAAAATGAAAGTGTGAAGCCCTATATTCAAAAATTATTAAGAATTTTAAGACAGTGTTGGCAAAGCATTAAACCAAGCCTGGGCCCTAGGTGACTGCACAGGTTGAACAGCCATGAAGCCAGCCTGCAGGAGGGAGATCTCACCAGGTGCATTTTCTCATGGAAATAGGAAGAAAGTCACCGGAGTAGCTGAAATGAGGGAATGGGTGGAAATATGAAATTGCCCTCGAGGGAAACTGAAGACAGTACTGACTATTGACTTGAAAGAGAATCACTAGGTGGGGATAAAAGCCCAGCATTGGTCAGAGAACCTGAATTTGTAATAATAAGATTATGATTTTTCACTATTGGATTTCAAAAGATTAGTTACAGGGCTTAAAACAACCTGAATAGTAGGAGTGAGGTTTTTCTAGGCAAATGTCATTGAAGATCAAAAGAGCAAAAGAATCAAAGTTAATGATCAGACTGACTGGAATTACTAAATCCCTGAGGATGGGTTAGGGGAATTACCATGCATAGAAGGTGGTTATATAATGCCTGAGATTTGAATGGCCTATGGGTCAAGGTCTAAAAAAAAGTACAAGTGTAGAAAAATGAGGAGAAAGAAAGTTGAAAGATTGTGGACCGAGATAGAGTGATTGGGATTTTAGATTTTAGGTGTGGAGTTCTGGGTTTTGATAGGTCCAGGATCCAATTTTGTTGACTCGACACTGCTTGAAATGATAATGACTTGACTCACAGAACATCAAGCTTCAAAACTGTTCATCTTAAGATCTAACTGAGGCAAGTTATTCTCCTACATGGAAGGAGCGTCCTCAACTACACACAGCAAATTTGGTGTTGATAGATGATGCTGCATATGGTGTGACAGATGGGGAAAGTTGGGGAACGTGTTTTTCCCTTGTCACAGAAGTGTTTTCTCTTTATGGTTTTGCTCCTTTATGGGCATAGCTGTCTTTCTCACAGTTCTCATCTCCTCCCCCCTCTGCTGCAGAGACAGGATGTGCCAGGCGTGGCACTCAGAGGGAGACAAGGAAACTGGCTGGGGTATAACAGTCCAGGGAACGACCACACCATTTCTACTCTAATTTCTTTAAATACATTTTTCATAAAAGTTTATAAAAGTGCTACAAACCATGAGTTTACACACAATGGAGTCAATACAGAAGGCCCCTATGTCCCCTTCCCATCAAAACTCCTCCACAAGGGTAATGACTTTCCTGGTTTCCAACAGTGAGAATTAGTTTCTCCTGTTTTGTATTTTATAAATAAAATCATGCTTTATGTATACTTCTGCATTGACTTCTCTTGCTCAACATTGTATTTATGAAATTTATCTATGTTGTTACATTACTGAAGTTCATCTGTCCTCACTGCTGTATAATATCTCCTTGTATAAATACTCTGCAACTTAACTACTGTTGGACACTTGAATTGTTTCTTGTTTGAGGCTACTAAGAGTGGTCTCTTGTATGTCTTTTGTTGAACACTATTTACATTTCTATTGTGTCTGCACTTAGAGTTGGCATCTCTGAGTCCCACCATATAGCTATATATTCAGTTTTATTCAATACTAAATAGGTTTCAAAAATGGTTGTGTTAATTTTCCTTCTCACGAGCACTGTGTGAGCATTCCAATTGCTCATCTTTGCCAACACTGGTACTGTTTGTCTATTTATTTATTTTTAATTAATTAATTTATTTATTTATTTATTTATTTATTTTTGGCTGTGTTGGGTCTTCATTGCTGTGTGTGGGCTTTCTCTAGTTGCGGCGCATGGGCTTTCTCTACTTGTGGTGAGCAGGGGCTACTCCCTGTTGTGGTGTGCAGGTTTCTCATTGCAGTGGCTTCTCTTGTTGCACAGCACAGATTCTAGGCATGCGGGCTTCAGTAGTTGTGGCACATGGACTCAGTAGTTGTGGCTCGCAGGCTCTAGAGTGAAGGCTCAGTAGTTGTGGTACACAGGCTTAGTTGCTCTGTGGCATGTGGGAGCTTCCTGGAGCAGGGCTCGAACCTGTGTCCCCTGCATTGACAGGCAGAGTATTTTATTTATTTATTTATTTATTTATTCTTATTTATTTAATTTTTCACATCTTTATTGGAGTATAAATGTTTTATAATATTGTGTTAATTTCTGCTGTACAACAAAGTAAATCAGCTATATGTATACATATATCCCCATAACCCCTCCTTCTTGAGCCTCCCACCCACCCTCAATATCCCATCCCTCTAGGTCATCACAAAGCATGAAGCTGATTTCCCTGTGCCATGCAGCAGCTTCCCACTAGTGTTCTCTTTTACATTGGCAGTATATATATGCCAATGCTCCTGTCTCACTTCATCCCAGCTTCCCCTTCCCCCCCCAGTGCCCTCAAGTCTGTTCTCTATGTCTGTGTCTTTATTCCTGCCCTGCCACAGGTTCATCAGTACCACTTTTTAAATTTCCACATATATGCATTAGCAAACGGTATTTGTTTTTCTCTGACTTACTTCACACTGTATGACAGATCCTAGGTCCATCCACCTAACTACAAATAACTCAATTCCGTTCCTTTATATGGCTGAGTAATATTCCATTGTATATATATACCACATCTTCTTTATCCAGTCATCTGTTGATGGACAATTAGGTTGTTTCCATGTCCTGGCTAATGTAAACAGTGCTCCAGTGAACATTGTGGTACATGTCTCTTTATGAATTATGGTTTTCTCAGGGTATATGACCAGTAGTGGGATTGCTGGGTCATATGGTAGTTCTATTTTTAGATTTTTAAGGAAGCTCCATATTGTTCTCCATAGTGGTTGTATCAATTTATATTCCTACCAACAGTGCAAGAGGGTTCCCTTTTCTCCACACCCTCTCCAGCATTTATTGCTTCTAGATTTTTTGATGATGGCCATTCTGACTGGTGTGAGGTGATACCACATTGTGGCTTTGATTTGCATTTCTCTACTGATTAGTGATGTTGAGCATCCTTTCACGTATTTGTTAGCCATCTGTATATCTTCTTTGGAGAAATGTCTGTTTAGGTCTTTTGCCCATTTTTGGACTGGATTGTTTGTTTTTGTGATACTGAGTGGCATGAGCTGTTTGTATATTTTGGAGATTAATCCTTCATCAGTTGCTTTAATTTTCTCCCATTCTGAGGGTTGTCTTTTGGTCTTGTTTATGGTTTCCTTTGCTGTGCAAAAGCTTTGAAGTTTCATTAGGTCCCATTTGTTTATTTTTGTTTTTATTTCCATTTCTCTAGGAGGTGGGTCAAAAAGGATCTTGCTGTGATTTATGTCATAGAGTGTTCTGCCTATGTTTTCCTCTAAGAGTTTTATAGTGTTTGGCCTTATATTTAGGTCTTTAATCCATTTTGAGTTTATTTTTGTGTATGGTGTTAGGGTGTGTTCTAATTTCATTCTTTTACATGTAGCTGTCCATTTTTCTCAGCACCACTTATTGAAGAGGCTGTCTTTTCTCTTTTGTGTATCCTTGCTTCCTTTATCAAAAATAAGGTGACAATATGCCCATGGGTTTATCTCTGGGCTTTCTACCTTGTTCCATTGATCTATATTCTTGTTTTTGTGCCAGTACTGTACTGTCTTGATTACCATAGCTTTCTAGTATAGTCTGAAGCCTGGGAGTCAGATTCCTCCAGCTCCGTTTTTCTTTCTATGCTTGCTTTGGCTATTCGGGGTCTTTTGTGTTTCCATACAAATTGTGAAATTTCTTGTTCTAGTTCTGTGAAAAATGCCATTGGTAATTTAACAGGGATTGCACTGAACCTGTAGATTGCTTTGGGTAGTATAGTCATTTTCACAATATTATTTCTTCCAATCCAGGAGCATGTTATATCTCTCCCTCTGTTTATGTTATCTTTGATTTCTGTCATCAGTGTTTTATAGTTTTCTGAGTACAGGTATTTTTCCTCCTTAGGTAGGTTTATTCTTAGGTATTTTATTATTTTGTTGCAATGGTAAGTGGGAGTGTTTCCTTAATTTCTCTTTCTGATCTTTCATTGTTAGTGTATAGGAATGCAAGAGATTTCTGTACATTAATTTTGTATCCTGCAACCTCAGCAAATTCATTGATTAGTTCTAGAAGTTTTCTAGTGGCATCTTTAGGATTTTCATGTCACTGGCAAACAGTGAGTTTTACTTCTTCTTTGCCAATTTGTATTCCTTTTATTTCTTTTTCTTCTCTGACTGCTGTGGCTAGGGCTTCCAATACTATGTTGAATAATAGTGGTGAGAGTGGACATCCTTGTCTTGTTCCTGATCTTAGAGGAAATGCGTTCAGTTTTTCACCATTGAGAATGATGTTTGCTGTGGGTTTGTCATACATGGCTTTTATTATGTTGAGGTAGGTTCCCTCTATGCCCACTTTCTGGAGAATTTTTATCATAAATGGGTGTTGAATTTTGTGGAAAGCTTTTTCTGCATCTATTGAGATGATCATATGGTTTTTATTCTTTAATTTGTTAATATGGTGTATCACATTGATTGTTTTACATATACTGAAGAATCCTTGCATTCCTGAGATAAATCCCACTTGATCATGGTGTATGATCCTTTTTATGTGTTGTTGGATTCTGTTTGCTAGTATTTTGTTCAGGATTTTTGCATCTATGTTCATCAGTGATATTGGTCTATAATTTTCTTTTTTTGTGATATCTTTGTCTGTTTTGGGTATCAGGGTGATGGTGGCCTCATAGAATGAGTTTGGGAGTGTTCCTCCCTCCACAAATTTTGGAAGAGTTTGAGAAGGATAGGTGTTAACTCTTCCCTAAATATTTGATAGAATTTACCTGTGAAACCATCTAGTCCTGGAATTTTGTTTGTTGGAAAACTTTTAATTACACTTTCGATTTCATTACCTCTGATTGGTCTGTTTATATTTTCTAATTCTTCCTGGTTCAATCTTGGAAGTTTGTACTTTTCCAAGTATTTGTCCATTTCTTTCAGGTTGTCCATTTTATTGGCATGTTGTTGCTTGTAGTAGTCTCTTATGATCTTTTGTATTTCTGTGGTGTCAGTTGTAATCTATCCTTTTTCATTTATAATTTTATTGATTTGCATCCTTTCCCTTTTTTTCTTGATGAATCTGGCTAAAGGTTTATCAATTTGGTTTATCTTCTTAAAGAACCAGATTTTAGGTTTTTTGCTCTTTGCTATTGTTTTGTTTCTATTTCATTTATTTCTGCTCTGATCTTTATGATTTGTTTCCTTCTACTAATTTTGGATTTTCTTTGTTCTTCTTTTTCTAGTTTCTTTAATGTATGGTTAGATTGTTTCTTTGAGATTTTTCTTGTTTCTTGAGGTGAAATTGAACTGCTATGAACTTCCATCTTAGAACTGCTTTTACTGCATCCCACAGGTTTTGGATCATCGTGTTTTCACAGTCGTTTGTTTTTCTCATTTCCTCTTTGATTTCTTCAGTGATCTCTTGGTTATTTAGCAGCACACTGTTTAGCCTCCATGTGTTTGTGTTTTTTACTGTTTTTTCCCCTGTAATTGATTTCTAATCTCCTTGCATTGTGATTGCACAAAAAAATGCTTGATACGATTTAAATTTTCTTAAATTTCCTGAGGTTTGATTTGTGACCCAAAATGTGATCTATTCTTAAAAACGTTCCATGTGAACTTGAGAACAAAGTGTATTCTTCCGCTTTCGGGTGTAATGTCCTAAAAATATCAGTTAAGTCTATTTGGTCTATTGTATCATTTAAAGCTGTGTTTCCTTACTTATTTTCTGTCTGGATGATCTGTCTATTGGTGTAAATGGGGTGTTAAAGTCCCCCACTATTTTTGTGTTACTGTCAATTTCTCCTTTTATGGCTGTTAGCATTTGCCTTATGTATTGAGGTCCTCCTATGTTGGGTTCATAAATATTTATAATTGTTATGTTTTCTTGTTGGATCCATCCCTTGATCATTATGTAGTGACCTTCCTTATCTCTTGTAACAGTCTTTATTTTACAGTCTATTTTATCTGATGTGAGTATCGCTATTCCAGCTTTCTTGTGATTTCCATTTGCATGGAGTATCTTTTTCCATCCCCTCACTTTCAGTGTGTATGTGTCCCTAGGTCTGAAGTGGGTCTCTTGTAGACAGCATATATAAGGATCTTGTTTTTGTATCCATTCAGCCAGTCTGTGTCTTTTGGTTGGAGCATTTAATCCATTTACATACAACGTGATTATCAATATGTATGTTCCTATTACCATTTTCTTAATTGATCTGGGTTTGTTTTTGTGGGTCTTTTCTTCTCTTGTGTTTCCTGCTAAGAGAAGTTTCCCTAGCATTTGTTGTAAAGCTGGTTTGGTGGTGCTGAATTCTCATAGCTTTTGTTTGTCTGTAAGCTTTTGATTTCTCTATCAAATCTGAATGAGATCCTTGCTGGATAGAGTAATCTTGGTTGCAGGTTTTTCCTTTTCATCACTTTAAATATGTCCTGCCACTCCTTTCTGGCTTGCAGAGTTTCTGCTGAAAGATCAACTGTTAACCTTAGGGAGATTCCCTTGTATATTATTTATTGTTTTTCCCTTGTTGCTTTTAATATTTTTTCTGTGTATTTAATTTTTGATAGCTTGATTAATATGTGTCTTGGCATGTTTCTCTTTGGGTTTATCCTGTATGGGACTCTCTGCGCTTCCTGGACTTAATTGACTCTTTCCTTTCCCATGTTAAGGAAGTTTTCGATTATAATCTTTTCAAATATTTTCTCAGATAATTTCTTTTTCTCTTCTTCTTCTAAGAACCCTATAATTCAAATGTTGTTGTGTTAATGTTGTCCCAGAGGTCACTGAGACTGTCCTCAATTCTTTTCATTCTTTTTTTCTTTATTCTGTTCCCTGGCAGTTATTTCCACCATTTTATTCCATGTCACTTATCCATTCTTCTGCCTCAGTTATTCTGCTATTGATTCCTTCTAGAGTATTTTAAATTTCAGTTATTGTGCTGTTCATCACTGTTTGTTTGCTCTTTAGTTTTTCTAGATCCTTGTTGAATGTTTCTTGTATTTTCTCCATTCTGTTTCTGAGATTTTGGATCATCTTTACTATCATTACTCTGAACTCTTTTCCAGGTAGGTTGCCTATTTTGTCTTCATTTATTTGATCTTGTAGGTTTTTACATTGCTACTTCATCTGTAACATATTTTTTGTCATTTCATTTTGTTTTCTTTTGATGGGTGGGGCTGTATTCCTGTCTTACTCTTTGTTTGGCCTGAGGCCCCCAACACTTGAGCTTGCAGGTAGTTGGATAGAGCCAGGTCTTGGTGCTGAGATGAGGACCTCCAGGAGGCCGCACTCTGATTAATATTCCCTTGGGTCTGAGGTTCTCTGTTAGTCCAGCGGTTTGAACTCAAAGCTCTCACCACAGGAACTCGGGCCTGACCTCCCACCTCAGAACCAAATCCCACAAGCCATGTGGCATAACAAAAACAGAAAAACAAAAAACAAAATGTAACACAATAACAAAGAATAAAAATCCAAATAAAATTTAAAAGATAAAAAATTTATTAGGAGAAATAAAAATATAATTGAAACCAGGGAGCCCAAGAGGCTCCCTGGTGCCTAAGTGGACAGGGAAAGCAGTGGCCGCATTCCCTTCCATTCCTCCGTGTCCCACTCCCATGGTCTCCCTCAGGGTATCCCCCACCCCTGCTGGACCCCTAACCGTGGGTGGGTCCCACTGGGTGTAGGAACTCCTCCCTTCCCCCAGCCACCCCTCAGGGGTCCAGGTCCCAGAGGTCCGGCCTATACTTTTGCTCCCCCTTCCCTCCCTCCTACTCCCTCAGGACCCTCACGCTGGAAGGGCCCTTGGTGAGCAGAGGCTCAGGCCTGGGATCTCAGCAGCCTCCTGGGGGCCCAAGTGGGCAAGGGAAACCTGGCCAATCTCCCTTTTGATCCTCTGCCCTCCTAATGGTTCCCCAATTTTCCCTTTGGGTGTGGGATTCCTTCCCCTCCCCCAGCCGCCCCTAAGGAGTACCAGTCCTGTCCCGCCTCCACTTCTCCTCTCCCCTCACTCCCCCCATGCCCCACATCCTACCTGGTCACTGGGGGTTCCTCCCGTCCCCTTAGGTGTCCGTGGTCCCCCACCAGTGCCTGGTAGGTGCCCTAGTTGTTCGGAGACACGAATTCCATGTCCTCCTAGTCCGCCATCTTGACGCCGCCCCCCAGAAGGCAGATTCTTAACTACTCTACCACCAGGGAAGCCCCTGTTTGTCTATTTAAAATTTAGTCATTCTTTTAGGTTGTGTAATATCACATTGTATTCCTTTCTATATGAATTTAACATGTATTTATTAAATAACCAGTTGTGGGCCTAGGACTATGCTGGATTCTGAAGGATATTCCTAATGTATTTGTCAGGACTTCTCTGCTTGCTAATGAAAGAAACTCAGTTTGAACTGGCGTAAGTGAAAAAGAGAGATTTGTTGTCCATATAACTAAGGTGTGGCCGAAGTAGGGACTTGATCAGTCTCAGAACTCTGTTAGTCTTTCGTTTCTGCTTTTCTCTGAGTTTGCAACACTAGTTTAAGTAGCATGAATATTTGGGGGGAATGTGGGAGCCATAGAATGACATGATAAATGTAATTAATAAAATGTCTTTCTGGTGGCATTGTTTAGAACTGGGAATGTGGAGACAGGAGACTAAGGGGTTAGAGACGTTTTAGCATGAGGGATTTGGACAACATTGCAAATATAAAGTATCTGAAGACCTTGATAACTGAATGGTTAATCATGATGAAAATGGAGAAATTAGTCAAATTAGTTCCGAGGGTGGAATGATGTTTGGTTTATAAGCAAAATCCAGTTGCTCCCTTAGGAAATGAAAGCTATTACAGTATAGTCTAAAATTAATAGCATCTACTTCTAATGATGAATTAATTATTCAGGACAGAAAATTCAGTTGGGCATGCAGGACCACAGCTTACTCTGTCCTAATAAACACAGGGTGTTGAGTATTTTTTCCGTTGCTGTACTCGGAGAGGGGGATGGTGATTCAGAATCTAGTGCGAGACAAATATACATTTCTAAGCATTGTGGTAATTTTTATAAAAGATACCTCCACTGAAGTTCTCTTTCCATATTGAAGGAAGTCTTATCAAGCCCGAGAAGATATTTCTGTTTACAAACTTGTTATTGAAACTTTCAACAATTCAGGTACAAAATGAGAAAGAATTCTTTTTCTGGAAAGCATACGGCTCCAACAGATGGCTGTTTTCTTAATGGAGCGGACTGTCTAACAGTGAGAAGAAGTCAGAATTCCTGTTATGTTCAATAGCTTAAGTGACTGAAACGAAACCACCAATTCTTGACAACCTGCCAGATTGACTCACCTGTGAAAATTGACCTTTGTTGTTTTGAAATGGCATACTTCTTTCTCTTTTTCTGAGGCCCTCTACTCAATATGTGAGTTTGGTCTGTGGCCATTATCTAAGTTTTCTCTCTCCTTGATAGGTAATGGCTTCCATGAAAAGTCCTGAAAGCAATTAAGGATCATGTCCACATAATAGCATCTTTCCTCTAAGGAGTTCTGATAAGTTTCAGTCTCTCCCTAATATCCTTAGATCAATAATCAGAAGGTTTATCAAACTCTCCAGGACTGTGGCCAGCACCTACAGAACCTCGGTGAGAATTACTTTAAAAAATGCAGGCAGTCGAGTTATGGAGACGACATCCCTTCTGCTGAGATTATGACTCAGGGCTTCATTTCATCCTCTGTTACCCCCTCAGTGGGTCCACAGACTGCACAAGCCCATGTAGCCATCCTGAATTGCCTCAATTCAGAAAACCTCCTCTTGGATTTGACACCAAGTTGGATAACCAGCAATCTATTCTGTACTCCGGATAGCTTGGTTAATGCTCTCCAAGGACCAGACATTTCAGGCACTGTTTATATAGTAAAAGGAGGCAGAGACAAACTAAAGCTCACAACAGTTTATAAGGACCACCAACATAGCAAACTTCCGAGTGGGACAGAGGAGTACACGGGGAGCCTCAGAGAGCAGGTACCTGGCTCCTTGGAGTTTGTTTCTCTGTCCCAAGGATGATCCAGGGAGTCTAATTCATATTCCACCATCTTGTTAACTATAACTGTATTCTTAGTACATGGGGAAAAACTCTCAACACTAGATGTCCTGCCCTGTGAAAGCTGTACCACTTCCCAAAGACTGCTTCAGTGAACTGGCGCTCTATTTCTCAGGAATCTCTAATATTTTTCTAGGGTCAGGATATAAATGAGGAAACAAGTTTGAGAAATGGCTTATCTAGGTAATCTTTCCCACCTGGACTGTCTCGCAGAATCAGCACAGGTTTGTAGAGTGCCCATTTGTCTCCAGATTTCATGTTCATTGTATCATTTAACCTTGACCATGATACTGTGAAGTAGGAATTTTTGTTCCTGTTTTGTAGTTGGAGAAAGAGGTTAATTAAAACAAAGGGACTTGTCCAAATCAAACAGCTAATTAAGTAATGGGACAGTTTTGACCCAAGGTCTTCAGGCTGCAGTTCTGTTTTCTTAATCACACAGTCTGTTTTTTTTGTTTGTTTGTTTGTTTGTTTTTATATTGGAGTACAGTTGATGTTGTATTAGTTTCAGGTGCACAGCAAGGTGATTTAGTCATACATATACATATATCTATTCTTTTTCAGATTCTTTTCCCATATACAGAGTATTGAATAGAGTTCCCTATGCTATTCAGTAGGTCCGTGTTATCTATTTTATATAACACAGAGCATGGCTTTGAATGTGGCATCTGACCAGAGAAGCTCTGGGCCTAGTGTAGGAACCAACACCAGTCTGTGGTGTGGAAATTGACCATGGCAAGTGTGAGCAGGACATACATTTCACTGATATGCATCCATTGCCTCTCTACCTTCTGGGGAATCCTTGTTTGGCTGCTTAGGTTTTTTTTTTGTGTGTGTGTGTGTGTGTGTGTGTGTGATTTTTGGAGAAATGGGAAGAATTGGAGGAAACAAATATGGTTAAGTAGTTGCTGTGATATGCAGGACTTCAAGAAGCTGGTGATGGGGAGACAAGTGAGTCTTATTATGCGATCATCATATTTACCTCTAACTTTGACACTACTTTGAGTATTCTTGGAAGATTTAAAATAATGTACTTTAAAAAAAAGTTAGGGACTTGTATTTCTTTGGAATGTGATCATGTACCAAGATTGGCCAGGAGGTGGTCCAGTTATCTCTGGGTTCTAAAGTGAATAAGGAATCACTGGGGCAGTCCATCCTATCTGTCAATCCACTTCTGACTAATATTTCCTTCAAGGTTTTTTGTGCACCTTTGTTCCAGGGTCTGCTATGAGACATTAGGTAATGTGTGTGTATGTGTGTGTGTGGTGTGTGCATGTGTGATTTCACTCAGGCTCGAATTGGCAATAGGTTCACCTTGCTCCACAATTTCTTTAGAAAAAGACATCTTAAAGGAGCTTGTGCCCTATGCTCCTGTCCCATGAGGCTCTGCCTTAGTGAAATAATACCATGAAAGTCCTTGACTTTTCTCCATAGAAGGCATCATGACAGCAGACTAAGTAAGCAATATTCATATCAAAGAAATTCCCCCAAGGTACCACCTATTTTCAGGTTTCTTACATTAGGTTGGCATCTGTTAATGTGCCCAAAAAGTTTGCCTGCACAGATTACAACTGCAGAACCGGCCAAGGATCATGTTCTGTGCAGAACAGGCTACCTGGGAACAAGGACCCAAGACAACAAGGGGAACAAGAGACCTCAGAGGCGGGGCACAGATGGCATGGAAAAACCTTATGGTAACTGCTCCCAAGAAATTACTTGAACATCATATATGAGGCATTTGAATGTCTTCACCAAGGTTGTTAGCTGTGTATGGAGCAAAGGCTTATTTTTAAAGTTTGACGTAGTCCGAGGAATGCTTTGTTCTTAATTTAGAGCACTTGTACTGAGAGCTTCCAAGCCCTCAGCATCTGCTGCCACCCACCACATGTTTTGCAGCAGGCCAAAGTCCACTGTGGTGAAGTCCAAGAGTTCGTCAGCTCCACAGGGAGCCAGCAAAGCCTGGGAGAGAGGTTGTTTGGGGAGATTATTTAGAAAGAAAATGAGCTTTTGGAAAAGACCTCTTGGGTATGAGAGTTTGGATTCTATTTGATTAAGTATTCACTTCTCTCCCCTATCTCTTCTGGGTAGAGTATTCTCTGCTCTTTTGATTTTGGGGTTGGCCATGGGGTTTGCTTTAGCCCATCAAATGTTAGCAGGTATAAGGCAGACAGAAGCCTTAACTGAACCTGTGCAGTTCAGCTTGGCTCTTGCACTCTGGTGATCTGCCGGAGAGCGTCTGGATAGCTGCCCCTCCTACAAAGAGCACATCTGAATTCAGTGCATAGTCTAGTGGACCCACAGCCTAAAGTAGAGCCATCCAGCTGAGCCCAGCCCAGATTTGTGATTGTGGTATTAATGCTTGTTGTTATAAGCTGTTAGGATATTTGTTACATAACATTATGATAGCAATAGCTGATTAATACATGGGGTTAATGATTTTTACGTTTTTTCTGCACCTGGGTGGACATTTATGTAAACTGACATGATAGAGTTAAAACTCCTTTTACACAAGGAATAGAAAGGGAGCTTCGATCTGGAACTATGAGACAAGGAAAAACAGTGACTTGTGACACAGTGAGCTACACTCTAACAAAGATGACAGCTGTCCCCAAAGTGAGGCCATGAAGAACCAGGATTAGCAGATACTGAAAGGTGGCAACAGAATATTTAAGTTAATTTGGTCCATAAACCTGAAGAATTCATTGAAATTCTCGAGCTCATAGAGATGACCTTAAAATTGTCTAAAATGTTTTGAATTTAAGTTGAAAATTTTAACTTAGATTTTCAGATTTCTAGCGTCTCTTGAAAAAATAAATCAGAATGTCGGAAAATGGTGAGCTCACATTTCTTCCTGATAATAAATATGGGAGCTGAGTTGTTCCCTCTAGTTGTGTTTTGCAGCTTGCTGAAGTCCCTGCCATGTTCTGTTATTCATTTTCAGCTGTCTTGTGTGAATTGGTTGCTTGTCTTATCCTTAAGCACCAGGAATTGGGAATTGTGACAACTACTAGCTCAACAACCGTCCCCCCAGTTTTAAGGAAATCTAGCAGTAAAGAGACACCCAAGTGTTTAGCTCAGAGGCGATGCTCAGTAGGGTAACCATATATCAATTTTGCCCAGGACAGTCCTTGTTGATGCCTATTGTCCTGGGCTAATTTATCAATTTTCATGAAAAATTCTGGAGGTCTATCTGGCAGGTAATACTGGCTTTTAGTACCTCAGGTGCACCACACATGCCTCTCCATTCAGTCTGGGTTTGCTCACAGCATCCTGGTCTCTGGTAGTTCAAAATCTTATATGGTGGCTCAGGATGTCCCAGGGTTACAAGGCAGAATCTGTATCACCTTGTTTGCATTGGCCTTGGAAGTGATGCATCATTACTATCATCTCATTCTATTGGTCACCATGCCACCCAGATTCAGGGCAGGGGACTTAGATGTCGCCTGGTGCTGAATGACTAGGCAGTTAGTGGCAAAGTGAAGGCTAGACCCAAGTCTGTTACTCCACCCAACACATATTCTTTCATTCCAAGAAGTCCTATCTGCCTCCATTCTCCATTCTCCTTTTTAACTTTCCACCTGTATTATACTATTACATATATTATATTATTAATGTATGAGCACCTATCTATTCTAAGAGAGCTAAACCATGAATGGTCTTTGGAAACTTGTACAAAATCTTGGAATTATGTGGAAAATCTGTTTTTTATGTGTGTATCTGTCAGAGCTCTCTGTTGCACACATAGTTTAAGAATTTATTAAAGGGCTTTAGATAGTTCACTGCATCCCTGAAAGAGTCTGAGAACCAGGCTTGGAAGCTACAGAGCTATGAACAACTCCAGCATTATACTGCAGACTATTCTGGGGAAGAACTACCGCCGCTGTTCTTGCACAGACTCACCGCACCTCACCAGCTGCCACGGAGCACAGTGCTAGGACCTCTACCCACTACTGTTTCTGAAAGATCACAGTCTTTGCCTCTGTCCTAGCCAGAAAGGATCTGTGTTACACTTGCTTCTAAATGTCTTGTGCACTTGTACCTGAAAGGTTGAACCTAGGCTATGTGTCTGTACCATAGTTGCAACTATAGGAAGTGAATTTCTAGCGTCTATTCTGGGGATAAGGTGGAAAAATCTTCAAGCACAAGAACAGTGTTTATAAGGTGCTGAGAAGGCAAAAACACAAAAAAGTCCATCACGTGAATGTGTACATACGTGGGCTTTTCTGAATCAAGTGTTCCTAGTTTTCATCATATCTTCAGAGAGGTTCCTAATCCTTACATATTAAGAATCACTGTTACATGGACTTCCCTTTTATAGACACAGATCTGTGTGTTTGTGTCCATGAATCCGTTATGCTTTTCAGAATTGAAGACTGTGAAGTCCAATTTACTACATCTCTCTACCCCAATAATATAATCAATTAATAAAAGCCAGATGGATAATAAAGTGGTATTTTTGTTCCATTGCTAAATCTGTTTTGTGTCCCTCTTTGGGATGATGGTATAGTATAAAGTTCACTAAAGCCTTGATTAACAAGGATGCTTATTTTAATAGATTTTGTTTGTTTGACTTCTTCTTTGAGAATGGAATGGCAAAATCAAAAGAAAACAAAAATCATAGGCAGATTCCAATAAGGATTTGTTCTAAAAATATACTTTCAGGGGTGGGTGGTGGTGGATAAGAGTAAGAACACATTCAGCTCAAGTTCCTACAATTCCCAATACTTGATACAAGCAGATTCCTTGGGGACTTGATAAATGCTCAACTATTTTAAAAAACCAACTTTTCTCATTATTTTCTCACTATTTAGGCAAAATATAGAGTAAAGCATTTGGGGGGATTCCACACAATACATAAGATTAGAACTTAAAGGAACATCAAATCTGAGGCATAGAGAGGTTGAAGTGTTTTGTTCAAGATTAGTAAGCTTATGGCAGAGACTGAACTGGAACTGAGGAGTTCTTATCCCAATGTGGTGTCCTCTCCTCTAAAACACCTTAGGCTGTCTTAGAACAAAGATTTTGTATCAGTTAGTTATAGCTGTGTAACGAACCACTTAAAAATTTAGCTGCTGACAACGAAACCATTTATTAATGTTTGCAAATATGCAGGTTGACTGGGTGGTTCTGCTGCTTTGGGCCAGCTGGGATCACTCATGGGTCCATGATCAGCAGCTTGTTGGCTAGATGGCTTAGCTAATCTTGGTTGGGCTCTATCACACACCTGGTGTGATGTAACATCCGGTGCTTCAGCTGGGAAAATGAGGTCAACTATGCTTCATAAGGTTCAATCCTCCAGTAGGCAACCCAGACCTGTTCTCATGGTGATCTCAGAGTTCCAAAAGGTAGAGTTCTAGTCTGGGAACTGGATTATGGGAGTCATCTCACTCTACTAGCCAAAACCCAGATTCAAGTTTGGAGACAAGACATCACCCCCTTGATGGCAGAATCTACAAAATCACATTACAAAAACATAGAGAGGCTGTAAAGAATTAATGCCATTTTTTCCAATCAATCTGCCACAATTAATTAATTCACTCAAACTTTATTGATTGTCTTCCTGTCATACTTTATTCATTGTGCCTGGCCTAGTGTTACAATAAACACTAGAGATACAATAAAGAATAAGTATCAATTTTGTGCTTATTTCTTAGTGAAAAATATCATATAACCAAAACATCTCTTTCCTTAGGTAATCTGGTGATTCAAAATCAGATTTCTTAACACTGTCTTGAAAGTCATTAGTCCTTAAATTTGATATTGCACCTTCTATAAAAAAATCACACAAAAAATTCAGCAGTAATTTAGTGTGTATAAATTAAAATTGGCCTTGGTGAGAATAACTGACTTCTCAGAAGTGCAGCCAACACGGAAATGCCAGGCTAGATGAGTTTTTACAGATCTCAGGGAGAAACTGGAGCCCTAAATGCTAAATTTATCTTACAAGGATATCATACATACCTTTGACAACTTGAAGGTTTTTAGATTACAGGGAGAGTTTTTGCCATCTCTATCTGATATTTCCCTATCTAATTGCTATTTCAGCTGAGATGTGTAAGGCAGACTGAAGAGTGTCCTCAAGCAATGAATGAGTCACTTAAATTTTAGAATTTTTTGACTTTGATTGATTACTTTGCCAGGTATTGACGTGATATTTTCATGTTATCCAGATGCAGGACCTGGTCTAGTCAGGATCAAAGGTGTTCTTTAGGAAAATAGTTTAAAAATTTCAAAATATACCCAATAGAAACTAAGTAACTGTCTTTCAGAGAATAACTAAAATGCTAGATAAAGTAGAAACCAAAATATTTTCTTAGAGGTAATGAAGAGTTGACAAGTTAGCAAATCGTTACTGGGCCAAAATATAAGGGAAAGCTGGAATCCAGGGAAGTAAGCAGAGTACTGAAGCCAGTTTTATCCTGAGAATATTTACCTATTCAGACAAATGTGGACTTCAATTTTGATGGACTCATTGGATGAGACACATAAAAATTAAAGCCTAAGAGTCCATTCAAATCAGAGAGTCGTAACTGTACACCCTTCACCCATTAAGATAGTGCCCCAAGGGGTTCAATGTTAGAATAAAGGAGAATCAGAAGTAATCCTAATCCTGTATTTATTATAGGGACTGCAAAATTTCTTTGATTCTTGGCTGGAGGAAAAATAGTCCCAAAGAGATTGTGTCTACAAACTAGCCTTCCAAGAATTTCCATCCCTAAAATAGACCATCACATACGTTAATGGTTCAGAAACATAAAAATAATAATAATAAAAAAAAAAACGCAGAAAGTACTTGGGTTGGATACTCCCCTAGACACCATGTAGAAAAAAACACCAATTCTTTCTGTCAGAATATATCTCCATTTTAGGTCTCAGAGAATGTTCATAAATGACTTTTCAAGGAAAATAAATACTATACAGTAAAAATTAATTAAGCACAGAAGAAGATAAAACATAAGCAAGAACCAGCAGAAACCAAACTGGGCAACTGACAGATATAAAACAATTTAATATACCTAAAAGAAAAAAGACAAGTAGAAATAATCTTCAGAGAACAGGCACTATGGAAAGTGACCTAACAGTTTTAAAAGAGTACCAAATAAAACATGTAGAAATTTAAAAAAAATACAATAACTGAAATAACAAACAAACAACTCAATAGATAAGATATCAGTAGTTTAGAGACAGCTGAAGAGAGTATCATGAATGGAAAGATGGGTCAGAAGAATCGTGAAGTAGGATTATTAGTTGAAAATGATAGTTTTCTCAGAGGCCACTGTAAAATCAATGCTCTGAATGGACAGAGAAGAACTTGGGATGAGCAGAGAGGATTGGGGTGGGCATGGACACCTGGAATAACTAATTTAAGCTACGTGGTTATCCAATCTCCCTTGGGTTATGTGGGGCTTCAGTAGGTAATAAATAAAGAGCATGGCCTTATAACCCCAGAATTAGAATCTAGCAAATAGTAAGATAGAATAATTCATACTACTGAACTTTTATTCCGTGAAAATAGTACATTCTTTTATTGTTTTTGTTCATACATGTTGTTTCAACTTTCAGTAATAAAATTCAATAAATTTGATTCCTTAATCATAAAAACTTGCTTTCACATTATTTACATGTTGCCAAAGTCTACAGCCATTGGAATAGAAAAGGCAGAGTGTGGCATCTAACATATTCAGGAGAAAATTCAGGTATACCCAGGTCTGGGGCTGCCCTTTGCTTCAGGTAACTGGGGACTTAGGGAAAAAACTCTTGGAGGATAAAAAGGTATTAAATGTCATTTTGATGCTGAAGACCCTCTGTCCCCATCTGGGTGAGTGTGCATACACATGCATGTGTGTAGCACTCTCATGATAAAAGAGAAGTAAACCTTTCCTTTTTAACTGTGTTGGGGATACAGACACACAATATGATTCATTTTGAGGGAGTAGCCTTAAAGATATACTTATTTGGGCACAATTATGACCAAGAAACCTGAGCTTCTAACCCAATTGAACCTAGGGCAGAACCAGTGCCTGGAACATAGTATGTGTCTATTGAATTGTATTCACTGAATGTATTACTGGAAAAATGTTGATATTGGACTATTTACAGTCTCTCCCAGTGTAAGAATAATTCTATTTTTGCCCTCTTCACTTATGAGTCTTTTGGGAGCTGAAATGGGCAACACTAGAGCATTCAGGAAGGCGAGAATGATTTACATTGGAAAGGTTAAAGGATTACTCAGAAGGTTAAAGAAAATAGAATAAATCCAAAGATGAAGATTGTGGGCAGAGAAAGCAAGAGCTCACACAGACTGATGTTTGAAGGAGATTTGGGGGGAAGCTTTTTTTTTTGAAATTTAAATTGATTGATTGATTTGCCACACAGCCCGGCATGTGGGATCTTAGTTTCCTGATCAGGGATTGAACCCTGGCCACGGCAGTGAAAGCACTGAGTCCTGACCACTGGACCACCAGGGAACTACCAAAGCTCCTTTATATATGACAATCACATACAGAGAAACAAGAAGAAATGGGAAAAGCAATTTTAAGAGACTTTGTAGTATGCTATGAATCAAATCCTATTTTGGTACATTTTATAGACATTTCAGAACAAATTTATTTTCTTTTCAACTATTTTTTGGGTCTTGGACTGGTATTACTTTGAATACTGTGCTCTCTGGAGACTGGGCTTTCTGATGATTTTAAATAAATGAAATGTACAACCTTAGGTTCTTATGAAGCAGATATTTCTTTAAAATAAAAAGAGAAAGGAAATTATGACACTTTATTGGCTCTAAGATACACTTTTACTTTTTAAAAAATTGTTAAAAATTGTTTTAAAAATTGAAGTCTAATTGATTTACAGTATTATATTGATTTCAGGTATGCAGCATAGTGATTTGGTATTTTTACAGATTATACTCCATGAAAAGTTATTACAAAGTAATGGCTATAATTCTCTGTGCTATACAATAGATCCTTGTTGCTTATTTATTTTTATGCATAGTAGTTTGTATTTCCAAGTTCCATACCCCTATCTTGCCCTTCCTAACTTTCCTCTCCCCACTGGCAACCACTAGTCTGGTTTCTATATCTTTGAGTCTGTTTCTGTTTTGCTATATATATTTGTTTGTTTTATTTTTTAGATTCCACAAATAAGTGATACCATAGAGTATTTGTCTTTCTCTGTCTGACTTATTTCACTAAGTATGATATTCTCTAGGTCCATCCACATTGCTGCAAATGGCAGAATTTCATTCTTTTTATGGCTGAGTAATATGCCACATCTTCTTTATCCATTCATCTGTTGATAGACACTTAGGTTGTTTCCATAAGTTGGCTACTGTAAATAATGATGTTATGAACATTGGGGTGCATGTGTTTTATTGAATTAGTGTTTTCTTTGTTTCTGCATATATACCCAGGAATTAAGATTGCTGGATCATATGGTAGTTCTATTTTTGTTTTTTTGAGGAACGCCTTACTGCTTTCCATTCCCACCAAGAGCATACAAGGCTTCCCTTTTCTCCACATCCTTGCCAACATTTGTTATTTGTAGATATTTTGATGATAACCATTCTGACAGGTGTGAGGTGATATCTCATAGTTTTGATTTACATTTCTCTGATGAAATGTTAATGAGTGTAATATTCTCTCTTTGTATTGATACTTTTGTCATTATATAATGCGCTTCTTTGTCTTTTGTTAGAGCCTCTCTTTTAAAGTCTATTTTGTCTGATATTGCTACCCCTGCTTTCTTGTCAATTCCATTTGCATGATATATATTTTTCCATCCCCTCACTTTCAGTGTCTTTGTGTTTTTAGCCCTGAAGTGAGTCTCCTATGGACAGCATATAGATGAGTCTTTTTTTAAAATTCAATAAGCCACTCTATGTCTTTTGATTGGAACATTTATTTCATTGACATTTAAAGTAATTATTGATAGGTATGTACTTATTGCCATTTTATTACTTTTTTTCCCATTGATTTTTGTCCTTCTTCTCTGTTCATTTCTTTTTCTTTTTGTTTCCTCCCTTGTGATTTGATGATTTTCTTTAGTAGTATGCTTGGATACACTTTTACTTTTAACCTTTCTGAAATTGGGATGTTCCTTTATGTTTGATGAAGAGTCAGGGTTTATTTGGCAAGATCTTTTCTTTGTTATTTATATATTTATTATTGACACATTAAGCTTCTTGATAGCATGTTATGTAATTCACTTCAATTCTTAAAGGCTATGTGGCAAATATTTTCATGGCAATATCCCATGACACTTGTCCTTAATAAACTTCCTTCCATAAAATGTCACTGAATCCCAGTGAATTCAACCCACATTTATGAGACTTATTTTGCTGCTTGTTTTTAAAAGGAAGAGTGAAATCTGGGAAAATAAACAAATATTTGACATTCAGTTAAAAAAAAAAAAAGCAGGGCTTCCCTGGTGGCACAGTGGTTGAGAGTCTGCATGTTGATTCAGGGGACATGGGTTCGTGCCCTGGTCTGGGAAGATCCTACGTGCCGCGGAATGGCTAGTCCCATGAGTCATGCGCGTCTGGAGCCTGTGCTCTACAATGGGAGAGGCCACAGCAGTGAGAGGCCCACGTACCGCAAAAAAAAAAAAAAAAAAAAGCAGACAAGTGACTTTCTGACTTCACATAGAAAATAACCAGCACCGTTTTCCAAATAACCTCCAGCTCTTCAGTGGCCCAGGGAAGAATGATAACTGAGAGAGGCTTTTTAGACTAAGCTTTGGGGTAGACAGGTACAAAAGGGACTGGAGGACAAAAATCAAGAAAGGGGACCAAGATTTTAAAATAAGTATCCACCCAATTAAAGATGCACGAAGGATTTGAATAGGCGTTTCTCCAAAGATATGCATATGACCAAGTCACATAACATCATTAGTCATCACGAAAATGCAAATCGAAACTTCAGTGAAATACTCTTCATATCCACTAGGATGGCAATAATCAAAAAGGCAGAAAACAACAAGTGTTGGCAAGGATGTGGATAGATTAGAATCTACATATATTGCTGGGGATGTAAAATGGTGCACTGTAAAATGGAAAACTGTCTGACAGCTCCAAAATCTTAAACAGAGTTACCATTTGAACTAGCAGTTCCACTCCTAGGTATATACCCAAGAGAACTGAAAACATATTTCCATGCAAAAACTTATACATGAGTGTTTATAGCACCATTATTTATAATAGTCAGATAGTGGAAACAAACCAAATGTCCATCAAGTGATGAATGAAGAAATACAATGTCTACACAATAGTGTATTATTCAACTATTAAAAGGAATGAAGCACTGATCCATGCTGAAAACTGAACCTTAAAATTTTTATGCTAAATGAGAGAAGCCAGACACAAAAGACCCCATATTGTATAAATCTAATCATTTAAAATGTCCAGAATAGACAAATCCTCAGAGACAGAAGATAGATTAGTGGTTTCCAGGGACTAAGGAGAGGAAAGAGGGGAAAAGGAGGAATGGGAAGTGACTGTTGATGAGTATTGTGTTTCTTTTTGGGGAGAGGAAAATGTTCTGGAATTAAGAGTGGTGATTGATGAGCAACTTTTGACTATACTAAAAACCATTGAAATGTGTACTTTAAGAAGGTGAACTTTATGTATGTGAATTATAGCTTAATAAAACTGTAATTAAAAATATATGCAGGGCCTCCCTGGTGGCGCAGTGGTTGAGAGTCCGCCTGCCAATGCAGGGGATACGGGTTCGTGCCCCGGTCTGGGAGGATCCCATATGCTGCGGAGCGGCTGGGCCCGTGAGCCATGGCCGCTGGGCCTGCGCGTCCGGAGCCTGTGCTCTGCAACGGGAGAGGCCACAACAGTGAGAGGCCCGCATACCGAAAAATATATATATATATATATATGTATATATATATATATATATATATATATGCAGAAGGATCAAAGAAACAAATGAACAGTGCAGGGACTCCAGGAGACAAAGAATGGCTCCTGAGTTCTCTCTTGTGGGCAGAAAGAAGCTGTTGGTATGCCTGAAATCCAAGGTGAGCCTAGCTTTCCCCACCTGTGATCCAGAATCTACTATTTGGTGATTGACCTAATTTCATCTATCATAAGTAGTTTTGTGCTTTGGGGTTGGTGCCGTAAGTAAAAGTCAAAGAACATGGCTCTGTGTGGTCTAGCCCTCCTATCAGGGTGCTGCTGACTCATGAGGTGCCTAAACAACACTGTAGCTTTGAGTTAATGACATTTATTATTCACATATCAATTGTTATTTTTTTCTACCTTAGTACTAATAGCTGGATGGGTAAACAAATTTATTCACTGCAAATGCAGTATTTAATGAGAAATTTCACTATGGTGGGTTTGGGGATTCAGTAGTGAATGAGACATGACCCTTGACATCAAAGGTGTCAATGGAGGATGTATTTAAGTAAGAGGGCCAGTACGTTGCAGTTGGTATGCACTCTATATGTGAAAGAAAGTACATGGTGTTCATGGATTAATTGTATTAGTAGCCACCCTGTGTCCACATCATTTTCCCTATAACACCATAGTAGCTTTTTAATCTTGATCAGGGCTGGTCTTGTCTCTTACATTCACCAATAGAATGTGGTGGAAGTAATGGTGTATTAGTTCTGAGTTTAGACTTCAAGAGGGCTTGAACGCTTTTGCTTGTTCTCCAGATCCTGCCCTGGACATGTGAAAAACCCATGGCTAGCCTGCCAAAGAGTGGAAAAAGCACATGGAGAAGAGCCAGATCAGCACAGTTGTTCCAGTCAAGGCCCCAGACATGTAAAAGAACGAAGGCAGGATCAGCCACCAGCCAACTCCTAGCTGACTAGAGATGTACAGATGAGCCCAGATGAGATCAGCCTGTCCCAGCCCAGATCAGCATAGCCTGGCACTTATCTGTAGACTCACAATCAATGGAACATGGTTGTTTACAACACCAAGTGTTGGTGGTGTTTGTTATGCAGCAAGAAATAAGTGATATAGGATGCAATGGGAGCACAGATGATGGGGAGCTTGGGTGGATCAAAGAAGTCTTTCTAGAGGCAGTGACATTTAGTCTATAAACCTAAAGATGAATAAGAGACAAGGAAAAGAGAGAACCTGAGTGTGTGTATAAGTGTGTTTTCAGGACTGGTTCAAGGGAAAGAGGAACAGAAAAGGTATAAGTAGTCGAGGGAATAGTATTTAAAAAGCCCAGGAGGTGAGATGGTTCATAAGGCAGGAGTGGAGAGTTATGTATGAACCAAATCATGTAAGATCTCAAACAATTATTAAGGGATTTAGACTTTATCCTGAGGACCACTGGGGTCCATTAAAGGCTTTTAATTCCATTTTTGCTCTTGTATGATCAGTCTTGCTCCAGTATGGAGAAATGGTTACATGATTTAGGACTTGAGGCATGGAAACCGTTTAGAACCTTGGTAGGCAGTGGCGGGGGGGGATGGTGGCTGAACTTGGGTATTAGCAGAGAGGATAGAAAGTGAACGAAGCTGGGGACTATTCCACAGGGTCAGAATTGACCCAGGTTGGTGAATTATTGGAAAGGGGATGATGGAGAGCCAGCTGTCAGGGATGATGCCCACCTTTTGGCTTGGGCAACTGAATTGATATTGGTTTTATTCACTGAGGAAGGAAACAAAGGATGTGGAGCAGGTTTGAGTGTAAGGAAATTCAGTTTGGTGTATACTGTATGTGGCAGATTACATTTTTCAAAGACGCCTATATATTCATATACTTCAGTGTGAGCAACACTGCTCCCAAAGCGAGATGGGGTCTGTATTTGTTCCCTCCCCTTGAATCTGGGAAGGGGCTTGTGACAACACCAATGAACGGGGTCCAGCAGAAGCGATAGTATGCTATGTAGAGGTTCAGTCATAAAAATTTTGATCCAGTTTCTGCCTGGTTCTCACTTGAGAAACTCGTACTTGGAGTCCAGCCACCATATTGTGAGAAAGCCCAGGCCATGTGGAGAGGACACGTGTTGTGGTCCAGCCCAGAGCCCCAGTTACTCTCTCAGTGATGTATCATCAACCACCAGACATGAAAGTAAATTAGTCTTTGGGAAATTCCAGCTCCCAGCCTTCTAATCTTCCAGCCAAAGCCCCAGATATCATGGCGTAGAGACACGGCATCTATGCTCTGCCCTGTCTGAATTCTTGACCCACAAAAACTTTGAGAGATTAAGAAATAATTCTTATTGCTTTAATCCACTAGGCTTTGGAGTAATGTGTAGCATAGCCATAACTAACTAACATATTGCATTTGGAGACATCCTCATAACTCAAATGTATATTTCTTTTTCAAAAATCAGTGTGGCCAACTCTTTTTTTATCTGTTGTATAAAGAAACTTGTATCAAATACTCTGTCAGTTCTTGTCACATCCACTATTTGTCAAAAAAACTTTTGACAATTTTGCCTTTCTTAGCTTTGGTCAAGGAAGGAGGGAGAAAGGGAGGATCCTGAATATGGGAGCAATGGGCAAGTTTAACGCCATTCCTGGAAGGAGGTGGTGGACTGATGACAACTGTGCCCTCCGACCCAAGCATTGCAGCCTCCTGATTTCCTGCACAGGCACTGATGTGCCCCATCAAGGTGGGCATTACTTCGCTAAAAATTGGCATCAATGCTGCTCTCACCTTCCTTCCCATCAGAAGAAGTTTGGCCCCAACACCACGAAATAACAGCTGGGTTGTGTTAAGAAATTTTTATTGTTTCCTTTGGATTTGTGATGAAAGCACATAAAATTACAAGTGGAAGAAACATCATGCCACAAAATTGCATAGAATTATTACAAAAATGTGAATTATGCATTTTAAATAATTTGAGATAGAAGAACCAAAATATGTACATTTTAAGAGCTTCAAATACTTTGTCCTATCTTTTTTTCTTCTGAAAAGGCAAAAGTCACAATGTCCAATCCATCACAAACAATATTTATACAGTGCACAAGCACAACATTAAATTCAAAGTAATGCAAGCAATGGCCCTTTCTTTCAAAATTATTTAATGACAGCTTATCTATCATAGGAGTATTAATTATTATATGGTGATATTGAAATGGTAAAATGAACTGTTAAGAAACAAAAACACATGGCATGTCATTAGAACTCTGAAAATTCTCAGTACATGGCCAAAACCACGCTATTCTCAGTAGTGTAAGGGTATCATAGGGCATAGTCTAATTTAATACACAGCTCTACTCTCTATTATAGGAAAAACCACAGTACGGAGTTTCACACATTCAACAAAGAACAAGGCAAATACAGAAAGGCACAAAACTGCACATCATATAGACCCTTTTTTCTTTATCTTAGTCTATTTCAAGTAATATTAATATTATTAAATGATAGTATCACTGTAGTAACTTCAATGATGCAAGATGGACAGTGTTACACGCTACCCCCACAACTTCAAAAAGTGTCATTTTACAGATATAAAAATGTGATTACAGGAAATGGCCAAATACAAACATATTGCAAAATGACTACAGTTGCTAAGGTAATGAAATCCAACTACCAAAACAGTTTTGTGTAAGTCAAGGTTATTCAACTTTAGTCTATCTCTGGACTAAAATGTGATACAATGTTCTGTAATAATTACCATTGCATTTGGTTATTAATGCTATTATTAGTTCATTCTTCTGCAATTTTAGCCAGTCTGTAATTTTGTTTATAAAAATGCAGCATTCTATTTTGACCATTCTTGCTTCCTTATGATTAATGCCTTTCTTTCAAGGTGCAAAAGTAGAATGATTTACAAAAGAGTTCTCATTCAGTGGAAGTTAAGTTTTATTAAGTGTCTAATTAACACCATAAATCCTTTAGATCAAAATATAATCATCTCCAAAGGGGATGGGATTTTTTTCCCTAGATGTGTTTTTTAATCAAACACTCCTTCCTAATGTTTGAACTAAGCCCTCATTTTGATTAAAACTTAATTGTGATCCTTAATTATTGCTTAAAGTTAAATAGAATAATTTCCATAAAAATATTAAATTCTTAAAACACAATTTTCAGGACACAACTAGTTTTTGTGTTTTAAAATGTTTTGCTAAGCTACAATCAGACAGGTTTAAAGTAAAATAAAACTGCACATCTTGCTTCAGGGCTTTAACTTCAATGTTCTTTGTGTTAATCTCTAAGTTATATTTTCCTCTATATAATTATTCTCTCTTACTTAAGACCTTTCAATAATGTTTTAAATCAGTTTTACCATAATATAATTTGTTTCTCCTATGCCACTTAACATAGGAACTTAACAAAAAGACAGTTATTAAATGTACATAGTAAATATATAATGGAAGATTTTTTTATGTGAGAAATAAATTGAAATCCGTCAGATTTTAAAATTATGGAAGATACTAATACAGTTCCATATTGCTGTCCTATACATTTTTATATATTCTGACCATTAAAACAAGCTTAAAATACTTAAAATCCAGTTTTTGATCTTACAAAATATACATCAAAGTCATATTCTAAGTTCTCAATCTACCTCAACTTACATCAAAGCCTCCATCAATTGTTTCTTAGAATTTTAATGTAATTTAATATCCACATAATGTAGATATTTGACCATTTTCTTCTCTATCATTGAATTTGGTTTTACGTCTTGTGGAAGAGATCTGGGTTATTGCCAATTAAGAAACTCATATCCACACTCATATGAATGTGTGTGGGCATGTGTATGTGGTGTATATGTATGTACTTATATGGCTGAGTGCATACATGTATGCATGGAGATAACATATACCATTTATGTGGGTCTGTGTAGTCTCTAGATAAATATTTAATCTTTATCTCTATATTAAAAATAAATGAACCATAAAGAAAATCAGACAGCAAAATAACTGCTGGAACCTATTCACTCTGATTGAATCTCTGATCATCATACATCAGCTCAACTATTTTTATTCAATTAAAAAGATCTTTGTAGTTGTTTAATGATTTTAAGCCAATGACCAACGAATACCCAGACTTTGAGTGCAAATAGTCGACTCAGATAGCACACTGCCTGGAATTGTGTGGCCAACTTGCTCACACAGCCAAATGTACAAGCCATGTCACCAAGTCTGGGGATGGCTTCACTGGACAAGGACACAATCAAGGCAGAAAACCAGCTTATTTGATCACTATGGTATCCAATATAGCCATGTCAGCAACAAATACACTGATGTCTCTGTGATAAATAAATTAGCAAATTGCAAGCCGCCAGTGCTTGCAAAACAAAGGATGAAACAATTTAATATGCATGTTAACTCGAAGATATGGTAGTTGAGGGGCAGTTAGGAAAAAAAATGTTCAAAGTTGGCTGTTCAATAGTGTTAAATAGTGCTATGCATTTCTCAACTATTCCTATTACTTTGACATACTGTACACCAGAGCTTCAACTAAAAAGATGAGCTTGCTTTCCTTCAAAGAAGACACTGTCCTTCATTATATATTCCATGGAAGTTGCCTGCTTTGAATTTATTACTGGAAAGAAAACCAAAATCCCACCACATACATGCACCCTTCACTAGTAGACCTGCAGTAGTTTCCACATAACACATGGAGCCTGGGTATGGGGAAGCTGCATGGATCCTTCTGGAACTCTCCCTCCAGTGTGGATTTTAATCTAACGGTTGCTTCTCAGGAAGATGCTCCTGGGCAGTGATCTTTGTAAGAAGAGAGAGTCCGATGGAGCTGGAGTGGCCATGCGTGTTCTGAAGGCCAGGAAGAAACAATCACAGGGGAGTATCAAATTCTTTTCCTGGGTTTTCTCCTTCCAGCTTCTCACTGGAAGGAGGCTTGTGGTTCAGTTTTCCAGGGTCTGAGGTCAGCAGGGGAGGGGCAGAGCTGTGATTGCTGTCTTCACTGATCTTCCCTTTCATGGCTTCCTGCACGAATTCCAAAATCTCCAGGGGCAGCCTTTTGAACTTGTCTTGGTACTCCTGCTCTAGCTCCACCTGCAGCTGGGAGACAGCAAGAAAGAGGATGATTTTATGTCATTTAGGCTTCTATAACAACCCATGTAGAAACTCCTTGAAAGAGATGTACAAAGAGGGGAGGGATCCATTAGTTTTAATATCATGATGTAAAACTAAGGCTCGTTGGACATGTCATTTGTCCACAGCTAAAAGTCAAGTTCAGGTTATGTGAGGCATAATAAAGCTAAAGACCTGATGGTAATATAAATAAATACACACACACACACATGCAGCGGTGGGTCTGTTGAAAAAGTTTACAGAAGTAATATGCAATGATGTGAAGTTCTTAAGCATAGAGACTGGCAACTACCAATAGCTGAAGGTGTCAAGGTCAGCCATGAATCAGGCTGGGAGAGCCACAAAGTCAATTGGAGTGGACAGACGGTCAAGGCGTGGGCTTTATGAAGTGCAGCCTCACCCAGAAGCTGTTTCTAACCAGGAGCTAAATGCATTTTACAAACTGAGCATACTCATATAGCTAACCTGAACTTCTATCTTTATGAAGTGCAGCCTCACCCAGAGGATTTTAATGCCATCACCTGTTTATTCTGATTCCTTTTTTTCTTTCTAAATTTTATTTGCTTAATAAACTGTTTTACCTACCTTTTAAACTGCCTTCAAATTTATCTGTTTAATGCTCTGGAGAATTTTCAGACTTTTGAAAGTCACAGAACCCTTTCTTCAAATGCAGACTTATGCTGGCCTCAGCCATAAAACAAGTCAAAGCTGGGCATCTGGTAGAAGTGGGGTGAGGGGCGGTGGGTGCTGCCTGCTAGGATGCTCTGCCGCTCAGAGCCCAGATGAAACCCAGGATTTTGAATAAAATTCTCTTTGCTTATTGAATGAGAAGCAGGGAGCTTAATCTTAGAAATGGCGTGAGAGAATAAATGCTTTTCCTAAACGCCCAAGAGCTTGCATTTCTCAGCAGCTCCCGGGTGATGCCGATGTGGCTGATCTACTTTGGACACATTGACGGTCTTCCTGTCTTGGTTCTACTCTGAGATCCCAATCCTACTTTTGGTCTCAATCCTGGCTGTATGTCCTCTATCTGCAGCTTCAGTGCAGTCTGACCCCTAACCACCTGGGATGAAGAGAGTCCTCAGGTCATCTGCCCTGCAGTGTCCTGACCCCCCTTTCTTCAGTGCCAGCAGCTTGAGAATATCCCCTTTAGTTCAATTCCTTTTTGTTCTCACTTCTATGTCAGAGAAGTTTTGCCAAAATTAGTACAGATCAGTAATCCCTTATTATTATGTATTAAGTACTATGTATTAACTTTGCCAAACTTAATAGAGATCCATAATCCCTTATCTGCAATTCTAAGATCCCCAAAATTCTGAAATTGAGAAGTTTTTTATAAATTTGTAACAAAATCATTGACTTTGATATAATGCTATTAATAATCCTTATTTAATCCCACTTCTTGTGAATGTCCATACATGGTACTGTAGACATATTAATTTGTTTGATTATGAGGGTGACCTGGGCGCCCTTGGGATAGAATGCTTATGGTATATGCATCATATTCCTTTTCTAAAATCAGAAAAAATATGAATTTCGGAAAATAAGAGGTCCCAAGAGTCTCGAATAATAGATTGTGGATCTGTTTGAATGAGCTTTTATTTTTTCCACATCAAAAAGTGCCTGATAAAAATGGCTTGGCCTGAGTATTGAAAGTCCCCTATTCTCCCCAAATATCAAATATTGGGTATTTATGAATATGTCATGCTGGCATGTGAATTCCAATAAACCAAGAAGGAAACACTCTATGAGAGAGATACCCACAGGGCCTGAGATTCACATTGCCATGATGTGGTAAAGGCACCTTCACACACAGCTCCACCCTCAGCACTGGGGACAACCCTCTGGAACATCAGATATAAGAAGGCAATGGCCAGTTTCTCCCCAGGTGCGGTTTTTACACTGACACACTCTGGCATAAGTGAAATCTCAGCCTGGTGTCTGACAGTTTCCATTTACCACCATTCAGAACTCGTCATGAATTTGCCTCAATTTTAGTTCAGCAAAGCATGCAGTTAAAGTTTCGTTTCCAAAAACTGTAGGGAAAGGGAGAAAAGCGTGGGGCCATATGTTTAAGAAACAGCGGATTTCATTTAGGTTAGACTGGGGGACCTTCAGTGTAGATATATTGCACCTGACCTAGACACCGATTTCTCTTAGGTCATTGGTGGACAAGACCCTATGGTGCTCGATAGGCTGTTTCCATTTTTAACTTATGAAAAAAAAAATGAAATGTGAGAAAATGCCAAATAAACACTTAAACTAACATTTTCTGGTAATTTTTAATAATCTGATTTTAATAGTTATGATTCTGCACCCAGTTCAGATATGGGGGTATTTTTTCCCACACCACCAAGCAATTCTCGGTGACACCAGCTGAGTGTCCTACAATTGAATTCGATTCTGACACTATATATACCTGGAGATAGCGTCAGATCCCCCAGGTTAAGGGCTCAGTCCTACAAGACTGCCCCTCACCCCTCCCCCAACTTTAGAGGCCAATTGCAAGTCCAGGTTGTCACCTGTGCTTCTGCCTGACTGGCTATAGTTTGGAGGCTCCCACGATCCTCTCACTTGGATTACTTTGGTAGACTTGCTCACAGAACTCAGAGAAACATTTTCTTACTAGATCATTGGTTTCTTATAATTAATTAATTTATTATTATTTTTTTTTTTGGCTGTGTTGGGTCTTCATTTCTGTGTGTGGGCTTTCTCTAGTTGCGGCAAGTGGGGGCCACTCTTCATCGCAGTGCATGGACCTCTTACTGTCCTGGCCTCTCTTGTTGCAGAGCACAGGCTCCAGATGCGCAGACTCAGTAGTTGTGGCTCACGGGCCCAGTTGCTCCTCAAGTTCAGTAGTTGTGGCTCACGGGCCTAGTTGCTCCGTGGCATGTGGGATCTTCCCAGACCAGGGCTTGAACCCATGTACCTTGCACTGGCAGGCAGATTCTCAACCACTGCACCTCACTGGTTTATTGTAAAAGGACACAACTCAGGAACAGCCAGATGTACAGGTCAAGGTATGAGGAAAGGGCACAGAGCTTCCATGCCCTCTCCAGGTGGACCCCTCTCCCCAGTCTCCATGTGTTCACCAATGTGGAAGAGCTCTGAACCCTGTCCTTTTGGGGTTTTGTGTAGGCTTTCTATGTAGTCATGACTGATGTAACTGGTTGGCCACTGGCCAGTGAACTCAATTTGCAGCCCCTGCCCTCTCCCCGGAGGAGGTCAGGAGGATGGATGTGAAAGTTTCAACCCTCCAATCATTAGCTTAGGTCCCCTGACAACCAACCCCATCCTTAGGTGCTTCCCCAAAGTCACCTCATTAACATAACAAAAGACATCTTTATTGCTCTTAACACTTAGGAAATTCAAGGGTTTCAGGAGCTCTGTGCCAGGAACTGGGATGAAGACCAAATGTATATTCCTTATTATAAATCACAATCGCAATATCACAATAATAATAATAATCTAATTTTATATTTTTTTAATTTAAAAATTGACCCAGTTGTGGCTAAATTATAACTTTGGTAGATTCTTCCTTTTATCATGGATTAGTAGTAGATTTTATTATACTCTAAACTAGTTTAATAAATTAATATGATTAATTTATAAACTAAATTAAATGTATATTAAATGCCATATATTTCACTCTTTTAAAAAAAAGTCTTTATTAATGAATGCATTACAAATGTGCATTTACTTGAATTTCAACTTAGAGCTTTTCTCTTTATTTTTTTCTTCTTATCAATGGAATACCTGTTTATTATAAGAAAATATGAAAATTATACAGGGCAAGATCTGGCTCTGTTTCTAAAAAGCTCCATCTATTAGGAGTCTAGAGCTCAACTAAGATCAGCTATGCTCAGCCCAGATCAGCTGAACTCTGTAAAGTCGTGAACTATATAAATATTTATTATTGTCAGAGAAGTTTTGTGTTTTTATGCAGTATTATTGTAGCATTTCCCGCATGACTCCCATAATTTCTCTCAAAAATGTTCATGAAATTCTGTGGTGAAGGCCTCACCAAAATCTGAGGATGCTCAAGTCCCTTATATGAAATGGTGCATATAACGTATGAGCATCCTCCCATTAAATCACCTCTAGATTATTTATAATACTTAATACAATGTCAGTGCTATGTAAATAGTTGTAAATTCAATGTAAATGCTAAGTAAATAGTTGCTGGCATGTAGTAAATTCAAGTGTTGCTTTCTGTGACTTGCTGAAATTTTTTTCAAAGATTTTCAATCTGAGGTTGGTTGAATCCATAGATATGGAACCCATGGATATGGAGGGCTGACTATATACTAAAACATAAGGCAAAAATTATGCTACTTGCTAAGCCACTTCATCCCAGCTAACATGTGCATTCTAGACCTTGAAAGTTTTGTGTTAGAGCTGGAGTATTCTCTCCTTATAGATGCCTGCTATTAAGGTCTAGTGAAATCAAGTCCCCCTAAAACAGAGTTCCCCTGCCAAGTTTATGACTAACCTCTCTATCCAAAACTTTATTCCCTTTCTTACCCCACCCTGGTTCCCCTTAAGATTGAGGAGTATCAAAGAAAAGGGGAGATTGAAACTGAGCAGAACCCTGCAGGACCCTCCTGGGTACAAAAGCTCCTCTATGTCCCCTGTTTCTTGCTTGAAGAAAAAGGCTTTTAGTCTCCTAGGCCTTCCCTGAGTTTCAAAGAGCAGGCAGAAGCAGTTACTAATTAGTGAAGTGAAGGAATGCAGAAACAAAGGAAAAACAGTTAAGCAAGAGAAGTAATGACAGCTTAAACAATAGTCAGTGATAAAACAGAGTCCTACATGCTGACCACAAGCACATAGACCCCAAACTGGTTGGAACCAGAAGGCTGATGATTAAGATTCTGAGACACCACCCTGTTACCTCAACACCAACTAATCAGAAGAAAGTCATGCACTCTGCAGCCCTCACCTCAAATATTGCCTTTAAAAACCCTTCCCTGAAAGCCATTGGGAACTTCGGGTCTTTTGAGCATGAGCTGCTCATTCTCCTTGCTTGGCACCCTGCAAATAAATGCTGTACTTTCCTTCACTACAACCCAGTGTCAGTAGATTGGCTTTGCTGTGCAGCGAACAAGTGGATCCAAGTTGGGTGTAGTAACACTAGGACTTCTCTATTTTTAGTTTGGTGCTTTCTGTAGGAAGACTCAACAGAGGACTATCATATCTGGGAATAAAAATGAATATGAAAGAGAAAAACAATTTTGATTCTACCAAAATGATTAATCATGGTCCAGAGACACCTTGTCAAACTGAAAGTTGCTATTGTACTTCAACTACCAAAAGATGGTCGAAATCTTTGAAGACCTGTGCTCTGGACTAAGGAAGCTAAGATACTTGAGTGAATACACATTCTGCACATTATTAACCATTATTTTTTAAATAAGGAAACTGAAGCCTACCACCCAGGTGGTTTAGTGCAGAATCAAGATCTGAACACCAAACTCTTGCCTCCTAATCCAGGCTCCATTCCCACCATTCCAGGACAACCCTTTCCCTCTGTAAAAACAGGATTTGTGAAAACCTTAATAACCTGATATTCTGTGTGTTGATAGAAGAATAACAAATAACTTCAATGTATTTTCCTTATGTGTCTAGGATATTAAAGTTGCTGTCACAAATAACTGGGTAGTGTCTGTTAATGAAAAGTGATGCTGAGGAGGGGTTCCATGGCATAGGGTCTTACTGACATGCCCTGTTAATAATAGAGTACAGGCATACTTCAGAGATACTGTAGTTTCAGTTCCAGACCACCGCAATAAAGCGAATGTTGTAATAATGAAAGTTACATGAATTTTTTGTTTCCCAGTGCATATAAAAGTTATGTTTATACAATACTATAGTCTACTAAATGTGCAATAGCATTATGTCTAAAAAAACAATGTATATAACTTAATTAAAAATATGTTATTGCTAAAATTACTAGCAATCTTCTGAGCCTTCAGTGAGTTGTAATCTCTTTGCTGGTGGAGGGTTTGAAATATTGTGAGAATTACCAAAATGTGACATAGAAACAAGAAGTGAGCAAATGCTCTTGGAAAAATGGTGCTGATAGACTTGCTTGACACGGGGCTGCCAAAAACCCTCAATTTGTTAAAAAAAAAAAAGCTGTATCTGCAAAGTGCAATAAAGTGAAGTGCAGTAAAACAAGGTGCGCCTATTCAGTCTCTTGGAAAACAAAAGGGGCTCTAATCCAGCTGCAGTTAACCTGGTCTATTTCTAAGCCTTCACTGGGCTTTTCTGTTTGTGTCTGTCATGCTTGGAAGACACTGGCTGTTCACTCCCCCTATGTAATTCTTCAGTTTAGGACCTGTTTACTTGGTCAGCTGGCTGTTTTCCTGTTTGCCATTAAGTGCAGTCTAATTTAATCAGACTATTTCTGTAAAGAGTTGGATACTCCAAGAAAGGATAAGCAAATGGAAAATTGGAATTAAAAAAATCCAGTTTAAAGGAAAAAGAAAGATCTCTTGGGATAGAACCAATCTAGTAAATATTGGTAGCAAATTGCAATGAAATATAGAACCACAAAAATAATGATGGTAATACAATGAAAGTAGTAATTGCAATTTACTGTGTGTTTACTGTATGGCATGCACTGTTCTTAAGACTTTTCATGCATGAATAAATTTAATACAGGAATATTAATTTCAAAATCTCTAAATTCAAATATCCATGGGGACCAAGAAACAACATAAATCTGTGAAGTAGGTTTGGTATAAGGCAGTAGAGGAGTACCAACACCTGTGGCCAACTGGAATTGTATTTCATGTTTAAAACACTCAAATTCAGGCTTCCCTGGTGGCGCAGTGGTTGAGAGTCCGCCTGCCAATGCAGGGGACACAGGTTCGTGCCCCAGTCTGGGAAGATCCTACATGCTATGGAGCGGCTGGGCCCGTGAGCCATGGCCGCTGAGCCTGCACGTCCGGAGCCTGTGTTCCACAATGGGAGAGGCCACAACAGTGAGAGGCCCACGTACCGCAAAAAAAAAAAAAAAAACACACTCAAATTCAAAAATGTTAACAAGTACCAAGAGTCAAATGAAAAGCTCAGTTTAGTCTTCAGTTTGTGGCTCCTGATTTAGCTGCTCCATCAGAAGCAAGGGCATGACAGTAAAGTGTGATTTATGTGCACTGGACAGAGGCTAAGAAGGCAATACCAGAAGAATCCCATTCTCTCAACCACAGAAACCCTAAAAGAATCAATGAAAAGCCTCAAGTCAATGGAAATAAAAGCCATGCAAGGGCTAATTATTTTTAGATGAAGTGTGTATTTTTTCTCCATCAAGTGGAATACCACCAGCAGGGAGGAATTGAACTTACATTATGATTTCAGTTCCTATGCTGAGTCACATTAGAAACAAATGTTTATAGTGCAGATGGTGCTGCAATCATCTCAGAGAAGTGGGAGTCCCAGGGAAATGTCCTCCTAGGAAAGTCTTGTGCTGGGAGCCCTTCAAACCTGCCAGTGTGGCCTCCCAAGACTTATTCTCAAGGAGGTCCTGCCCTGATGTGGGCCTCCCTTCAGATCAGTGTCCTCACCTGCACACACCTGTCTTAACTGCTTTTAATTCTTAATTACCCACACTTGAGCCCCAGCCAAAACTGCTCTCCCTCTTGATTTAAAGCCTGTGCATTTAAAAAGCAAGAGACAGGCTGTGTTGTGTCCTAGAATGAACTCAGCCACATCCCTAGAGAATGCTCTTCTCCCAATCACCTAAAATTAGTTTTGGTTTTTCTTTTTCTTTTTGTAAATGTGCATTTCAAGAGTGGTTAGCCATACTCAGGTTTTATAAGGATAATTGATTTTGATGTTTAGGGAGCAAGTATTTTCTAATTAGATGGTCACTCCTAAACATGATGTTTACGTCTTCTGCTTAAATTACTGTGGTTTTAGGTTGACCGTTTACAACTCAATCTGAGGGGAAACTAGACATTTGATCTCTTGGCCTTGGAGGGGTTTGGAGCAGTCTGGTTTTTACTCCTGAATTATCCATATCAGGTCAACTTGGCAACTCTAATGAATTTTCTCAGAAACAGAAAACTGAAATGGGGCCAGGTAGAAAGGTAAATGAGAGATTGGGGCCAGGCAAGAACTGTGCGATTGCAGAGGGTGGTCCTTGGGCCCTTGGTTACAAAGAGGAGCCACCCAAAATTGCCAACTAGATTGCTGCCATATACCTGCCCAAGGTTGCTTCATCTGATTTTTCAAAGGAAGCTAGCAATATGGATTTTCATGTTAAATCTTCTGGTTTGTCAGTGTTAGCACCTAAATTAGAAATTAAAAAAAAAAAAGCCACCTTGCAGGTCAATTTGCAACTTCCAGAGTATCTGGGTAATATATTCTATAAGTATGTCTTTGGACGTGATAGGCAACTACCCAGAAGTCTGCCGAGTCCTCCCAGCTCAGGGATTGGCTGCCATCCTCTTTGCTGCATGAGTGGAGACATAACCACATCGCACTGGTGTTCTGAATCTGTGGCAAGGCGCTCCTCACTGGGAAGAAAAAGACACTTATACCTGGAATAAGCTTTTGACCCTATTCTAAGCAGCTCCTCTGGAAGGGACTTGCTAAATAATTTGAGATGCCTATTTTCCTATTTCCTCCTTTATCAAAATTTGGTGATGTAACTGTTAAACCCACAGGATTTGGAATGGGGAACCTGATAAACCCAATTACAAGGTGTTTTATAGAAATGCTCTTTTTTAAGTCTTTAAGGCCAAATCCTTTCTCTGATGGATCTCTTTTTTTCATGAGGTCTGCAGAGGTGATTTGGAACATAAAATGGTTACTCTGCTGACTTATCTTTGGGGTCTTATATAAGTGGCAGTCAATTCAGAGTAATTCTAGCTATAGTAGATTTGAATTCCATTATCTTGGTCTACATGGTAAAAGATGACAAGTTATCCCCCGCATTTACATTCACCCTTTCATAGTGTCTGCTATTCCTGGGTGGCAGCTGCCTAGACAAGAACAATGTTTACAAGCCCCCTAACTATCTTTGCACCTAGCGGGGCACTTGACCAGTTCTTGCCAATGAAATGTCAGTGCCAGCTTGTTAAAAGGCATATGGGGGCATCTCTACTGTCTCTTTCCCTTTTCCAGCAAAGTCCTAGAGGATGATGGAGCCACATTATGAAAAAAATATGTTTCTCTAAATTACCATGTGGAAGCATGCTGTCTACCAACTAGAAACATCCACAATGGACTGTTATATGAAAAATGAAATAGAATTCTATTGTATTTTGGTGCTGTTTGTTATAGCAGCCAGTGTTATGCTAACCAATACATTCTTACATATATAATTTGTGTTGCATGGTTTATGTTAAGATTAAGGGAATATGTGTAGTTATGACAAGTGTTTCTCCAATTTGTGATTCATCTTTATTAGGCAATTTTATGCCATAAAGATGGTCTCTTAAGGTTGCTTGGGCATATTTGGCTATTCTGGATTTAAAGTAAAATTAGAGAATAATCCTAATAATAAATCTCGAGTACTTTATAGCTATAAGAAAGAGCTAGTGTTATGAATCCCAGGGGCATTATAATTTTCCATCAATCTTTATTTCTCTTCTACAAGAAAAGTGTTGGGTGAAAAAAATCTCCATTTTCTTCCATTGTTATCACTGGATTAAAATGTATTGGGTTGGCCAAAAAGCTCGTTCAGGTTTTCCATACATCTTATGGAAAAACACGAAAGAGCCTTTTGGCCAACACAATATATAGTCTACGGCTATCATGAAGCTATTCTTATAAGGACAGAAATGGGAGACTTCAATTAAGTAATATTGCAAATCAATTTTAAGACATTATTCCTTTTTCTTCTGCTTAGAGAACAAAGCTGAACTAGTCAGCTAAATCTTAATTTCTGCTTCCAACTTGCCATCAGCTGACCATCACCTGGTGTGGATAAGCCCAAGGCTGCTTCTAAATACCTGGGTGACTTCTTCAAATCACCCAATCTAGGGGATTGAAATCCCTTCTAATGGGTCATAGGCATCCTTACTTACACAGTGATAAATGACTTTAGGAAAAGCTACTGGTGACAGAAAAGTCTACTAGGTTCTACCAAACCTGTTCTAGTTCTCAGGTGACTTTGTTGGCCAGAAAGCCATCCTAACCCCAAATTAGGGAACATGTCCCAATACTTGCAATACTGGGGTGGATGGCAAATGCCATCAATTCATGGTTCATTCTCTACATTTACTCACTTTTTTGCCTTTACTCCCTCATGAATTATTTGATTTATTCATTCATTTATCCAAAATTTACTGAGTGCCCTTCTGTGTACTGGGCATTGTGACTAATGCTAGACATAGAGACATGAATGAGACACAGCCCTGGTTTCAAGGAGTCCCCAGGCCAGTGGGAGATGTGAAACATAAAATAATAATGTGATATGCTGAGATAAATACCATGATAAAGTGATAAGCAATATACAGCAGTAGCACAGAGGAGGAAGTGAACATCTCTCCTTGGTATCCCAGAGTAGGAATTACCTAAGACCAGAAGTACTGGACGTCATTAAATTCCTGTCCCTTTGCACACTTGTTCAGGTGACTGCCACTTAAATTTATCAAAGGCTCACCCATATCCTTTCCCTCTTACTCTCTGTGGCAAATCCAATTACATTCTAAAATAACTGAAAAAGTAACAACATAAGAACTCTAAATTATCTTTTTAAAACATGACTATTTTGTCTAATTGTAGGCTAAGTAAAATAAAACACTGTAAAAGTTGGAAATACTCCACAGATCAGTGACCAAGCAATAATAAAAACATTATTAAATGCATAATTTTTCATAGTGTTAAATGAAATCCCACTCAGAAAACCTATCAATCTAATCCTTACCTATGAATGACCATCTTTCTATACATGTCAGTCAAGTAAATATTATAGAATTTTCAACTGTGGATAGAAGATTACAACCTTGACTTCTTCGAGGTGGAAAAAACTTCCTCTGCTTAACACTTCCAGTTATCTGGAAAGTGTATTTCAAGGCTTCCTAAAAATTTCCTTTCTCTAAAATGTATAGTATCCTTTTGGTAATAGTGGTAAAACAAAAATGATTAGGCCTGGGGCAAGTGAAGTGGGTGAAGTTACATAGAGCATTAGCATCACCTGGGATCTTATTAGACATGCAAGTTATCAGGCCCATGCCAAACTTATTGAATTAGAACTCTGGGTGTGGGGGCTTAGTGATCTGTGTATTGTTAAACCATCTGGCTGATTCTGTTACATCCCAAAGTTTGAGAACTACTGATTTAGAAATTAAAGTAGCTTTACAGGAGAGTCTTATATACGTAGATTCTTGGGAACCATTTGTATATTTAGTGATTAAGTCTTGCTAAAAATTTAGCCTCAGATTTGGAAAGTATTTTGTAAACCTAAACAGATATGACTATTGTCAAGGTACATATATCAGATGGAAAGTACTGGATTCAATGACATTGAAATCTGGATTATTGAGGCTGTAACAATATAATCTTGGGTGGCGGGGAGGTTTCTCATTCAATTCAGAAGTAACTATAGCAGTGACAGTCATTGTCCAGCCTAGAGCCTTTAGACTAACCATTACAATGTAGACTGTCCTGTTTCCAACTGCCTGCTTTCTCTAGTAGAGAGCACAGCTGCCTGGAAGTGCAGCCCAGTAGTTGGCATAAGCATATACTCTAGCTCCCTTACCCTTTAGATGGAATAACTCTAAGGTGCATCTTCTACATAGTCTCCCAATAGGGTTGAGCACCAGTTGCCCATGGTTGTAACTTGCTTGATAACAAACACACTTTTTTACTGCTGCCTTCCCTTTCCTGCCTCCCTTCCTTACCCTCTACTAGTTTCCTTGGATCACTTCTCAGAATCAATTCGTGTACTCAAATCCTTGTCTGAGAGTTTGCCTTTGTGGGCACGCAAACTAAGACATTCACTTAGTTTTTGAATTTATTAGCTGGCATGCATTAGGTGTAAAAATTACAGGGATTTACTTATAATTTTGGGATTGATGTGCCCTGACATATAATGCAGGTTGATATTATTTGACTTGCTTATAAATTACTTGAGCTAAAGATCTACCATAAATTGTCCAATGCCTAGATTTAAGTTGAAGAACAGTCATTCCTTTCTGAATCTACACAGATCTATTTGGCCTTGAAGCACATTAAGTTCAAGCAGCAATCCAAGTAAATGTGAATTTGGATATCTTTGGGTCTCTGCTATATAGATTGTAACCTCAGTGGTCATATATAATGTAGCATGAATCTAAAACTGCTGTGAAATTATTTCTGTGGAGAAGAGACATTGATGTACAGGAGAAAAGATAGGCTGTGTCTGAAATGTGCCCAGCAGAGTGATTATGTGTGTTTATTTCCCTCTTCATTCAGCAGCATATGGAACAGAGGGATAAACTCAAATGCCAATTGGTTTTGGTGTTTTTGTTACATAACATTTCAAGTGAGAGAAAGACTGTCAAGAAAAATTATGCTGAACATTGAGATGAATAAATAATGTATGATGTACTGAGCATATTCAGAAACAGTTTATCCCATCAAAAGAAGATCAAATGTATTTTGCAAGAGGAAATATGTTACTGTACTGAATTTAGTAGCAGAAATATAATGATACCTCTAAGAAAATAGCCTTTGCATTAAATAATAATTGAGTAACAATTCCAGAGATATAATGTATGTTTAAAGGAAAAGCTTTCTGCTTTAAAAGAAATATCTGTTAAAATGTTTATTTTCAATGTTTTTCTAATAAATCAAGTTGATACGTTTTTCTCTTTAGCTTGCCTTCTAACCAAATGCTCTGTCTCAAAGAAAATGACCCACCTCACCAAGTAATAAATTATCCTTTGTTTATATTTCAAACAAACATAGTAAGTGCATAATTCTTTACTAAGAGTTCCTGTGCCTTGATCATATGTCATTAATACAAACATACAAACTAAACTTGTTTGCTTTATGCAAGTATGTTAGCAGTTCAGACTTGGGAGCCAAATGCAATCAACATTTTCAAGGAGAAATACCACTAATCAAGACATGGAACCTGATTTAAAATATGGTCTTTTGGATTAAAATATAATCAGAAATAGAATTGGTGATTTGGCTTTCTTTCACCTTTACTCAGACATAAATTTCTATTCACTCTTTTTTAAAAATGTATTTTATATTGGAGTATAGTTGATTAACAATGTTGTGTTAGTTTCAGGTATACAGCGAAGTGATTCAGTTATACATATATCTATTCTTTTTCAAATTCTCTTCCCATTTAGCTTATTACAGAATATTGAGCAGAGTTCCCTGTGCTATGCAGTAGGTCTTTGCTGGTTATCTATTTTAAGTATAGCTGTGTGTACATGTCAATCCCAAACCCTCAATCTATCCCTCCCCCCATTCACTTTCTTATCCTACTCCCCTAAAATATTTATTTTTATGTCTAATATTTACTTAATAAATCTGTAACCAACTTTTTTGGAAAACACGTAACAGAATAAAATTGCAAATGCGTCTGTCGTGGCCACCATGATGGTATGGACTCTTCTGAGAAAGTTATGTCTACTATGAGGTCAAAATGATGAGTTGAAAGCCAAGCAACTGGTTGGAGTTATTTAGTTTCTCATTGAACTTGAAAACTAATGAATGGTTATTCTATTAGTATAGGAGTTCTTCCTGTGAGTTCTCTTAAGACATCAGGAAAATTATGTTCAAGAAACAAATGGAAGCACACTGATAATATACTAATTTCTTGAAGATAACAGCCTTCAGATGTTTTTCCTGCTTTACCCACTTAAGTCCCTGTGGAGGTGTATGAATTGCTACAGTTAATCATTGAATTGACTAATGAATATTTATTGAGCACTTACTAATGTAAATGGCTGGCTCTGTGGTGGTTGGCTTGGGGAATCCTGAATGGTGTTTAACAGTTGTCTCTTAAGGGTTAAAAACTTAAAATATAATTGGTGAGCCAAGGTAAAGTTACACAATAACATGAGCTAGTCATACAAGATGAATTGCCAAATCAGTACGTATTATTGATTTGGGAACTGTAAATCACTGTGCGGAGACTTGCATCTGAGTTAATCCATGAAATCAAAGCCTCCAATTACCAAACATGAAAATGAACTAATCACCAGTGTCTTAAGCACAAAGGTTTTCTTCCACTAGGCTTTTAGTAATTTATCTGTCATAGTTGTCAAATAACAATGACTATTACTATGAATATTTATTAAGCATTTATTATATGCTGGGCACTAGGTTAAGTGACTGGCATGAATTATATGCATGGATTGCCTCTTTGAATTCTTACATTATTCTATGAGGTAAATACTACTATCATTTAGTGGCTATGTCACACAGCTGGTAAATAATGAAGTCAGAATTCAAACTTAATTATTCTTACACCACAGTTTCTACTTACAATAACCTCTTTTTCTATCAAGCATTAATAAGAAGCCATATATTTGTATTCCCTCAATGATTCACTAAAGCAGAAAGTTGGTAGATGCTTTTATATAGAATAGTGGAAGAACAAAGGCAAAATTGATACACATTGTCATGGTAGGTAGAATGGAGAAGAGGATATTATGTTCTTTTTTTCTTCCCTCTCCTACTCCCACTGTGTTATCCAGGTCTTACCACATCCAAGTAGACATTTATTCAGTTGGATAGTCTATACCTTTGAAAATATATGACATGGTCTAATAGACTTAGAGTCTACACTGAAAAAAAAAAAAGACTTCAACAAGAAATATCTGACTTGGCTTCTCTGGTGGTGCAGTGGTTGAGAATCTGCCTGCCAATACAGGGGACACTGGTTCGAGCCCTGGTGTGGGAAGATCCCACATGCCGTGGAGCAACTGGGCCCATGAGCCACAACTACTAAGCCTGTGCATCTGGAGCCTGTGCTCCACAACAAGAGAGGCCACGACAGTGAGAGGCCCACACATCATGATGAAGAGAGGCCCCCGCTCGCTGCAACTAGAGAAAGCCCTCGCACAGAAGCAAAGACCCAACACAGCCAAAAATAAAATAAATTAATTAATTAATTAAAAAAATATATATATGTGTGTGTGTGTGTGTCGACTGAAAAAAAAATGCATAAAAAAAAAGAAATATCTGACCAATGCCTCAGAATTAGGAAGGGATCCTGAAAATGTCCAGAGAGATTTTAAAAAAGCCCAACAGGTTCTTGAATTAATAGAAGTGTGAGGTAAAAATTCAAAAGGGTTTCCAAAGATAGCCAGAATGCCATCTCTAGAAGGAAAAGTTCTCCGACTCAGTTGTGTGGGATAAAGTCACTTTATAAAGCACTGCTACTCAAATTTTAACACTTAAAATTAAGAAATCTGTGAATCATATGATACCTCCAACAAAGTAAGAAACAGGTATGAACCTGGCAAAGATGTTCACAACACACACATCTAACAAAAATGTAGTATCGAGAATATACAAAAACATTTCTATAAAGAAATAAGAAAAAAATAACCTATTTTTTTCAATGAACAAAAGATACAAATAGGCATTTTACTTAAGAAACATGTGTGGCCAAAACCAGAGACACAACAAAGAAATAGAAATGAAAGGATTATCATTCTTTTCACTCATCAGAGAAAGGCAAAGGCCACAATGAGATGTTATTTTATTCCCATTTTATTGGGAACTCTTAAGAAGTCTGACTTGAATATTGATTGTTGGCAAGTGTCTGGATCAAAGGGTCTCTTAGGGAAGTATAAAGTGGTAGAGTTACTTTGGAAAACAATTTAGCATCTTCTTGTAAAACTGAAGATCCATATTCCTTATGACAGAGCAAATCCACACTTTGGTATACAGTCAAGAAAATCTCTTGAACAGAATTTCTGTATTAGGCGACGTGTGCAAGAATGTTTGTAGCAGATCCACATATCACAGCAATAAACTGAAAATCCCTAAAATGCCCACCAAAAGGAGTGGATAAATAAATTGTAATATATTCATGGTGTAAAATGTTAGAAGTCAAAACAAACTAGAGTTGCATCCAACAATATAGATAAACTGTATATAGATATAATTAATTTTATTAAAAATTTTTATTAGTATGCATAGTTAAAAGTGCATTATATCACAAGTGTGGTAGATTGATATTTTAAAAGGACACACCTATTCACTCCTCACTTGTGACTTTTTTTGTCAAGAGACTATGACAAAGGTGACACTGCCCTAGATCTATTTCTCAAAAAGCCTCCTGTGCTTCCACTCTTGCTCTTTGAACCCTGCCACCAGCATGTGAATAAACCTGGGCTTGCCTGTTGGCAGATGAGAGACAAGGTGAAGAGACCTGATCTTGCTGAGGCCATCCTAGACCAGCCTAGAGCCAGTTGACCCCCAACCATGAAAGAGGGTCCAGCCAAGATCAGCAGAGTTCAGCTGACACATGAGGGGGACCAAGCAAGACCAGAAGAGTCTCAGCTCCCCAACTTGTGACTAATACTAAATGCTTATTATTTCAGGCACTGAGTTTGGAGTGGTATTTGTTATGCAACAACAGCTGATGCAATAAGTGTACGGATTTGTGTTTTTTCTTTCACAAATTGAGCACACCCATTTAACCAGCAACCAGATCAGGAAAGAGACCATGACCAGAACTCGAGAAGTCCCCCTTTTGCCACCTTATAATCACCTCAACCTGTCCCCAACCCAAGGTAGCCACCCTTTTAGCTTCCTATGAATGTAATAATATTGTGTGTAATTTTGTATCTAGATCCTTTCATACCATGTCTTGTTTGTGAAAGGGTCCATTATGTTGTGTACCATTGTGGATTGTCCATTCTCATGGCTGTATGATATTCAATGGTGTGAATATATTATGCTCTATTTATCCATGTAACACTTGATAGACATCAGGCTGATTCCAGTTTGGGGCTATTACAAACAGTGCACATTCTTGTAGGCATCTTTTGGTGAATACATGTGCTCATTGCTGTTGGGGTTAGTCATATATTTTAGTGAAAAACATAGGTCTCAAGAGATTATATACAGAGCAATATTTCATTATGATACTTTTACCTATGTTATCATTGTTCAGTATGATACTTTTAAACTCATATTTTATGAAATTAAAAACCAAAACCAAAAAAACTGTTATAGGAATATATGCATATGATGTAGATAGACATGTGTATATATATATGTATATACATATACATACATTTATGTGTATAATGCATGTATGTATATCTATACCTATGTAAATATAAAAATACAACAAATATATACAAGATTCAGATCCATGACTACTTTGGAGGATTGAGGCTGGGGAAAAAGAAGCAGGGGTACCAGAGGGGGGAAAAAAACAGTGTTTTAGTTTTTGTGTTGTGTAAGTATTTCAAGGGTATTTATTATATTATAAATAGACCAATATGGTCTTGTACAAACCAGTGAGAAGGGTGTGTCATGACTAAAGATTATTATTTATACAATTCTGTACACCTGATATAATATCTATTAAAAAGTAGGTAGAGCTACCTAAAATGAAGTAGGCAGTTAGAACTGAAGGGTCCTGAAAAGTCACCAACCCATGTGGCAATTTTATATTTGAAAAGGCCAAAGACCATGAAGTTTAAGTGACTTGGCCAAAGTCATTCAGATATTTTCATGACACGAATGCAGTGTGAAAAAGAACATTTCAAAAGTAGGTTGATTTTTTTTCCTCTATGGTTTATTCTTGGTATGAATTTCGTTTCCTTACAAACGCCAACTTCTGTTCTTGAAAATGTTGCCAACATAATCTAGCATCGTAGGTCTCAATTGCTTCTTAAAATGTTCCTGCTTTGTTTCATTTAAAGAATATTCTTTCTTCAGATAAATTTTCTGAACTTTCCTATTAAACTTGCTGGAATGAAGAATGAGGAAATTAGAAAAGTGGGTTGTTTTGCTTTGTTCTGTTTTGCCAGTACTGTCATTAATTGCAGCATATTTGTTACATTTCTTAGAAGTTGGAGGCAATCCTGTGTGGGGAAGCACTGGTGATTTGGAGTAAGTTCTGTTGCAGCTGGGTGAACTTGGCTTTTACAGACTTCCCTCTCAAGTTTAAATCAAGAAGATTTGGCCACAGAGTTACAATGGAAAACTGGCATAGTTTTCCCATTACTTATTGCTTACCTAAAAGCACAACTCAAAATATACCCTGGCCTTCATTTCTCTTATAAGACAATCCCCTAGAATTGGTGGGGCTGGGTTGGGGGGAGGACCTGACCCCCACATCCCCCTTTTCTGAAATGTTTGAATCTTTCTCTCTTCTAATCACAAGCTCAAGAATGTCAATAGGGAAAGATTTCCAGATCAATTCTACATTTCAGTCACATCCCCTACTTAATCAGATGTTTTTGCTACTTCCAAAACAGACAGAAATTCAAAATTTCACCATGCACACATCATTTAAAATTTCCCCCTCCTGTTAAGTTATTTAAACTTCTCCTACATATCAATTAGTTTGAAATAATAAGTCTTTAGGCTATCCATTAATTGCTGCACTGTAGACATGATCTGTATTTAAAATTACGCCAGGAAAATTAAGCTGCAGCACAAAGGAGTCTTGGCTAACAGAAAAGGCTTCTTAGCCCTTCAGAGAAGCAGAAGGAGATAACCGGGACAGGGAATACACAGGGGGCTCCTTTCTGACTTTGTCATTCGCCAGTGTGAGATGTGAAAACAGACTGTTTCAGCTGTAGGCTCTTCTTCCTTGCTTTTCAGTTTTCATTTTGAATTCTTACTGTATTTGGTCATGCGAAGGCAGAAGAAAACGTTGTCAGCCAAATGTCCTTTTCTAGTAGAAATCTATTATAAATAGTCTAAAGGCAACTCGCCTTCATAATGAATTTCCCAACCTTTCCTCCCCCTGCAAAGACAACACATCTTGGTCTGTGATCTTGGTTAATTTTGTAGGAGGTAAAGGGGATGGAGAGAGGAGAGGTGTGGGCAGCTGGCAACCTTACCCACCAGTGCCTCAATTTTAGTAAACACTGTGGTTTTATTGGAAGAAATATCACTTATAAGGAAGAGGAGGTGGCAGGATTCCCTGTTGCTTGCTGAGAACCCCTAGTGCTTTGTGGGTTACGTAAACTTCCCCCTGTCCCTCCCTAATCAAGACTCTAAGTTGTGCTGAAAAATGCCCTTTGCGATCTGACTCACTCCCACCCTACTGAGTGGTAGTTTCAACAACTGAGGACCGTGGCATCGATTTTTTTAAAAATGGAGGGTGAAAGGAAAGATGGAAATAAAGTTAGAAAGTGACTTGCGGGTGATATTTTTTTCATATCCTCCCTACCCAGGAAAGTTTAAGTGTATGGGTGTTTATTTTGCCTTCGAGTGCTCACCTCTTTTCTCTCTGGCTTCTTGTTTTTGCCTCCCTGTGATTAATCATTTTGACTTCAGGTCTGGGAAAGGCAAGTGCTGCGGAGTCATTCTTGCCCTCTAGTGGTGAAATGGTACCTTAATGGGCAGGTCTCCCCGTTATCCGAAAGTAGAGCGGTCCTATGAAACCTTTGTAAGCAGAAATGGCCTAAAGCGAAGAAGCTTAGGACACATCTTGCTAACAGATGCACAAAATAAATCGAGATAAAGCACAGATGCTGACAGACACAGTTCACATCTCTGGCAGCTTGATGCTGAGACGCTGAGAGTAGTTCCCGGAGAAGGAGCTTGGCGGTGCCCCTCTCCTGGCTTGGGGTCCATTGTAAAACAGATGTTGAATGCTATTCTCGCCTTTTTTCAAAGTGGAAATCCTTTTCAGATTTCTTTTTTTTTTTTTTCAATACGCGGGCCTCTCACTGTTGTGGTCTCTCCCGTTGCGGAACACAGGCTCCGGACGCGCAGAACCAGATGCTCCGCGGCATGTGGGATCTTCCCGGACCGGGGCATGAACCCGTGTCTCCTGTATTGGCAGGCGAACTCTCAACCACTGTGCCACTAGGGAAGCCCACATTTTTAAATATTTTATTATGTATTTATTTATTTTGTCTGCGAGGGGTCTTCAGATTTCTTTTTGTTAGCAAAACAGGTCCTAATATAGGTCTTTCATAAAAGTTCAGTGGCATAGAGTGAACTTTCGAAAAACGGGGAATTCTCTACTAGAAATGCTTTAAGACAAGTAATGTTTAGAGCTTGGGGGAAGCATTTTCTTTGTAGAATAATACTTTGGCCAGAGCCCACCTAATCATATAAAATGTCTCAGCACAGGAGATTGTTGAAGCGGCAGAAACATACCATTCTGGGTGTCATTGTTTAGGAGATTCACATAGAAGATAATATTTCTAGGGAAATGTTTTCATTCCCTTTCTTGTACTGAATTTATAACTTAGAGGTAGTTATCCTTAAGCCTTTACATTTTTCTCTGCTGTACAAGGGCTCACAGCAGCACTACTTATAATAGTCAAAAGCTGGAAACAACCCAAGCGTCTATCAAGAGTGAAATGGGTAAGTAAATTGTGATGTATTCAAATACTGTATAATGATGAAAAAAATCCAACTATGGCTACATACAACAAATAAATGATGCCAGATGCAGAAGACTACAGACTATGAGTCTGTTAATATCCCAAAACTTCTAGATAAAATAATCTCTATATTGACTGAAGGTGGAATGGTGGTTACTTCATGATGGAGGTAGTATCGATTGGACTGGAGCATGAGGGAAAGGTCTAGGATGCTGATAATATTCTGTATCTTGATATAAGTGGTAATTTCATAACCGTTTACATTTGTCAAGCTGTTCACTTATGACCTGGGCATTTAATGTTTTCTCCCTGGCTTTCACCTAGGGACTAGTAATGTATTTTACTTCTTACATGCCCATCATTTCTTTTAAATGTTCTTTTTCTTCTCCTTTTTTTTTTTCTGGATAAGCTATTTTTCAGAAACTTCAATATGTAGATGTTTTTGTGCCATCTTGAAACTCATGCAGTTGTTAGAGGTTGTTATTAGGGATATTTCCATTCACCAGCTGGGTGATGCTCAACTTACCTCCCTGGTCCTCATTTCCCCACTGGTCTATGGACTGTTGCACTGTAAATGACAGTGTAATTTCTGGCCACCCAGGGGCCGTGATAAAATCAGAGCTCACTTTCAGGACACTGGGGGCTGTCTGGGGGCTGCTTAGATGTAATTGTGCTGTTGTATTAAGCTTCCTCTGCCTGTGGTATCTAGCACTAGGGAGATAGAAATGGCAAGTGAAGAGTATAAGAAAACAACAAGCATTACACAGAGGGGAAAGAGTGGAGAAAATCAGAAAGAAAACAATGGTTTTGGAGGTTTGTGGGGACTTCTGGTACTTTCCCATCTTACGCTGTAAAAGTGACCCTTCTCACACTTAACAGTCAACCCCAGAAAGAGGAAGTGCCTCAACTCGCAGTTCGCTGTTTGTCTAAGACTAAGTCTTGGCTGATATGACTTGAGAGCAAGGGAAAGGTGAGGAGATGGGATTTCCTGGACCCACAGGCTTACTCTGAGAACACTGGGATACAGCCAGCTGGGGTCCTGCATGGGTGAGGATCTCCTCCACTACTTGGGACACAGCTGTGATGTCAGTTCCAGAGTAAGTGGAATAAAGTAATTGAACAAAGTGGGCAGAGGAGCTGTTTTCATCTCTAGTGGAATAGCCCTAGGCTGGCATTAGACCCTTGCTCGGTTAGAGGCAGTTGGTCTTCCTCGGTTTTGTCCTGGAGGATGGTTTTGTTGTTGATGAAGAGGAACAGTCTGTAATGGGGCAATTTTCTCAAGTTCTTCAATTAGCAGTTAGAAAAATAATCATCCTTTCTTTGGGGAGGTCTAATGAGAAGACACTCACTAATGTCAGTAGCTACTGTTTAGAAATGACATTCAGAATCCCAGGTGTAGCTAAAATGACAGAATAATTAAGAGGCAGAGCAGAAGCACAAAATAAAGAAAAAAAGCATAAGGCTGATGGCTCTGATAGACAGCAGCCACTATGGTGACCATGGCAGACATCACTAATCAATTGTGTCAGTCTTCTTGGGTCAGTCTGGATAGCCGTGGAATCTTTATCAACATAAAGTGTCAGACATCTACCACCACACGTGTGAAGTGGCAAGCAAAAAGCAAACCATGCCATTAAGGTAGGAAACTTGGAGACTAAAGTTTGGATGGGCACTTAGTGTTACTTTGCAACCCATTATAGCAATGAACAAGCAATGACTATCTCTTAGGCTAGTGTGACCTAGTTGAAGCAAGGTTTATATAGAAGCAAATACACATATCATAAATGACAAGGGATCTTCAATAACAGGAAATTTGTAGTTATTAAATGCAAATGCCTATAGAAGGAAGAGATATAAAGTTAGGAGTACAAAGCAATGGTGGTGATGGTGGTATGTGACTGTAAGGCAATAATGAATGATAGTGACTGTGGCTAAAGGGAGCACATGCTCATCTAAAGGGGGAACCCACTCCTCTGTTCCAGCCAATTACTGCCAAGTGGTACCATTGACTCAATGCAGCTATGACTTCCAATATTTGAAAAGGAGCCAGAAAACATTTTAAAATGAAAAATCACCTGATTTTTGTAATTTATTTATTTATTTATTTTTGCAGTACGTGGGCCTCTCACTCTTGTGGCCTCTCCCATTGCGGAGCACAGGCTCCAGATGCACAGTCTCAGCGGCCATGGCTCATGGGCCCAGCAGCTCTGCGGCATGTGGGATCTTCCCGGACTGGGGCACAAACCTGTGTCCCCTGCATTGGCAGGTGGACTCTCAACCACTGCGCCACCAGGGAAGCCCATCACCTGATTTTTTAAAGTTAGAGACCAATCAAAAAGAAAATTATAGTAAAGAAAAAGCACTATAACAATGTGTGAGTCGAATAAATTGTGTTTGCTGGTTATTGCAGCCTGGTTGTCTGTTTGCAACGTCTGGCTTATGGAGTTTGCTTGGAAGAGGGTTGTCAGAGACAGGCTCCAAGAGTAGGCTGGGGAATTTTTATTCCAATTTCTTCAGATACTTAGGATGACATTCACAAATCAGCTGCCCTGGGAAATTTAGCCTTTTATCTCTTCCTGACCAAGTAAAGGGAGTCCAGCCTGGTTTCTAAGGAAAGTTTGTCCCAGGAAGTTCCTGTGCATCTACAATTCATGAGGACTGTGGTACAACTACAGCCTCTTGAATGCCAATCACATTTCCTGGTTCCATAAGCACAAGTAGAAAATGTTCCTGTGGGTATTTCTGAGCAACTTGGTTCGCCCTGAAGCTACAAGGCCTGCTCTGGCTGCAACAAACATTAACCTTCACAGTGTTGTCTCCTTTGGACTTTGAGGACAGAAACTCTGCTGGGAGTCACACAGCTCCCAGCTGAAAATGGTGACACGTTTACACACGTGTGTTTTGAGGAGGCAGTGGATGGTGGTGGTTTGGAGAATGTGAGTTCCAGGGCCAGGTGCCTTGATTCACATCTCAACTCTGTCAGTGAGAAGCTGCAGGGGCTTGGGCCAGTGGCTGGTCTGTGTCTCAGTTTCTGTGCATAACGTGAGGATGCTGAGTCAGCCCTGTAGACACTATAGGGGATCACAGGAGATGGCTCAGTGTTTGGGCCCCTGAAAAGAACTTGCTCACATAAGCTCTCATTATTCAAAATCCTGAAGCCAAGGAGGGTTCTACTTTCTGGGGAAACATCCAGATGAAGGCAGTGCCCACTTGGCTGTTTGGCTTCTCTTGTATTTCTAAGTCCACGTTTGACAACAGCATTCTAGCAGAAAGAGCTCCCAGAGCAGGGAGTGTAGCCAGCCTAAATCTCTAATTTTTTCGAGGCCTGTGGCCACTCTCCTCAAATATACTGTTTGGAGACTCTAACTCTTTGGCTTCAAAGCCCCCAAAGCATGATCCATCTGCAAAAGTATGATGAATTCCTGGTTTGACATTATGAGTGTGGTTTCCAGGATCTGATTTTTACTGAGGACTGTTGGGCACAAAAGAAAAAAGAAGGAAAGCTGTTCTTCTTTAGCTCTGATTCTCTTGCAGAGTTTGTCTTTCCCAGTGTACCCTGCGGACCATCTGCTTCGGAATCACCTGGGTGAGACTATGTGAATAACTCTCAGACTCATCCTAGACCTCCCACGAGAGCACCCTTAGTTCTGGGCAGAGGGGCCCGTTCCTTGGCCTTCATGACTCCTTCCAGCCGTCCTTCACGCATGTGCTCCTCACTGCACAAGCTCATCTGGAGACATGGCCTCCCCAGTGCTGGAGTATGCAGGTGGGTTTTTGTCTCTGGTTCTTGCACAGAGCTCCTAAAACCCTTGGAATTTCCTAAGTGATAGGAGTGTCTTTACACCTGACTTAATGCTAATGAGGTGACTTAGAATCGAGCCCTGGATCATCTCAGGATAGGGCTGAAGGACCAAGTGATGAGACCATTGGACATTTCAGACCCCAGTACCAACCACCAGGGAAGAAAGGACATAGCTGGAGACTGGGTTATAAAAACTCTTGAACAGCAGTGTTCAGAGAGCTTCTGGGCTGGAGAAAGCTTGCTGGGAGGATGGCACACCCCTAGATTCTGGGCACAGAAGGTCCTGCACTCAGGATCCTTCCAGACCTCACGCCATGTGCCTCTTTATCCATTGTTCATTTGTACCCTTTTTAATAAACGGATAAATGGAAGTGAAGTGCCTTTCTGAGTTCTGTGAGCCGTTCTAGCAAATTATCAAACATGAAGATGGGGTTGTGGAAACCCCCAATTTATAGCTGGTTGGTCAGAAGTACAGGTAGCCCAAGATTTGTTGTGAGCATCTCAAGTGGGGGCAGACTTGTGGGACTGAACTCTTAAGCTGTGGGGTCTGTGCTAACACTGAGTAGTATCAGAATTGAATTGTAGGACACCCAGCTGGTCTCAGAAAATTTGGGTGTCATGAAACACACCACTGGGATACCAGGATTCCCTTCCCAACTGGCCCCCAGCCCCCCTTCTAGTCCCTTACACTCTTCTTTCCCCAGTCAGTCCTCCTAAGAGCAGAACTTTGCTGCCATTTTGCATACACCTAAGTCTAAGGCATCACCAAGTGGGGGATGTTTGATGGGAGTAAGGACAGATCTTGGACACATGTGCTGGGGTGTCCACTTCTATGTACAGAAGATCCTCTATGGTGCAAGAAGAAACGGGGTGGAGTGGGGCCTTGGAAGGGAAGGGAGAAGGTCATGAGCTCAGAGTTTCCTTTTGTCTTAGGTCCTACAAATATTAGGAAGTAGGTGGTCTTGACCTTCTGAATCAGAATCTGAGGATGGTGGCTGAGAATCTTGCTGGAATGTTTGCTAAATTTAAACAGAAGTTCTCAACCTTTGCTGTACATCAGAATCAACTGGAAGCTTTTAAAATCATCAGGCCTCATGAATTCCCTGGCAGTCCAGTGGTTAGGACTCCACATTTTCACTGTTGAGGGGCTGGGTTCAATCCCTGACTAGGGAACTAAGATCCCACAAGCCACACAGTGTGGCCAAAAATGAAAAAAAAAAAAAAAAAAAAACCAAACAGGTCTCACCCAAAACCAATGACATGAGGATCTTTTGGGGTGGGACCAAGGCATCAGTAGTTCTCGAAGCTCCCCTGTGATTCCAATATTTAGCCAAGGTTGAGAGCCCTTGAGGTTTGGAAGGCAGATGAACAGTGCGAAGGATCATGGGCAGGCGGTCAGTGTCACAGAGATGGGGATTGTCACAGAGGGTAAATCATGGTGTCCCTAAAGTGACAGCCTCTACTTGGCTCCAGCTGACTACTGCCATGTAGGGAAGAAGGCTCACTCTTGCCGGCTCTTCCCAATTTTCAAGGGAAGCTTCAGATGCTCATATGAAATCTCATACTTTGTATATGTTAGTAGCTAATTCCACACAGTAGTAGTGAAAGAACTACTGTCATGACTTGGTGTTTGGGCTGCCAGTTTGTGCTTCTGAGTTCGTCTTCCTACTCACAGTGTGGTCCATGGGCCAGCAACATTGGCATCACCTGGGAGCTTGTTATAAAGTCAGACTATAAAGGTAGACTCGTTATAAAGTCTACCCAGGCCTACTAACTTAGAGCCTGCATTTTAATAGGATTCCCCAGGTGATTTGCATCTGTATTAAAGTTTGAGAATCACTGATTAACAGGTTAAACAGTATGGTGCCAGCAAAACCCAAACCGTAGGAGTGTTTCTTTTCTGTGCCACCAGTTATTCTGAGTTTCCTGATTGTAGAATTACATAACTCCTGCCGTGTGACGTCAACAATCAATGCCTGCCCTGTGGGGAGACCTGGCAAACAACTCTACCTACTGTTCTGCCCTGGCTCTTCTATTAAAACCAATATTCATGGTCTGTTGGTCAAGTCCTCCTAGCTGTCTGAAAGGTGAAATAGAAGAGAAGATCTTTTTTGTCTTTAAAAAATTAATATTTAATTGTTCTTCCTTCCCAACACTGTCCATTGAGGTCATTAGAAAGAATTGTTTTAAATGTCACGCCCCCTGTCCTCATCAGGTTCACAGATTTACTCAGCATTCTTTCCTCTCTCAGCACTTTTGTCATCCTGATTACGTTTTTATCATTATGATTCAACTTAACTGATGAAAAACAGGCTTTAAAAAGCTGTCATAATGGAAAGAGAATTGACTTGGATGGAAGTTTAGTAAATTATAATTTCAAAGTAAACTTCTTTGTATCTGGGCAACAATGCAATTATGTTCCTTAGAGAGAAATCAGTCTTGGAGGGGGTGTTTATCAATTTTATTAATCATGTTAGACTAATAAACCAAACCTTTATCCCTATGGACTTTCTCTAATATTGCTTGTTTTCTGTTTTGCTGATTTCTGTTTTCATTTTTTGTATTTGCTTCCTTTACTTTCTCTAGGTTTAAAGTGCTGTTTCCTTTCTACTTTCTTCAGATGGAAGCTTAGAGCTTGAGTTTCTTCCTTCTTTTCTAATATACGCGTTTAAAGTTATGCGTTTCCCTCCTAATGCTGCATGAGCTGCATAAACTTCATCTCATATGTTTTGGTATGCTGTTCAGTTCAAAATATGTTCTCCTTTTAATTTTGATTTCTTCTCTGACCTCTACATTATTTGGAAGCATGTTGATTATTTTCCAGGTATTTGGAGATTTTCTAGTTATCTTTCTGTTATTGATTTTCCAACTTAACTTCCACAATGGTCAAATAACACACTGCATGATTGAAATAATGTGAGGTTTTGAGACCTGCTTTATGACCTGGCACGTGGCCCATGTTGGTAAATTTTCTGAGTGCTTAAGAGAGTATGTATGGTACTGTTGTTGGATGTAATGAATTAGACCATGCTAGTTAATTGTGTTACTCAAATCCTCTATATGCTTATTGATTATTTTCCCTGCTTGTTCTGTAAGTAAAGGAGAGGGGTATGTTAATATCTCCATCTGTGATTGCAGATTTGTCTAATTCTCCATGTAATCATCAACCAAAAAAAAAAAAAAACAAGAAACAAAAACAAAAAACGCTGCATGGCTGTTTTAATATCAGATGAAGTAGCTTTAAGATAGACCTGTCCAAAAGAACTTTCTGAAATTATGGAAATGTTATTTGCCCTATCCCATAGGGTGGCCACTAGCCATGTGGCTATTGAGCATTTGAAACATGAATAGTACAATCGAGGAACTGAATATAAAAGTTGATCTTTAATTAATTTAAATTTAAATAGACACACATAGCTAGTGGCTTCTCTATTGGACACTATCACTTTAAGGCAAGAAAAATTACTTAAGGGGGACATTTCATATTGATAAAAACATTAATTTAATAGGGAAGCATAACAATACTAAATATGTATGTACCCAATAATTCTACCCTCAAACCGTATAAAGCAAAAAATTGACAAGCCTAATAGGCTTAGATATGGGAACTTCTAGTATATTTCTTGCCTACAAAATACCAGAACTCTCTAGTTACCAAAAGAATTCATGATCTGTTGTCTTGGCAAGAAAGAAAGCAATTTAATGCCCTAAACCTGTAGTCTTCAAAGAGGCATGTGTATGCTCAGAGGAGAAATGATCCATTGAAATATGGGAAAAGAGTACCAGAACTTCTTTTTGCAAGAGAATTTAACTTCATTTATACCTTGTATAAAGTTCAACACTGGTGCCATATTGGTGTTTGTCTGATGGTTATGGGTGCCACATAGTGCTGAAGGCCTTCTGAGGAAAGAGGAGGGTCTCACATCTTGAGGGCTAGACAGTGGTGCCCTTGCTTATACATTCACTTTCAGCTTCCTGCAACATGTTCTGTTCACATGTGGCCAAGTTAAGTGGATTTACAGGCTACTTTACCTATTTTAACTAACAAACCCTCACCAGAAAGACTAAATCCCTGCAAAGAAATGGAGATGAACCATATTAGTAACAGTGCAAGTGGTAAACAAAAGTAAACCAAGTTTTCATGTCCCCCTTTCATACATTAAAAGGTGAAAATAATCAGGTATCACAGGAGAATCAGTTTAAAAAAGAAGACTCTTTGAAATATAGATTTGCTTCCTCTATAGCTAACAACAAACCTTGCCTTAAGCCTATAGCATGTTAATGAAAGTGAAAAGCCATTGTAATGAACAGAGCACTTAAAAATTAATCATCCACCATAAAGTCAAACCTTTACAATTGGTGAATGGAATTGAATAAAAAGGGTGTAATAATGCAGTAAGCACAGCAAAGGATGCACTTCTTCCATTTCAATCTTCAAATCTATGTGAGGGATCTTTTTTTTTTTTTTTTCCAGCAGTGAGGGACGTTAAAGCCAAATATTGAAAAAAGCTAAACTTAGAGCCAGAACATTGGATTTCTGAATCAAAGAGTCAAACCAAGGGTTTTGAAAATAATGAAGTCTATCCAAACACATCTACTCTCACTTGGAGAGCAAAGAGGCATTTTGAATCATTAACAAATAAAATAAAACATGATTTTCATCTTTACCTCATCCTTTTTCATTATTTTTATTTCATTATAATTTAAAAATATATTTATATATTACATATACATTCATTTATAATGAATGTATTATAATGAATGTGTTATTCTAAGCATACAGTAACTAACTAAATATGCCTGTGTGTGAGCGTTCAGTTTCTAGGGGTATAAAGTCAAAAAATTTGGATACCACTAAAACACTAAGGTACCCTAAACTACTGTCCTTAACATCTAATTCTGTTCCAGCAGAAAAGTAAAAGTCTTTGGATTGCCAATATCTAACTTTAATCTTCACAAAATGAAATTTTCCAAAGCCAGGTCCTAATTTTGAAATACTGCCTTACAGAGCTTCTATAGAATTATAATGTAGAAGTTTCTCAAAATTTATGTCTAGATGATGCCATCAGGCCATGATTTATTCACAACTTGGTAAAATAAAAATGGGTGAAATATTGTCATTCTCCAAATTCAAATACTCATAGTTTCATCACAGTAAACTTTGTATGTTTCCTGATATTTTAAAAACTTACTGTGCAAGTTAACATAAATTAAAAAATACGTATTTAGAATTTATGATTTCTTCTCTTTCATATTTTTGCCTGTTGTTATTCCAAAATCATTTCACTGTCAACTCCATGAATTAAACCTGATGGATGGATAAAGAAGATGTGGTATACATATACAATGGAATATTACTCAGCCATAAAAGAGAATGAAAATTTCATTCTTGCCATTTGCAGCAACATGATGGACTTGGAGGGCATTACACTAAGTTAAATAAGTCAGACAGAGAAGGACAAATACTGAATGATATCACTTATATGTGGAATCTAAAGAAATACAACAAATTAGTGAATTTATATTTTTTGCTATCAAAAAAGCAGACTCACGGATATTGAGAATAAACTGGTGGTTGCTGGTGGGGACAGGGAGGATATAGAGAATAAACTGGTGGTTGCTGGTGGGGAGAGGGAGGAGGGATGGGCATGATGGGGGAAGGGGAGTAGAAGGTACAAAACATTGGGTATAAAATAAGCTGCAAGGATGTATTGTGCAACACAGGGAATGTAGCCAGTACTTTGTAATAACTAAAAATGGAGTATAACCTTTAAAAATTGCAAAGCACTATATTGTGTACCTGTAACTTATATAATGTTGTACAGTAGCTATACATCAATCAAAAAATAGGAGCACACAAAACAAAATGCTTCAGTAGAAGATTTTGCATTGCCACAATGCACTTAATATGATTCAAAACCACATTTCTGACTAAATTGTAAGACAAAACCTACAGATGGTCAAAACCAGTACTTATTAGCAAGTAATGATAACAATAAATAACTCTGTTTATTTGATATAAGGTTGACCAAAACCACCAAGATTGATAAAATATTGAAAATTCATATTAAAGATCTCATTATTTACTTTCTATGTAAGCATTTTTATTGATTGTTTGCCTATCCTTGTGCATGAGGAAGCTGGCCCTGGCCATTTTCTCCAGGCTTTGAGAATGTTGTAAAGTAGGGTATTTCCAGTGGTCAAATTTCATTCTATTTTACAATGATGTCATCATTTCCTTGTTTTATCCTAATTTTATTACATTAGGCAACAGTGGCCACACAAGCCAAGATGCTTTCAAAACTACAAACAAAGGGTATTCATTCTAACTATGAGAAAGTTTGGACAATGTTAATGTCTTATTTACATTTACCCCCTTATTACTCCAAAACAGAGACCACATCAGATAACTAGCTTTTTGCACGAAGCAAAAGAATCAAGTTAAAGCCTCTCCAAACCAGTTCAGCATCCCTATAAAATGACTCCAAGGTGTTACCACAAGTATGAATCACACATTCAAGGACATGAGCTCAGTCAGTAGAGAACTAGAAATTGGAATTGTAGAACCTGATAGCCCCACGCGTATAAATACAACCAATAGAAATTATGGCCTGCATAGTTCAGATTTATTGCCTTTATTGGCATTTACCCTGGAATTCTGATTTTAATATCTACTAGCACAAGTGTTAAGAGTGGAGATTACAAACCAGGAGTTGCCTGCACACGTTTACCCATGTGCTGCTGGAGAGGCCCTGCCAGCAAAAGGATTTGTCTTATGGAAGGATAGAGCTAAGAAGGCAGAAAAAACCCGGGATTCAACTGAACACAGAATCAAGAGAACTGTTGATCCCAGTTCCTATGATTGCGCTGATTTCTTGTTAGTAAAGATTGGTTTTAGAAGGAAAAAGGCAAGCACATTAGCCTCATGATTACCACAAGGGGAAAAATAATTTGTCCTGTATTTATAATAGTGATGAGAAGACATTCTGTTCTTTAAAATATGGCCACAGCTTAAGGTAATTAAGGTAACAAGACAAAGTGTATTATTTTAGAAATGACTCCATACAATGACTTAATTGCCATTACTCACATATTTTAAGGAAATTGCCTCATGAGATAACACCAGGCTACTTCTGCATACAAATTGCAATCATAGAAAATGCTGATGGAAAGGTTTTTATTATTTTTTTATTTTATTTTTTTTTACTTATAATTGTTGTGGGATGCTATGCCTGCATATAAAATAACAACTGATTCCAAATTTAAAAAGAAGGGGAAGTCATTCTGTACAATGGGTGGCTCAGGTCAGATTATTCTTGATAAGATTTAGTCCAAAGAGGTCTCTGCTAAATTAAAAAAGAAAATGAAATCAACCTAGGGTTTCATGTTCAATTTGCTCTTACAGCATTTGTGAATTTATTGCCTCTAAAAAAAAAAAAAAGCATACTGGCCAAAGTTATTGGGAAGTTATTATGAAGTTATGAAAGTTTAGAACTTTAAAAGAGGGAGTCGATGTTTCGCTCTGAAATAATTTGCTCAATTGCTCTGACCCTTTGCAGACTTCCCACCTTCCCTAGATCTTTGCAATATCCTTCTCCACTCAACTCACAACGTCCTTTCTCCTGTGCAGCTTCCACAGACTAATCACTGTTTTTTGTTGTTATTGAATTTTTGTCTACCTAAGGTCAATGTCACACAGCTTGGCCCTTATCTCATCTCATCATTTCACTTGGTTATATCACCCTAATGAGATTACCAGCGAACTGAAAGCAGGGATCATGTCCTTTCATCTTTATATGCTCACGCTATTTTTGGATTGGCTGACTGAGGTGCAGAGCTGTGTGTGGGCTCAGATAGGAGGAGACCTATTAATGCTGCTTCAATTCAGTCTGCGAGGTACTTTCAGGCCCTATGGCAGTGCTGCAAATGCTGGAGGATTCTCAGCAGTTCTGTGAAATGTGAACAGAACACTGGGGAAACTATGGAAGAAAAACAACACACAGATCAGCCTTGAATATTTTGGAGTCGACAGCTCTAGTAGTTTCTTTCAGAAGTATGAAAATAAACTAATAAAATAATGGAAAGAAAGTAGGCTTTAGAATCTGCCATAATCATGCCTGATGTCTGGTTCTATTACCTGTGTGTTGTAAGACTAGTCACTTAGCTGGTTTGAGCTCTTTGTTTCTTCATGCTGTGTGTGTGTGTGTGTGTGTGTGTGTGTCTGGTGGTAATAACTATTTCCCAGGTTTCTTAGGACACGATACATAATGTTAAACCTAGATCCCATTGGATCATCCAATCAGTTGAAGGCCTGAATAGAACTAAAAGTTGACTCTCCTTCAAGTAAGAAAGAATTTTCCTGCCTTTGGACTGAAGCATCTTCCTGGTTCTATAGCAGCTTCTGGCTTTTGGACTTGAACTGGGACATCTGCTCTGCAGATTTTGGACTTGCCAGCCTCCATAAGCATGTGAACCAATTCCTTATAATAAATCCTTTTGTATCTCCTATTGGTTCGGTTTCTTTGGAGAGCCACCTCCTCAAGCTTACTGTCTCAGTTACGCCTTCCCCAACCATCCTAGTAAGGATGCAGAATTTCTACTCCCCATCCCTCCTCTTACTTTAATTTTCTCTGTAGTTTTTGTTTCTACCCATCATCTTATAATTTTATTTCACTTACTGCTTGCCTATGAACACTTCAGGGGAACAGGGATTTTTTGTCCATTTTCTTCCCCAGTGTATCCCCACCACTCAGGACAATGACTGATACATAATAGATGCTTAACAAATATTTGTTGAATGAATGAACTTGAGAAAAAAGCAAATCACTTGTTCAAGAGTTGCTTTTGATTAAATGTTGTTTTTTGACCTCTGCAGATTTCACACATACAATCTATAAGAAATGTGGTTGTAATGGCTTAGACTACTGCCACAGAGTATATTCCAGCATGGAAGGGAAAAAGACCTTCAAGATAATCTCGCCCAGAAAAGCAGACATTAGGGAGGGTACCAATAAATAGAGGGAATAGAATGCATTGGTAGCATATTAGTTTCTTGTGCAGGCTGTAACAAATTACCATACACTGGGTAGCTTAAAACAACAGAAATGTATTCTCTTACAGTTCTGGAGGCCAGAAGCCTGAAATCAAGGTGTTGGGAGGACCATACCCCCTCCTAAGGCTCTTGGGGAGAATTGGTTTCTTGCCTCTTTCAACTTCTTGTGGCTGCCAGCATTCTTTGACTGGGGCCTATACCACTTCAGTCTCTGCCTCTGTGGTCACATCGCCTCCTCCTCTTCTCTCTGTGTCAAATGTGTCCTTGCCTCACTGTTCTTTTTTGTTTGTTTTAATTTTTATTGGGGTATAGTTGATTTACCATGCTGTGTTAGTTTCAGGCGTAAATTCGCTTTGCCGTATCCTTGTCTCATTCTTATAAGGACACGTGCTATTGGATTTAGGGACCACTTGGGAAATCCAGGATGACTTCCTCATCACAAAATCCTTCACTTAATTACTACTTCGAAGGCCCTTTTTCCAAATAAGGTAATATTCATAGGTTCAGTGAATTAGAATGTGGACATATCTTTTAGGGGACCACCTCTCAACTCACTAGAGTTCTGAAAAGAACTGGAGTTCACTATGATTCTACAACGACAAGTCTTGATTGTATTTCCAGCTGCCAACAGGGGGTGCTTTCTGAGAGATGTGAGCCTTTGTCCACATCCTCTTGGGTTTCCCTAGGGACTAAGATTAATCCATGTGGCTAAATTTTAAGCAATTACTTATTAAAGATCTTTGCTCAGGAAGCCATGTGCTGAAAGCAAGATCAAAAGTTTTCTTTAAAACAGGGAGTCATGTGTGGGTCAGTCTTTCAATCCGGATTTTTTCCTCTCATTTCCTATAATCTTATGATAGGCATTCTTACAATCTGGCCCAAGGGCTATCATGTGCTTCAGTCCATGGAAAAGGAACACACTGCACTTTGCACTCAAGTTTATAAAATGTCAGTGGTCATCAAGATCATCTTTTAAGCAATGATGCCATACAAGGACATGCAAAGAAATCTAAGTTCATAATTTCTGGCTGTATTTCCTGGTGCTAGCTTTTATATCTCCTGACTGCATTTTCACCTTCCCCTGACATTCAGGAGACTTGAAACTTTTAAATAAAATTTAATTTGTTTAAAGTATTATAATGGGCACTTTTTAGGACCAAGTGATCCACAATCTATTTAAGTATCCTATATAACTCTCCATTTCCCTGAGTAATTATAAACAACTGTTCTATTTAAATTTTAAGACCACTAAATTTTATTATAGCCAGAAATAGTTTCTTTTTTACTGTTAGAAATGGAACCACTTAAGCCTCAGTCCTCACCATCCCTCGGTCAATAAAATGTCTATTAAAATATCATATACAAATGGTAAGTAATAGCTACTAGGTGAATTCATTAGCCTGACTTTTAAAGCCCCATGAGAATTATGTTTTAACTGGAAGAATGGGGAAGTATTCATGAAATTTATTTCACAAAATTCATTTATTAAAAAATAAATTGCCATTTAAATTCTTTTATTTCGGAGCTTAGCTTTCAAGAAAAAGAGGCACATTATAATAAAAGGAACTGGTGGGATTTATTCAACATCCCAATATCTAAGGTATGTCCTGAGGTCATTAGTGATAGACCCCACTCTTTTGTAATGACCTGACCTTCATGTTGATAACCCGAAGGCACAGGAAGCCAAGGTCAAATCATGCAGTGATTTGGATAAATAGCAGGGATATTCTAAGTAAGTCTTGAAAAAAGGAAAAATCACTGGTTAGCCTGTGGTCAACGTCCTAATAAAACCTGATGGGATAGCTTATTAGACAGTGGCAGACAGTTGTGTGGGCCAGTGAAAAAGCAGGGCTGCCCTCATCCAGGCTGCTCTGAACTTGAGCAGATGTAATATACTCTGAGAGTAGTGGAGGCCCCCACCTGTGGAGAACAGCATTGCTTCTAAAGGTTATGTCTGGGACTCTGGTGTCATCCATGTGAAATCTGGGCTAGAATATACATGCTGCCTAGGTATATTGATGCCAGCCTTTGAATAGGTTTGATTACAATGAATACATGGAGATTTACATTCAAGAGGTAATCATGAGACTCTTAAATATTTTTTAAAAGTAATGATAAAGTTTAGTTTCATTTAGAAAGTGTGCTTGAGCTGATACATAAAGGAAAATGGAGGTAATGAGTTAGCAGTCTCTTAATTGTGTTCTTTATCTTCCTTCATGACTTGCTGTGGAATATTCTACCAAACATACATTGGGTGATCCTTACCTGTGCTTTCTTTTCAAGGACATAAACACAGAATATCACCATTTTACGGATTATAGGAATAGCCTTCTAATAAATCTCCTGGTTCTTTTTTCTAATTCATTGTCCAGTTCACAGAGAGATTCTACTAAAACAGAAATTAGACCATGTGTCTTCAACGGCTGCTACTGTCCCGTGGATAAAGCTTCAAGCCCTTATTGCTTCTTGCAATGATCTGACTGTTTTGAACCCATGTTCCTCCTCAGCCTCACCTCTATGGTAATGAACTTCCTCCATTTCCTCCAATGATCCCCTTGCCTCTGGGCAGCCACACCTGCTGTCCCTCTACCTGGAACCTCTTCCCACAACTTCTAGAGTTCTCACTCTTACTCACACATCTGTTATTGCCTTAGCACTCACATCCTCTAGAAATGATGCATGGTGAAGCTAAGACTCTGTTTCATTATTAACAGGCCATTTATTGGTCCAGTAGTTATACATCAAAGACCACTGATCAAATAAGCAGTTAAAAAGAGACTTAAGATTATAGATGTAGACAATTTGAAATAATTATCAAAGACAGGTTGGCTTCATGATATTTTCTGACAAAGCCATCCATCTGGTCTTAGGTACTCTAAGTGGTGAAAAAAGATCTAGTGCTTCCAAAACTGCCACTGTGTGCTCTAGGCATCTCAATAATAATTTCAAAATCCTTTCAGTAATGAAATTTTTTACTCTAGGTTTTTTTTGGTTTAAAAACCAAATGGCTAAAAAAAAAAAAAACCCAAAAAACAAATGGCTTATCCATTTCCAAACAGTTTGTTCTACTCTCCTCATTCTTTAATATTAAAAAGAATTAAATAAGTCAGTTGCATGTCAATGAGAAATCTAAATGTCAAAATGGATGATTTTTACTACCTCCCTTTTGCTATTGAAGTGTTGGTCCAATGACTCCTTCTAGGAGTGCTCCTCTTAACTTTCCAACAAATCAGTGTCCTCAAATCCACCTACAAGACACTCAGAATACATCTATTGGACAGAGGATGTAAAGAAAGAGTGCAAACTAAGGTAGGTATGTAGGGATCAGGCTCAGAAATCCTAGAGAATGAAGTATAAGTGTTCACGTTCTTTCCATTGCACCGTTGTCTTAACCTGAATTCCCCCCAACAGCCAACAAGAGGAAGGTCAGAGGGCACACATTCCTGAGGAGGGGACATGCACTTGTTCCTGAACCTGAGCCATGCCCAGGGAAACCTGGACAGCAATCCTTTGGGTCCTGGACTTTTCCTGATGATTTATTCCTTTGAAGTCCGTTAGGCTTAAAGCTAATACTGAGGGGTTAGAGGCTTAAACTAGAAATGCATTTGTTGAGGACCTCTTCCCCCCGTCCCAGATATAACCTTGTCCAGCAGCATTATCAAATGGATTGGCTGGGCTCCCTAGGGTGACCTCTCGTGGACCAGTCAATTCACAGGTACAGAAGATACAATCCTAGTCCTACAGAAATTCTCAATAGCCTTGTGGCATTTCTGACGGAGAATGACTTCATGAAGTTCTTGCATGGATTTAAGCATGACCCAATAAGAGACGACATATTCGTAGTGAGCCCATTCTCAAGAGATAGGGAGGGATGGTAGAATGAGAGCAGATGGGTGCTGAGTTGGCTCAGGTCCCACTACAAAATAATTTTTCATTTTCTCAGCCATTAGCCTAAGAGAAGGTTAAAAAGATAATTGGCATTGCTGTCAAGAGGGTAACTGAATTTCCTTGTTTCTTGTTGTCAAGCCTTTGAGAGAACTTAATTTGCCTTTTGACAATGAGGAGAGTGAACCACAGAGAGCAGTGAGCTTTAGACAGTATCTTAAAAAAATTACAGAAAAGACACTGAGAAAGCTGAGGGTTCAATGAAGCCCTTTGGATTCATGTTAAAGGCGACCTCCAGTATTTCTGGAGCCTTCACTCCACTCCACCATCAAATCCTAAAAGGCAGGAGAATGTCCCACAGCAGTCAAATCAGGGCAAGAGCTCTGGACACATGTTCTCTTCCCCTGATTTCCTTTTCCAAACCACACAGAACAGTCACCAATAAAGTGATCTGTGACCCTGCTACATTCCATCCCTTAGCTCAAAGTTGGGCAAACTTTTCTATAAAGAGCCAGAGAGTAAATATTTTAGACATTGCAGGCTATAAGGTCTCTGTCACTACTACTCAATGGGGCTGTTACAACGTGAAAAGTCACAGATAGGATGTAAAGGAATGAGCATGGCTGTGTTCAATAAAACTTTATTTAGTAACACTCAAATTTGAATTTCAAATGATTTTTGTGTGTTTTAAAACATTATTCTTCTGAGTGTTTTTCAATCATTTCAAAATGTAACATCATTCTTACTTCATGGGCTATGCAAAAACTGGCCACAGCCTGGATTTGATCCCAGTTTCAGTTCAGAGCTGTTCAATAGAACTTTCTGTGATGGTGGAAAAGTTGGATATTGGCACTGTCCAATACTGTAGACACTATTGCAATGTGGCCGGTGTGATGGAAGAACTTAATTTCTAATTTTATTTAGTTTTAATTAATTTAAACTTGAATCACCACTTATGGTTAGTGGCTTCCCTGTTGGACAGTGCAGCTCCATAATATTCTTTCATATTATCTTGAAAAACATTCTTATTCCTTGCCTACATTAAAACAGAGAGCAAACAAACAAACAAACAAACAAATCCTTCTGTTTGCTGCTTAAGTTATATGGTTACTGCTCCTTCTGGGGAGATCACAGTTGATGTCTTGTTTTAATTACACAATAAACATGGGCAAACACATAGAGAACATGCAAATACCCATAGCACACATGTGCACCCATGAACACAATGCAGCTCTTCCTTGGCATGCCATCACTACCCAGTGAACAAATAATCATGGAAAGAAAACCATGCTTATCAATAAGGATCTTTCCCTCTTATGCAATGTCTACTATGAAAACACAATATTGGACAATAAAATGAACTTAAAATTTTCTGTTGGTTTCCTCAATTATCTGTTACAAAAGCCTATACTTTCTTTAGCCATTGTTTGCAATAATGAACTTGCAAAACGGACTGAAGGGATGTCCTCTTCTAAAATATGCATAGTGATCATTTCTAAGTAAATTATATTGCAAGCCCTAGGTCATTTCAAATCAAATCTCAGAGCATCTCTGGGCAGCACCTCATGCTGATCTCACAGATCAAGGACAGAGTAACTGACCATTAAAGACAAAAGCATAATATCACTAACACTTAAATAGTTTTGGTAACAAGCATCATTTAGCACATATATAAAGTTCTATTCATTAAACTCTAACCCAATTATAAAGTATTCTTCATCTTAATTAAGCCCTTTTATGGTGAAACTTCTCCTATCATCCCTGGCAGAGGCAACTCAGGGTTAACAAAGGAAATTCTAGAGTGAGAGATAGAGGATAGATATCTATCCTTGGTAAAACAAAACAAAACAAAATAATAGGAAAGAAGTGTAAGTTAGTGGTGGGAAAAAAAAAAAAAAAAGACTTGACCCTACAATCTTAGTGTTGTTTTCAGAATAATGCCAGGCCAGTTAACTCCTTGAAAGCTTTTCAAGGCTCTGTCTGAGGCCTTTTCTTTCTCTTGTTATAGTCTTTCTCTCGCGAACCTCATCCATGCTTGTACATTCCTCCATCTATATCTATATCTATACCTATATCTATATCTATATCTGATTCACAAATCTTTTTTCTCCAGAAGACTTCTCTCAATTCCAAATTGGTATATCTCACCATCTACATCACTTCTCTACTTAGATGTCTCAAAGACATTTCAGTCACACCATGTCCAACACTACCCTGCCCTCATTCCAAGTTTGGTTGTCTTCTGCAGTGATGGGTGACAATACCCATTCAGTTGCACACACTACACATCCAGGTTATTCCTTGACTCCTCCCTTGCCCTACAACCTATCATCAACCCAGTACTAAGTCCTACCTCTCCCCTCCTTATACTTCTCTCCATCTCCAAGTCCATGCTGCGACTGTCTCTTGCCAGAACTAATATAATAGCCCCAACAAATCTCTTGCATCCTGTTTTCCCTTTCCTCCCTTCTATTTGTTCTCCACTTCAATCAATAGAAATCTTTTCAAAACTTAAATCAGGTCATATCACTACTTCCACTGTGGATTAAATCTTGTTAGGATAAAAACCAACATTGCTAAGGCAGCAACCAAGGCTGTTCGGGTTTCACTTCTGTCTAACTTTCTTTCCCCATCCTATATTCTCTTCCTTGTTCTCTGTGCCCTATCTACCATAGGGCAGTTCAGTTCCTTGAACACACCACGGTCCCTGCTTCCACATTGTCTTTGCATGTACTATTTCCTCTCCCCCGAAGGACTTCCTCCATCCATACACTCCTTCTCACTCCACTGGACCCCACATCATTTACTCAGTTATTTCCTACTCAGCTTCAGCTCTCAGTTCAAACATTACTTGCTCCAAGAAGTCCTGCCTGATCTTTACCTTTCTATACCTACCCCATCCAGACAATTCTGGATTTTTCTTCTTGGAACCATGTTCCTTTCCTACAGAGAAGGTATCTCAGTTTTTAGCTACACATTCATTTATGTGATTATTTGTTTTTTGTCACCCCTGTCACTTCTCTGTAAGCTTCACTAGATCAGGGACCATGTCTACTTTACAAACTATGGTTTCTTGAGAAGCTGGCATGGTTCTGGCACATTAATACATTAAGAAATGTTTGAATGGATGAATGAGTACAACAATGAGGATCTGGGGATAGTATAATTACATGGAGGCTGCTGGGTATGGGAAGGTGTATAATGCCAACCTTCGTTGCAAGCCCAAACTACTCCAAGGATTTTGCTCCGTTACAGCTAGTTTTGACCTATGGACTCTGTCAACACCAACCAATATACAGGCTATTGTGGGGTGTGTGTTGTGTGTGGTTTACTAACTCACTCCTTCCTGCCTCTAAGTTACTTTTCTATTCCTATTTTCCCTTGATCTAATTTTCCTCACTTATTCTCTATTGATTTTTTTTTTTTTTTTTTTTTTTTTGCGGTACACAGGCCTCACTGTTGTGGCCTCTCCTGCTGCGGAGCACAGGCTCCGGATGCGCAGGCTCAGCGGCCATGGTTCACGGGCCCAGCCACTCCGCGGCATGTGGGATCGTCCTGGACCGGGGCACGAACCCGTGTCCCCTGCATCGGCAGGCAGACTCTCAACCACTGTGCCACCAGGGAAGCCCATTCTCTATTGATTTTTATCTTTCTCCTCTGTACACACTACTGTCATCTGTGTTCCATCTAATTGGAAACATCTATAATTATACTTATTAATCCCAATCCTAACTGTACCAGTAAAGCTCTGAAGTCCAAGTTGGGAACCAGTTCTGGTGGTTATGTGACAATCCAATAGCCAGTTTGATACACAAGCTTCATTGTCTCAGTATTATTATTATTATTATTGCCCTTGAGACTACCTGTAGTTTCTGTCACACACTCTTCCTCATTCGCTCCCTGCTGTCCTTGAATTCCCCTGAATTTCTGGGCATGCAATAAAATTAAGGTAAATGAAACAGAGATAGAGCTTATTCAGACTCTTAGCATCAAATGAAAATAATAGACAGTGAAATCATGTGGCCAGTATTTAAACCTGTGCTGTGATGTCTTTGGATTTACCTTGAAAGCATTCTTCTGGGAGTAGGTAAATGTCCTGGGGTCTGTGCTTGGTATATCAGCACTGTTTCCCAAGGTCCCCTCTCAGAGATATATTTACATCCATCTGACATTGATTCATGTAACCAGATGGCAGAGGACGGAGCTGGATCACTTAACACAATGTGTGACCTACTTAGAGGTTCAACAATCTGTGGTTTAATATTAAATGAAAGAATTGAGGTTTTGAGTTTAAAAATACAGATTTATTTATTGGTTATCTTATACTCAACATGAACAGTCTGAATGCTGAATGCATCAGTTTCTTTTTTTTTTAACGTCTTTATTGGAGTATAATTGCTTTACAATTGTGTGTTTGTTTCTGCTTTATAACAAAGTGAATCAGCTATACATATACATATATCCCCATATGTCCTCCCTCTTGCGTCTCCCTCCCACCCTCCCAACCCCACCCCTCTAGGTGGTCACAAAGCATGGAGCTGATCTCCCTGTGCTATGTGGCTGCTTTCCACTAGCTACTTATTTTACATTTGGTAGTGTATATATGTCCATTGAATGCATCAGTTTTAACAAGCAAGGAGGTAAGATTCAAAACTGATTCCCCAAGGATGGGTGATGAGATGTGTTGGTAGGTGTCATTGCCAACCTAGTGCGGTGGTAACAAAAGCCAATGAGAACCAGGATTGCCCATTTAGGCACCTAAGGAGCAAAAGGTCACTAGCAGACAATTGTGATGACCTTATGACATGGTCAGAAGTGTCCCATGGTCGTTAGAATGTGCAAATTCCTCAGGGTTTTCTGAACTATCTCAGAGAGATTGTAGAGGATAAGTGCACCCCTTATATAGAAAGCCTTCTTGCTTTGAACATGTTCTCTATTAGAAATGGTATAAATCAAAAGAATATGAATGAATCAGAGAGTCCCATAAAAACAAAGACACAACTGGGGCATGTGCCCCACATCAAGACATACCTGGTTCAAAATGGCCTTGTTCAAAACTGGCCACAAACATGTCAAATCAAATATTAATATTTCAGTATGATATAAAACTGGGTAAAGTGTATATTAATTGATTAGGAAGCTAATATAACATTGTATCAGGGAATATTATAGAAACATCTCTGTTCTCCCCAGTTCACTTCTCATTTTTCTTTCATTTGGTCTTTCTTACAGACCAAAAGTAGAAGCATGATTTCATTAATGAGTCTTGGGATTCAGAAGGGTTTTCCCAGCTGGGGTTTTCAATGACATTTATGAGGAACTGTTTAGGGAGATGTAGGACCATTGTTTCAGAAACTGATCCAGCTACTCATGTTTTGTTGCCACTTAATTTTGCTTTCTGCTGGAAACTGGCATTGATGCAATGATGGCCTTTATGTCCTAAAGCTTTCCTTACCTCTGATATTTTCAGCCTTTTATCTTCATTCTGTCCTTAGGTGTCACTATAGAACTAGTGAAGAGAAATACCCATACTCTTGCCCTTAGCTCTTCAGTATCTTGGCCTCCAAATTACTCCATTCTTGATTTTACTCTAATCTTCATAAGCCCCTGCACCTAACAGCTGGAGGCCCATCCATTCCCAGTATGAGGTTACTGGCTACCTAACTGTTCACTCTGCATGCTGGCTTCTAGCACAGGGCCTAACACATAGTAGACACTCAATAAATACTTGCTGAATGAATGAATGAAGTAAATGGCTCTTTGAAATTTATTGTTTTCCAAATTAAAAATATATATATACAGAGAAAGACAAATATCATATGATAACACTTGTATGTGGAATCTAAAAAAAATGGTACTCATGAACTTATTTACAAAACAGCAATAGAGTCACAGATGTAGAAAACAAACTTATGGTTACCAAGGGGGAAAGGGGGATAAATTGGGAGATTGGGATTGACATATACACACTACTATATATAAAATAGATAACCAATAAGAACCTACTGTATAGCACCAGGAACTCTATTCAATACTCTGTAATGACCTATATGGGAAAGCATCTAAAAAAGAGTGGATATATGTATATATATAACTGATTCACTTTGCTGTACAGCAGAAACTAATACAATATTGTAAATCAACTATACTCCAATAAAATTAATAAAAAAAGAAAAAATAAATAAATGCTAGTTTTTCCCCAAAAATATTTAGGCAAAAATATTAATTCATTCCATTATTTTTAATTGACTATATGTCAAGTACTTAGGGCAAGAATAAAAGGGATGTGGCCCTTGTGTGGAAGTGGGACAGGCAATAAACAAGTAACCACATGAATAGGATATTCTCAGAGTGAATGGTGCCACAAATAAAAGAAAACAGAGAAAGGAGGTTAGAGTCTATTTTGTAGTCTGGGAAGGTCCTTATATGAAGTTGATATTTGAACTGAGGACTGAAGAAAAAGGAACCAGCCACAGGGAAATCTGGAGGGATGGTGGTTGACAGCAGGAAGAGCAATCAAGAGCAGGACTTGATTTTTGTGTTTGGTTCAAGGTAAGGATCCAATTTTGTTTCTTTTCCATATCAATAACCAATAGTCTTGACAGCATTTCTCAAAAAGCCTGACTTTCTCCACTGATTTCCAGTGCCAACTTTATCATAAGTGGAGTTTTCACATCTCTGTGCATTTGCTTATTGACCATCTATTTGTGCCAATGTTCAATTTGCCAATATTCCACCAATATCTTAATTATTATATTTTCATAATGGTTCTTTTAAAAACTATTTTGTTGAAGTATAGTTGATTTACAATGTTGTATTAATTTCTGCTATACCACAAAGGGATTCAGATATGTGTGTGTGTGTGTGTGTGTGTATTCTTTTTCATATTCTTTTCCATCATGGTTTATCACAGGGTATTGAATATAATTCCCTGTGCTATACAGTAGGACCTTGTTTATCTTCATAATGACTCTTTATGTGTGTTGTCTTTACACTCTGTTCTGCTTCAGGAGTGTCACAGCAATTTGGGGGCCTTTGCCCCTCCATGTAAATTTTGGAATCACCTTGTCAAATTCTACGAATGTTGAGGGGATTTTTAAGGCATTGCATTTAATCTATAGATCAGTTTGGAAGAACTCATTTTTATGCTATCGACTCTTCTAATTCCTTAGCTTATTATAACAGGCCTTTGAGGTTTTTCAATAAAATGTTATATACTTTCCCATAACCTTCGATACGTGTTGCTAAGGTTATTAGAGGGTATAGTATATCTGCTATAATATTGTGAATTTTAAAGTTATGCTAGCTGCCTGTTACTTATTTATAGAAATGCAACTGATTTCTGTATATTGATTTTATAGTCAATAAATCTGCTAAACTCATTAATTAAAAGACTTTTTCTGGAAATCCTTTCTAATAGAGATTCATAGCATTTGCAAATTATATTTTTCTTCACTTACTATTTAAATGTTATACCATTTTTTTCTTTTACTTGGATAGAAGGGAATAACAGGGGGCATCTTTGTCCAATAGGAATATTTTAATTATGAGGTTTTCCTTGTATTTGCTTTCATTTTATTGTACACACACATATACATATGTATGCACAAACATTAGTGAAGTTCCTAATTGTGTTGTCTTATCCAAATCTTGTATACTTTGATGATATTTTGGGAGGTCTGCTTGAAATATTGATTACTGAGAGAAATATAAATATTTTCTAGGAGTGGTAGATTCAATACTGTCAATATTTTTGCTTTAACCATTGTAAGAGTACATTATCATGTGCACATAAGTATATATTCTGTTTGAGAACTGAACATTTTATCATTACATGGAAGCCCTCTTTGCTTTTGCTTTAAAATCCATTTTATTTAATGTGAACATAGCTAAAGCACGTTTCTTTCAGTTAGTATTTGCCTGATATATATTTTCCTTTTCTTTCCTAACCCTTATTCTTCAGACATGTTCTTATTAAGCAAAGGAACTAAACAAAAAAACATTTTTTAAATAAAACAACAACAACAAGCTGAACTGACAATTTCTGTTATTTGTAAATGGAATGTTTTGATGTATGTTGTATTTATTTAATTCCTCTGACTAGCATATAGATTTATTATTTCTTTTAGTGAATGTCTACTTGTGGCAAACTCTCAGCCCTTTCTGCCATACTCTCCCCCCACCATCTCCAGTCATCCTGGGCAGGGCTGAAAATGCATTTATTGTTTTCACTCTAAAGTTATAATTTCTCTGGGTATAAAACTCTAGATTGGCAAAAATTTTCTTTCAGCACATTGATGATATTATCCCACTATCTTCTTGCTTCCACTGTTAACAGCTGAGAAATCAATTATCTATCTAATTGTCATTTCTCTAAAAGTAATTTCTCTTTATTTGCTTTTAAGATATTTGCTTTTTCCTTGGTCTTCTGAAATTTTGATATGATGTATTTAGATATAGAATTGTTTAAAATGTATCTTGCTTAGGATTCCTGAATCTATGAGTTTGTGTCTTTCATCAATTCTGAAACATAACCTCTTCAGATATTTCAAATATTTTACTGCCCTCATTTTTGCTCACCTCTTCTCACTCTATCCTTCATGCCTTTTAATCTCTCTATCATATTTTCCATCTCTTTGACACTCTGCTATATTCTGGATAATATTATAGATCTTTTTTAAAAATTTACTACTTCTCTCTCCTTTGTTGGAATAATGCATTGAATTTTAAACATATATTCATTTATAGAAAATCAGTTTGTTTTCAAATATACATCATTTTTAAGTCAATTAATCTTTACTCTTATTGTCAGTCTTAAAAATATCAATACTTGTTTGACATTTTTTTCTCATAATTCCAAAATATTAAGTTTTTACAGGGCTTTTTACACTATCTTTTATTTCTGCTGGTTCTCACTTATGGACTTTCTTTATATTAATTGTAATTGCTTTGATGAGCTGACATTTCTTGGAACTTTAAATGTAGTAATAGCTTAAGCACTGATTTGAAGACAGACTCCTTTATAGACAAACTATGCCAGGAGATCAGAGGATTTCCAGGATGAGACAGATTTACACTAACTTCTGAGTTTGTCAGATGGTGTGAATTGAATTCAGGCTTCAAGCCCACATGAGGGAGAGTTTGTAATCATGAATTCTCAGGAAGAATTTTTTCTACCTCTATTCAACATCTAGTTTTGAGATCAAAAATTTTCCTGCAGTTCTTTGAGATGATAGGTTTATTTTTTTATTCATGACTACTCTGAGGTTGTGTGGCCCTTTGTGGTTCCAGGTTTATGTAGTGGGTCTCTTAATATATTTTTCACTCTACTTCACTTTCTGTTTTCCCACTACCCACACATCATGAAAAATCTAAGCTCAATGTCAACATGACAGATACTTTTAAACTGAAAGACAGCTTTACTGCCCTCTGGGTTCCTGCTTTCACTTGGAAATTGTCCTTTGAGCATTCCTTAATTTCTTTTCCATGGCTTGACTCATTTAAACGTATTTTAAAAGTTATACAGAGTCTTTATTTGTTTTTATTGGAAACTCAGGTCTCTCCAGCTTGCTTTTTGATGTTTTCACATCTTAGATCCTATCAGCAACGGATGTAGGTTTTTATATGGCTGAGGAAAACAGGTGACTTCAGAATCACAGTAATTCTACTAAAAACCAATCAAGTTTGAAGGGCTCATTAGCAGAGATGCAATGATATCCAGGAACCATAATGGCTCCTTTTAGACTAAATTGGCTTTTTTAAAGCTAGAAATAGAAAGAGGGCACTTGAAAGAAGTGGATCCAGATGAACAGTTAGAGAAAAACTTAAAATTTCAAACAATCTCCCATTTAGAACTAACTTTTAGCAGTAATGGAGACTTTTACATTAAAATTCAGAATATTTTTGATCACCCAGATAATATAGATACATTATTTCAAGAAACACTTGCAAATACACAAAATAGAGAGCTGTATAGTACCCCTTGACCACCTTTCCAATCCCAGCTCCTTCCTCAAGTTTACCCACGGTTCAAAAGTTTGGTGTGTAAATGTCCAGAACTTCTCTATTCTTCATATTCATATCTATGCATATACACAGAGAGAAGCATAGAGTTTGTTCTGCATTTTAGAAAAATACATGTGGTATTCTATTTTGCATGTCTGCACATGATTTTCAGTTCTAGTCTCTTGCTTAAGAGTCCAGATATACAATTCTGCATTAAATCATTTAATAGAGACATTGCTTCACCCCCTCCAACTTTCCAAAGTTTCTGTAGAGAAGCTTGACCCCATTCTGACTTTCAACTTGTGACCTGTAGTTTTCTTTATGGAAACATTTAGAAGTTTCCCTCTGTTTCTGATGTTCCAAAACTTCCCAGCTTTGGGACTTACTGTGGATTCTTCCCTTCTTTTTGCTGAGCCTTTCGATCTGGTAACTAATGTCCTTCAGTTGTGAAAAATGTTTCTTATCATATTTCTTTGATAATTTGCTTCCCTCAGTTTTCTTTCTGGTGCCCCTCTCTGTTGGGATCCTGTGCTCCAGGCACTTAGCTTTCTCCTTCCTTCTTCTGCAAAATCAGTTACCTCCCTTCCATTTGACTTCTATCTTCCAATTTTATATTGATCTTCTAAACACCGTTATCTCTTTTGTATCCTTGGACTCTTTTTTTTTTTTTTCATTATCATTTTATGAGAAATCACTTACATATCACTTCTAGGAATCTGTCTCCCAGAAATCCACAAGACTTCTTAAGAATATCTATACATAGTTTACATAAATTTGTTTTTAAATATATGCTCTATATTTTATGGTTTCTGTGGTTTTATTTTTTACATAATTATTATATGTATATATATTATATATATATAGGAGAGATCACTGCTGCTATAGAAGAAAACTTTTGACTTTTAATATTCAAATTTCATCCAGTGTCTAATAAAATTCTTTTTTCTTACATAAGTTTTCAGTTGTCCACCTGCAAGTGGACCTCTCTGGGCCTCTTTTCACATCTGCTAAGTGAAGGTGTAGCTCAGTTTCTTTCAAAACCCTCTGCAATTCTTATTGTTTATGTAATTTTCTAAAATTTTGTACCTTAGGATCACCAGGGTTAGCAATAGCTCTTTTATCCCACCTTTGGATGATTATAAATTTAATTTGTCCACAGCCCATCAACACATTTTTGTGTGAATAATGAGAATAGCAAAGCATGACACTAGAGCCTGAACACATGATGTTGTCAGACCAGTGGAAAAATCCTCTATTAAGTCAGGGCAGATAAATCAATCAGGGGAAATGCCATTCCTGGACATGCAAGCAAACCCTCAAGGTTATGTAATCAAGTTTTCAATTAATATGCTTCCCTCCCACTTTAACTGTGTATAAATTAATAGCAGCTGAAAACGAATAAAGAAAGGAACACAGAGGAAAGAAGACTGGAACAAACAATGCAATACAGCAGAAATCACATTTATCTGACATCTGCACAACAGAGAAGGGAAGGACGTGATCTGAAATTAAAGGGGACCGGATTTTTAAAATAATGAACATTATACCTGGATAGCCAGTGTGGAGATAGCTGTGAAGCAAGCCATAGAGAGGTGTGCTCATTTGAGGATCTGTTTGTGGGTGTCATAGTAGAGGATGTGTGTAATAACATTTACATGTGTTGTGAAAAAAAATCAATGGATTAACAAATTTAAGAGGTAGGTAATGCACATGGTGCAAAGCTCAAAGTGGGCAAGAGGCTATTTAGGGGCATTCATACCCTTATTGTATTGCATTGTAATACAATTTCACTGACAATAAACTATTAAGTACCAACACAGACTTGTTTAGATTAGAGATATATACCAAAACAATGAGTAAGTCTGCCTTTTAAATATGTTTATGTATATATCAATATGTGCAATATAGATGAAATATATATTTTTAAATATATATAAAATATGTTTACATATATATATGCAAGTATGTATCATAGATGGATGGACAAATGGACAGATGAAGGATTGGAGAGCTACTTTCAAACCCACTACCTCAAGTTTCAAGAGAGAAAAAAAATTAAAAACAAAGCCTATTTTCTATTTTACTCCTTGATAAGTGAGTACTATAATTTCAAGATTAGAAATCTATGTGATAAAACAGTTCTCAATATACAATCTGTAGGTTTTCCGACTAAATTAGCTTTAATCCTTAGATAGAATGTTCCTGAAGGCCAGAATCCTGGTAACACAATGACGGCAGTGCAGTGCAGTTGAGGGCCATCCTAGGTGCCTTTATTCTTCATCTTGGGCTCTTGTAAAATCTCACATAATAGCTTTTTCACATTTTAGTTTGCCAGTAGGATTTAAATATGCAGGAATTGTAGTTATGTAAATGATCATGATAAACTCTGCCAACACACTGAACAATATATTTAGGCACAAGGTTTAAAGAAAAGGAAGTGATTATTTCTGAAAGCCCCAGCTGAGCCTCAGTTCTAAGGGTCATGTCAGCATGGAGAGGAGACTGGCAGGTCACACGGAAAGCTTCGCTGGCTCTCTGCTCTCACAGGGACACACATGCACCTATGGATACACCTGTGGGATAAACCCATTGAAATAACACCAGAGCAGTGTCTGTCAAAAGCCAGTCTAATTAATCTGTCTATTAGGAATATTTTATTTTAGAGCTGCTCTTAACATAAGGATATTCTGAGCTCTTACATGTGAAATGGACATTAAAAAACAAATTTCTGGTTATAACTCAGCAGAACTGAGCATAATTTTCAGCCCTGAAACAGCAAAAAAGTCTCCTTCTAAAAATGTGTATTTAAAGGTTTTGACTAAAAATCTTGCTGAAGTATTTGATCAGAGTTCAATTTGGTAGAGAAAATGATAGGAGAGAACAGGAAAAGGCAGGCGCCACCAGGGCAAGGTTTCCTTTTCTTTCCATATGACCCAATCTCCGCAAAACTGTTTGTTATTCACCTCATTACAAACATCTGTGTCACAGCAGGTGTTGGGTTAGGAGAGGACACAGTGTCCAGGAAACCTGCAATCAGGTTAGAAAACTCCCAGGCGACCCATTGCCTTTCAATTGACTCTGAGTGGCTGGCACTGCCCACCGCAGTCCCTGAGCTGCCTGCCCGTGAAATGGTTGTCATTTAAGTCACAGTGGAAACACTTTCCCAAACCACTCTCCCTGGAGGTGTAGGAGCTGCTTTTCCAATGACAGCGAGGGGAGCTGTCCTAGCCTTTCTAACTATTAAAGGAAATAGACAATTTCCTTAGAGTTGCTTAAAAATTCCAGCTCCCTATGGGCTTGGTCTTGAAAGTTTCTTGCATAAATCAGTCTCTTTGGGTGAAGTGCAATCTTTCAAAGATGTCCTTCCCATTTTTAGCTTCCCAAGATGGTGGCTAAGTCTCTATAGAACTCTGCGTCTTCAAAGTGGGAGAAGAGAAGGTGGCAGGCTTCTCTTACATACTCACAGGTCTCTGCTGTGAAGGGCCTGTTCTAAAATTCTTCATGGACAAATGCCTCCTGGTCATTTGGGGTGATTGATTGGTAGCCACTGCTTGAGTCCATGGTCTGGTCCAATGGACCTGGCGGAACCTCTGTCTTGTTCTTAGGCTTCCACCGGGCCCTCACCACCACTGTTTCCCATCACTGAGGCACTCAGGAATGCTCCTGTCCCTTCTAAGGCACACATGATATGGGAGCCTTGAGCCCTATCCAGAATCTTCCAGATTTTGGCCCAGAGGGTAGAAGTCAGAGAGGTGCATACAAATCTTACCTCCTGCTCTATCCTCTCTCCCTTCTTTTCCCCACAACTCCTAGGGTTGGAAAAGGCAGGCTCTCCTCTTCCTCTTGTCACATCCTGAGTGCTAGGGTGGGTGTTTAGTAAGGCTTAGCCCTTCAGGCCTGGAGTTAAAAGAAACTAAAGAAATTTGGAGAAACCCTTTCCTCTCTTGAAATCTCACTTTGACAAGATTTCTGCCCTGCTAATGAGGGTCTTCCCCTTAAGGGAGTCCCAGCCTTGCCTTTCCTGGAGCCATGACTCTGCCAGGGCAGGGTGGGGTGGGGTGGATGGCAGAGAGGGAAGGAGGAAGCTTAAAAGGAAAAGAAAATATATCAGCTTATCATGTGCAAAATAATTTCACTGCTACACAAGGCGGAGTGAATTCTAATTACAGGATGGTAAATGCGAAAGTCTCTTGACCTATAGATGCTTTTGTGTGGCAGCCATGCAGTCTCTGTGCCCTTCTGGACCAGCTTTGAAGATCACAATCAGTGTACTAACTAGCAAGAGAAAACAACCTAACCTTTAAACAGTGTGTAGGGAAGCTCTTTATTGTTCTTGATAGTTCTGAATAATTGATGTTGCACACTCATTAAGATACTGTCCTTCTGCTGAATACTGATTCACCAGAGGAAAACACAACACCGCCAAGCAATAGATGGGTGAAATCTCTTTTTCCCCATTCTTCCCTGGCAATCATTTTATTTAGTAATCTCATGATAAACTAGACTGGACCATAGGTTAGAAGTACTCATTCATCTCTCTTCAAATGGGTTTCCCCCCGATTCCTGACATCCCTCATTACTATTTCAGATTTCTGCTTCTCTTCAAGTCTAGGCTTCGAGAAGGGTGGTAGGTAAGCTATCTCCTATTCCTTACCTCCTGGTCATTCCACTCTTGTTTTGCTCCACTCCCACATTTCCCGTGACCCCTCACTCACACCCAGGGCACCAATAACCTCCTGGTCACTAAAGTCAAAGGACGCGTGATCACTAAAGTAGCGTCTACTGAGTCCTGTAGACACTATGTATCATTGCCTTCATAGGAATGCCTTTTATTCTTCTCGGTTTCCCCCCCAACTCACAGGTTGTACCTTTTCTGTCCCTTTCAGGCTTTTTTTCCTCCACCAGACTTCTTAAAATGAAGAGTTATCTGGAACTAAGTCCTGGGATCCTTTCTCTTTTCCCTCTCAATGCCAAGGATTTTATCCATCCTATGCTTCAATTCAACCTAGATTCATGATTCTCATTTTTTTTGTGCATGTAAGCTACACCTGGAGAATGGGTGAAAACTTCAAGTCACTTCATCTTTTCTGCTTGAACATCTTCTTTTCTCATCACCCTCATAACAGCCTCATACAATATGATGATGATAAAAGAAATCATAAATGAACATGGTTGTAGTCAGAAAGCAAGAGGTACTGGGGTGTCAATTTGGAGTGAAAGATGTGGGCAGGCATTGAGTGCTGCTCCTCTGTGACCTCAGACAAGTCACTTTCACCTCCTGGGCTGCAGAGTTTAGAGAACACGGGTGTGGCTTAATTGTAGTTTTAATAAAAGATTGAATGAGAATTAGCATTTCATTTTCAAAGCCTGAGCCACTTCTTACTTGTTTGGAATAAAAGCAAACTTGGAGAGAAATGTTTCCTACGGAAAATAAAACTTCATCTGAAAACTGTTATTTACCCCAGCAATTTTCTATTCTACTTCATTTATTGTTACTTAAAACTTAGCAGAGAAAAAAATGGCCTCTTTATGGGCTTCCCTGGTGGCGCAGTGGTTGAGAGTCCGCCTGCCGATGCAGGGGACATGGGTTCGTGCCCCGGTCCGGGAGGATCCCACATGCTGCAGAGCGGCTGGGCCCTTGAGCCATGGCCGCTGAGCCTGCATGTCTGGAGCCTGTGCTCCACAGCGGGAGAGGCCACAACAGTCAGAGGCCCGCGTAGCGCAAAAAAAAAAAAAAAAGTTTAAAAAAGGTAATAAATTATGTTTCGGTAGAAAGTTTTGTATACAATGGACGGGTAATAATGTTTGCAAAAGGAACTCTGCACAATTCTGGGAAAAACCTATGCCATAAAACAGTAAGGTTTGTGCCAGTGGTGTACTGGTGAATGTTGAATACACTGTTCTCCTAGGGAAGAACAAAGAGCCTGGTTTGTGGCATTTGTTGATTTCCATGGTGTAAATATACTCGCTGTAGCCAATTTCAAGCTACCAATGTGAGGACCCTGAACAAAAAGTTAGGAAGAGGTGTGTGGTAGGAATCCATTGCAGTGACCCTACAGGCACCAGAGATGTAACTTACCTCCAGGGCACAGGCAATAGTGAAATGTCTTAATTAATTAGCAGTGGTGAATTTGGGATATTTGTTACCTTTGTTTTTATTTTTTGTTTTTTTTTCTTTGTTTTAAATTGAAGTATAGTTGATTTACAATGTTGTGTTTGTTTCAAGTGTACAGCAAAGTGATTCCATTTTATATGGATTATTTTCCCTTATAGAGCCTTTGTTTTTAGTATGATTTTTTAATTGTAAATCTATATAATTTACTTTTCAGTAGTGTCTGTGTTTAACAACTGGCTCACAGAATTCCTGGAAAATTTAAAAATGAGTTCCTCTGAGCTAGTATGACCAGCTCCAGCTCATCAATGGTTTGTCCTCAGAGAATAAAGGAAAATTATTACTGTTTGCTTAAGCAATATTTGATTACATTTGAGTTCTGAGAGGTGGACACTGCTTTAGATGTTTTTTTGCTTGTTAATTTTCCAGAACTCTATGTTATCTATTAATAGACAAATAAAACACAAGGATTCAAATCATTGGATGCTAGATCAGTAGGTGGTAGTTTTCTATATATGTGTGTGAGCTGAGTGTGAGGTATATATTTCCTTTTCTCAGGGAAAAAAAGAAAAGAAAAACAGAGAAGAAGATATTTGCTTATTGAAACATCTTTTATGAACTGAATTGTGTCCCCTCAAAATTCATAGGTTGAAGCCTCATTGTATGTGACTCTTTTTGGCGATGGAAACTTTAAGGAGGTTAAATGAGGTCATAAGAGTAGGGCCCTAATCTGATAGAACTGGTGTCCTTATAGGAAGAGGAAGATACACCAGAGTTTCTGTCTCTCTCTCTCCCACTCTGTGCCTGACTGCAGGTCAAAGGTCATGTAAGGACACAGCAAGAAGGCACCACCTGCCAGGAAGCGAGAAGCCTCACAGAAACCACCCTACTGGCACCTTGATCTTGGACTTCAGACTGAACAACTGTGAGAAAATAATTTTCTCTTGTTTAGGACCCCCAGTTGGAGATATTTTGTGATGGCAGCACAGACTAACTAATACAACACGTGAATTATGAAATTACATGCAATTCCGCAGCAGTAATGTGATCCTTGCACCTCAGGCTTTGTCACAATGTCATGAGGAACTCCTACCTGCTCCTCTGCTGGATAAACTTCCACTTCCTCCTGTAGGTCTAAGGTTACCAGCTCTGGGAAGCTTTCCTTGGTTTCCCCAAGAAGAGTCAGCCCTTCCTCCCCTGTAAAGAGCTCTATTATTATAATGATCATAGTGTTTGGTCCCAACACAAATCCTTTGTAGAAAGGTAGATACATTAGAAATTTAGATTCAGCATCTTATCTTCCTGGGCTGCCCATATGTTAGCCATACCGCTGTTACACTTAAATTTAAATGAAATTAAATATTCAATCCGCAGTTGCACTAATCACATTTCAAACACTAAGTAACTACCTGTGGCTACTGCATTGGACTCTCAGACATGGAACATTTCCATCACTGCAGAAAGTTCTATTGACAGTGTTGCCCTAGACTGTAACTTGAGTGGGGGGTTGGTAAGGTTGCATCTTTTTACATCCTTTTATTTTCCCAGCATGCAGCCTAGTGCCTGCTATGCAGTAGCATTCAATAAATATTAGTTGAATTAAAGGAAAAAATTAACACTATTTATCTAGTTGTAGCTACTTAAGCATTCATGGTTCCTAGAGATCACAGAAATGAACACATATATAAAAATTTATTTTTATTACTGACAAGTAAAAGAAAACTAAACAATTTTCATTTTCCCTGAGATGAGAAAACCAACATGCAGAATTAAGATATAATTATAGAATTTCTCTCTCAGGTGTTCATATAGCAATCTATAGTTGTTAACTCAGAAGCACAATATCGATTCTAATTTATTTTTTCTAGGTCATCTATGCTTCATTGTTCTATAACTGACCCTATGGACTCATTAAATCTTTCAGCATGATATTTATGCAACCTTATTTAATGAGTCCTCCAACACCTTGAATTCTCTGGATCTCATACCTATTATTTTAGTGGCAAACTTCTGAGTTTAATTAACCGTATCCTTCATGGACTAAAGGAGATCATAAAAAGGTCACCCAGTTGGTACACAACTCCATGCTTGCAGACAGCCTCTTTGTTGCCACATTTAAAGATCTTTAAAGAGACACAGAGTAACCCTTGGGAATCCCTTTAGTTATTTAGATATTCTACCTCTCGGAAACTTTTGTTTCTTGCTTAAATCTTTCACGATTTAGTCCAAAGCAGTTCTCCTCACTCTAACTCCAGAGCAAAAGGAGAACAGGGTCATCTGTCACATGCTCTGGAGAAGCCCCTTTCTGTGCTTTAACTGAGATGTAGATACAATCTAAAAGGAGATATTGCTTTTCCAAATGTTCCTTTGGATTTCCTAGTAACCTCAAATAGTAAATAGTAGGGCTGAGTAAATATTATTTGAATGAAAAAACAAAAGCCATAAAAATAATTCCCTAACAAATACAAATAGACCATGGCACAGAGCCTAGTGTGGGCCCAAACTTCTTTCTCATAATCCAGGACAGGACTTTTCAAGTGGGAGAAGTAGGTGTTAGTTAACAAGGATGCTGTTCTAGAGCTGGGGGAAGAGAAGGATTTAAGAGGGGAGAATGTGGAGAGAAAATGTGGAGGGAAGAGGATCTCAAGGGAAGCAAGACCACTGGGTCTCTGGTTGAGCTCAGCATCAGTACACGTAAGCTGGGTGCCTGTGAGTGGAGATGTGAAGGAAGAAGGCAAGTCAAGGTTGGGAGGAGGTGAGGGTGTCTGACCTCAATCCCGATGCTTCACACAGGGGAGCAGTGCATGTTCAGCAGGTAGGGAAAAAGGTTGTGTCAAATCCTTTGAACCCACCCATTCGGGCACCACCACGCCTCAGAGTCCCCCCTCTGCTTGGCAGTGCTTTCCCGCTGGATGCGGTGAACACAGAAAACAGCTGCTCACCTCTCAAGTACAGGCTTCCTGGAGTTAAGGTCTGTTTTCACTGGGCTGGAAATTTTCTAACATCTAGTCCTGAGAGATGTTCTTCTCCCAGATGTTTGTTAAAAACAAGTGATTTTGAGAAACTTGAACATCCTGCCTATGATGGTTAATTCCTTTGCTCCTGTGACCAGTTTGGAGGCTAAATCCCTGGCAAGATTTGGTCATGATCTTGTGGAGGCTGGGGTATGCCACCAGCAAACAAAACAGGCTTTGTTATATGTGACAGGTGTCTACCCCTTCTCACCACTCAGAGACCTGCCTCCTTCAACAGAGAGGATGGGAGTCTCTCCATTCTACATATGAGTGTACTGAGGTACAGACGGTGCACCCTTATTGCTTGCCTGCCCACGAAATGTGAGAAAGTGATCTCACACCCCTGACAACTAGATCACAAAATCATAGCTTCTGATATTTACTGAGAAAACTGAAGGATACAAAACATGGGGTCTCCAAGGTTTGGCACTTCTTGTATGACTTTAGTAAAGTAATTAACCTTTAAAAACTTTAGTTCCCTCAACTACATAATGGCAAGAATAAGATGACACATGTAATGTGCTTAGAAGGTGCTTGTCAACATAGTAAGTGCTCAGTAAATGCTAGTTGTTCTTGCTTTTATTATTTAAGTGTCAGGAAAAAAAAGTTAATGTCCTTCTATGGCCTTGAATTGCTCTTTATTTGTTTTACAGATTGTAGGAACTGTGGTTTTCATGCATTTGTACTCCCTATTGAAATAGGTATAGCTTAGAATAAAGCAAGCACTTAATACTTGACATAAACTTATGATTTTCCAAAGCTATACCATTAGCATTTTTAGAAATTGGTCATTTTATTTATTTATTTATTTTTATTACCATTATTTTTTTAATTGGTCATTTTATAGCTCTTTATCTAAAGGTTAATACATATGCACAATGAGCAAACATCCCTTTTTTTAATCTTGCTCTACAATAACTTGTATTTATTAAAAAATAGAAGTTACCAGGGTTAAAAGTATGACTAAGCTGTTCAGCTTCACATATTAATCTTTAGTTGATAACAAGGAATATATTTTCATCCCTGAAGGTTTGCATTCACAAATTTAAAAATGTGAAATTTCAAGTATTTATATGATGAGTATTCTTGGGATCAATTTTTTAGTAAAAACTCATTCTTTTCTGGCAAATGTGTGATGGCTTTATGTACAATTACTTTTTATTCATTCATTTTGTTTTCAGCTTTAGTCTATCAATGGAGATGTTTAAGGTGTGGAAGGAACCTTTGGGGAAATATTAAATATGGTATGAAATATACTTTCCATACACCGCTATAAAAGAAGAATATTTTGTTCTTTTTCAAATACAAAATAGTGTAATTATTTATTTTTTTTCTATTTTAGCAATGAGACCTATTTTTCCATGGAAAATGTGAAATTGGTTTATTTTTATGTTGTCTTTTTATATGTGGGAAGCTAAAGGGGTCAAACTAACCATGTGACTAAAGAATTTTTTATAATGTCCAGGTATTGTGGGAATATCTATCTTTTGAAATAATTTTTTGCTAAGTAGGAAGGTCAGTTGACATTCTGAACGGAAATCAGGTTGTGAACCAGCCTTCACAAGCCTGATGGAGTACAGTGACACAAATGTAACCTTTACGTCTCTACTGCATTTGTTTCGAAAGACAAAACCCAAGTCATGTGTCTGAGCTCCACTGTCATTTAACTCTTCTGAGAGAATTCAATACTCTATCTGGGTTGTTAAATGTTTCACAATAACTCTCAAAAATACGGGACAGGAACAGCAAGTGCAGCAAAATATAATCCGCTGATTCTTATAATGGATGACTTAAAAGGTAGCCTAAACATTGATAGCCCAATGAGGAAGACAGCTTCCAGGTCCCCCTGACGTCTTCCTGGGGAAATTGATAGTACTCGCCCCTCCTCCACCCCACCTTCCAATGTGAGTTTTATCACAAGGTCACCACAGGGACGAGATCATCACTGCTGGGAAGACATGGACAGAAGTCATAGCTAAAAGCTAAGGGCGTGGCTTAGCTCTCAAATGACATCCTGTGCTTCTCTTTCTAGTATAACAATCAACAGTACAAAATAAAAAGATATCAAAGGGTCAAGCTCTTGATTAGGCAAAAAAATTAAAATACAATAAAACACCATGAAGGCAGTTTAAAGCTTTTCCTTCCAGGTGTTCCAGCCAGGAGGAAGGAATGTACTAGATCCCTGCTGGTTAAATGTGGTCCCTGGAGATGTGGCATCCAGGACATTCCCTGGGAGTGAGTCAGAAATACAAATCTCAGGTGCCATCCAGACCTACTGAATCCGAATCTGTATTTTCATAAGATCTCCAGGTAATTCATTTTTTCATTCAAAATGAAAATAATTGAGCTAGAGCATCACTGTATGTGGCAATTGATATAAAGGATGAGAAATAACTTACACCTCTTTCTCAGTAAAATTGTTGTTTTCACTAATTCTTCAACATATTTCTGAAATGCAGTGTTTCACAAGTCAACAAGTGCTTGAAGACAAAAATATTATAAATCTCACTACAACCCTGTTTTCAATATATCAGAATAGAAGTTTTTTTTTTATAATCACTATAAAGCCTCTTTTCTCCCTGAAATATACACCCATTGCAATGGCATAGTCCAGTTTTCTTATTAACAAAGGAATCCAATAGATTTCATGATATATTTCCTCTAGCAAGTTAAAGTCCTCTTTAATTTTCAAACTTCAATTTGCTCTAGCCAGCAGCCCCTGGCCCAAGCATCCCTATTGGTTAGATATTTTCAAGAGCTCTTGATTCTAGAGAATCAGGAACTCCTGAGCTATCCCCTTAACCCAAAAATACTGTGTAGGAATACAATGACTTTTACTGTAGTTTTAAAAGGAGAGGAGTGGTAAATTGAGTGGAGTGAGTCAAGAAGACTCCCTGAGGGTTAATTTAATCTCACTGGATTTTAAGGTAATAAGATTGGAAACCAGTACTGTGAGAAGGAGGAATTTTAAAAATGTTTCAAAAGTGGAAATAATAGTGTGAGTGTAAGAGAGAAAGATCAAGATCAAAGGGGAAGCCAGTTTAGCAAAGAGAGAAACAAAAAGACAAATGAAGAAGAAGAAAATATGGAAGAATGGAATTTATGTCAGGAGGAGAGAGAACAATGATGAAGCAATAAATACCTGAGGAAGGCACGTAAAGATGAGGGAGGCATCACCCACCTGAACTATAGCAGGAAAAAGATGGGAATGTAAAGAGAAGGGGGGTGAAGAACAAAGGAGCAAGTCCACGATGCTTGTAAACCGGATGGCTACATGCCACCCTTCTCTCAAAAGCGACCCCTCCCATCCTGTCCTACCTGGCCGGAAGGACACCGGTCTCACTGGTCATCACTTGAGAGCTTGAGGGTTGGGGGGAGTAAAGTTGGGGGAAACAGAGGGATCCTCATGGCAAGTTTCCGACAAGAATGAGGAGGAACCGTCCCCCTGTGTGGAAAAAAAGGGAGGCTGTCATTTTTGTGACATTGAAACTGATTTCTGAGTCATCTTCTGTTTCAAATTATCTGTCTGGGAGTTCTCTTTGAGTGCCTTTTAGAAGGGAGATTTAAAACCTCAAGCTCCTTTATCTACTTCAACATTTCCCATCAAAAATGCAATGGAATTGGCAATTGAATTCTCTTTCATTCTTCTCTACCTTTGTAAGAATTAGATGTTAAGTATGATCACAACTACTACTTTTGAGAAATACTCCACAAAATCTCACTACTGTCAAGAAACCTGAGAAAAGACTGCACTGAGTCATGGACAGCAGTTGAACAATGCAGCCCAATGAGTCTGAGCTTAATGGCTTTACTTTTCTCTCTCCAAGAGAGAAAACTATTTTTTAACATACAAAATTAGTTTTGTTAGCCCTCGACATGTTTCATTCAAAAAATATGTATTGAACACCAACTACGAACCAGGAATTGCTCCTGGATGCTTAGAACTCAAGCACCAGTGAACAAAACAGTCAAAGCCCCTGCTATCATGGAGATTACATTCTAATGGGGAGGGACCAACGCTGAGTGACACACTTAAGAAAGAATTCAGTGACCTAATGAGGGGTGACAAATGCTATAAACACCAGAAAGTAGAGCAGAATAAAAGGGAAAGGAGATGCCAGGGATGGGAGAGTGGTGGAGGGTGGTGTAAACTTAATAGTGGTCATGGAAGGCCTTATTAAGAAGACAGATTTGAGCAAAGACTTGAAAGACAGGAGAGAGTTGCCCAAGCATACACTTGGGCAATGAACATTTTGGGCAGAGGAAAGAGTCTGTGCAATAGCTCAAGGTGGCACTGTCCTGGCTTATTGGGGCCCAGCAGGGAGCCCAGGATGGCCTGAGCAGAGAATAGTTCAACGAGGAGATAAAGAGGGGCTGCAGCTGAGTGGGGTCAGATCATGTCAGACCTTGCAGACTTTTATTCTGAGAAATAAAAGAGCCATGGAAGGGTCTTGAAGAGAGGAGTGGACTGATTTATGTTCTCAAAGGATGACTCTGGCTGCCACGTTGGGAGTTGATTGTGAGTGGCCACATGTGGAAGCAGGCTATTTAGAAATCCAGGTGAGAGATGGTGGTGGCTTTGGCTAGGATGGTTTACCTGCAGTTGGCAGCTTAACAATTATAAAGATGTTCTAACTGCTTCATAATATTTTGCAAGTCCTAGGGTTGCTTTGATTCCATTGAAAACAAAGACCCCTGTAAAAAATTTAAGAATTAAAACAGCTCATTTTGTATTTCCCAAAACCTAGTGAAATCCTTTTCAACTAAAGCTAGAAGTTAACATAGTTCCTGTTTTCTGTATGTCACAAAAAACATTTACGTTCTGCTGGCTACTATCTTAGACATGATTTTCCATATACTTGCATGATTAACTAGGTCAAAATCTATTTTGATGCCCAAATGGTTAAACATTCTAAGATTCCCCCCAAGTGTATCAAGTTGTGTGTTTGTGTGTGTGTGTGTGTGTGTGAAATGGCCATAGAGAATATGTAGTGGAGAATCTATCTAAACTAACAGAAATGTGATGAACTGTTTACTATTCTATCATAAATATTAGCAAAAGATAAAACCAACTCTATGGATAAAACTCTTTGAAATATTAAAATATTATTTGTCTTGGTTTCAGCTACAAATTCAAATTCCTTGTCAAATTCAAAGATTATCCTCAGCAAATGATTATAATAAATGAAAAAGCTTGTGTCAATTGATTTTTGTTGACAGAAAATGTATATTCAGGATTCTAAGTGGTAGATTTGTTACATTAATCTGGCTTTAGGCATAATACTGGAAAATAGAGAAAGTGACTCTTGCTCTGAGAAATTGCTTTCCTATTTTGAACGGAAACTTTCTTCAGTATATGCCCTTTTGCATTAGACTTTTCTCTAGTCTCCACATACTGCTTCATCAAATATTTCAAAGCACTAATACATTTCCTCTTTGGATATTCTACAGGTAAATATTTCTCTTGGTTTGAGTTTGGCCATTCTTCCCCTTAAAATGTCTAAGGTCATAGAAAAATCTGATAGTGGTTTCCTGAGATCAATTAAATTCTTACATTTAATAATGTATTTGACTATTTTTGTTATGCTGGTTATACCAAAGCAGGGGTTTAAAAACAAACTAGAGATACATTTGGAACAAAACATCTAATGTGTGTTGGTAAAATTCATATAAGTTGTGCACAATGACAGCACACGGAGTATAAACAGAAGTAAATCCCAAAGGTTCTGTGGTTTATCCATGGTTGTGGACTTCCAGTTTATGATAGGAAGGCAGATGAAAGTCAGTGAGATTGAAGTGCATCTCATCCTATCCCTGATGCTAAACTCAGTGCTTGTTGGGAAGACTCAACCCCATCAACACAAACACTGGCTACTCTAGCAGGTTGTGGGTATTGTCTTTGGATGCCCTCCCCTCCATCCAATACACCCATCACTATACTTCCGTATTTTCTCATCTTTAGGAAAGGAAAATAAAGACAAAAGAAGGGGAAAGAAAGTTAATGGGATGGAGAAAAGGGGGAGGAATCAATGGCATCCATGGGAATCTCAGTCCCCATTCTATTTAAATCTCAAACTCAGTTGTTTTGCAGGGGCCAACAGATAACAGAAATCCATGAAGCAGCCTGGGGAATGTCCTGCAGGCCTAAGGAGCAGCCTCTTCTCTGCTCTAGAGATTTGTTTCCATGTTGGATCCCTATAATCATATAATCTAATTTTTAAAAAGAAAAAAAATTAATAAGAAAATTTCTGATTTAAAAATAATAGTGTGATGATTTTGTAATGTGCCACCTTGGCTAAGCTGGACATATGCCAGGGTTTCCTTCCTGTATGTTCCCAGTTAGAGTGGGTTACAAGGAAGACTCTCCCAAGAGTTGGAGGGCTGATGAGAGAGGCAGCAGCTACTTTGTAACACACATGCACTGTTGCTGATCTGTTGACTTGTCTTGTTGGGGTGAAGCAGCAACTGGGCCTGTAATCACTTTTCCTTCTCCTTGGGTCTTCCTTTAGTTTTCCTGACTCCTGGATCAGGTGCATTTGTGTGTGTGTGTGTGTGTGTGTGTGTGTGTGTATTTAGCTCTGTGACAGAATTTCAGCTTCTGCAGGTTATCCTAGTTGCCAAGCCCACGCATGGTCTTCTCTTCCAGACTGCCTGCCTGCCTGCCTGCCAGGGTCCAGCATTAGATAGAGAGATGGCCTTGTGGAGATTGCATAGCCTGCCCCCACAATTACATGAGCCAATTCCCTGTAACACACACACACATAATCTGTTACTGGCTCTGCTTCTCTAGTTGAACCCTGACTGATACAGATATTCAAATGATGTCCAAACTGACACTATGTGGGAATTTTATATTTCTGTTAATGGCTGGTTTGGTTATTTGGGCCATCTTTCTCACTGAAAACAACTAGAAAAGATGAACTTGATATTAAAAACTATATTCTTTAAAGAAACTAAGAATCACAAAAATTTAAAGAGTGATCAGGCCCAAACTCCAAGGAACATCAAACCTAGACAGGTAACAGGCAGGGAAGCTGCTTTTGTCCTGACAGGCTTTTGCTAATGCTGGATATTTTGAATTCATCTTTTGACAGCCTTCTAGGATGAGGACAAAATTCAAAGCCTGTGGCTGGCCAGGAATGAGGAATCTCACAGGAAAATTTCCTTACTATAAGCCAGACACACAAATTGTAGATTTGAAAATAAACCAAATAGAACTTCTAGAATTACATAAAATTCAAAAGCTATATATAATTAACTCAGTGGATGAGTGAAGTAGCAGTATAAACAAAGAATTAGGGAATTAAAATAAAGGTCAGAAAGAAAATTGTCCACAGGGTACCATAGAGAGGCAAAAAGATGGAGTATACTAGAATGAGTTAAAAGAGGAGATGGAATAAGAAGGTCCATTTTATTTTATATGTAAATAATGTGATGGAAAGAAATTTTTAGAAAGTGTGATAGAAGCCAATTTGCTGACACGATAGCTGAGTTTTTACAGAACTGATGAAAGCTATCCATCCAGCCACCTCAAATGCATATTTAGATACATTATAGAAATTTTCATAAAACATAAGAAAAAATTCTAAATGCAAGCAAAGGAGTAAAAATACAAGTTATCACCAAAAGAATTACACTAAGAGTCAGAATTAGCTTCTCAATAACAAGAGAGACCAGAGGACAGTAGAATCTCATCTTCAATGTGCTAAAAGAAAATAGCTGCCAACCTAAAATTTTATACCCAGTGAAAATATCATTCCAGAATAAAGGTAAATTAAAGACATTTTCAGAAAGAAATCAAAACAAACAAACCAAAAAACCCAAGGAGTTTATCACCAGTAGACTGTATAAAAGGAACTTCCAAAGGATGTAGAAGATAATGATCCCAACTGGATGATCTGAGACACAAGAAAGAATGTCTAGCTAAGAAGCTTGTGAATGAACACTGCCTGTATAATATAGAATAATAATGTCTTATGGGTTTAGAAATCTATAGAATTAAAGTTAATTTCAAAAATAAATCAAGAGGAGAAAAACGGAGTTAAAAAACTATTTTAATATTTGAGTATTGCCTGAAGGAAATCAAGCATGTGTAAGTTTTACTTTCAAGAAAATAGTGAATGACTATATATTTTTTTAAAGGCAATTCTTCACACTGAAACAAAGGAAAATGAAATTTCTTACACACACACACACACACACACACACACAAACAAAAAAGCAAACCAATGGGTAGGTCAGCCAAGACTTGACAAAGAGTAAAACATAAAAGGTAAGCAGCCAGTTAGCACTCTTTGGTCTGGCTTTTAAGAGAGGGTCCAATGGTTGTTGGCAGGGAGAATGCACATTTCCCCATCAAGCAGCAGAGGATTAGAGGAGGCTCAAATGAATCATGGAAAAGAGAAGCATCTACTTTAAATCCCCAAAGTAGTCTCTTTCTCCCTGAGCACTGGGAAGGCAGGACTGAAATAGCTGCATTTAGGGTTCTGTCTCAGGACCCAGCGGGGGGTCTGACAAGACTAACTTCATGCAGAGGGATGAGTCACTCATCCTGTTACAAAGATGTCGGCAGGGAAAGGAGGAAGATCAGTCTATATTCCCCTGGTGGAGGAAAAAATAAAGCCAGTAGCTACATGATGAAACGTTTTTTGGGTAGAAATTAAAATTCCCTAAAGCTTCTTGGAATTCTCTCTTGCTGATGAGCTACATTAAAACAGAAAATGTGTGTGCTAAGAAGCATTAAAGACAAATTAAATGTCAGAGAAAAAGTAAATTACAGATTTATCGACTGTTTTATGAGGTTATGGAGATGGTTCGTTAAAAAGTCCCCTCAAAAGAGTAAGTAAACGTTATAATTGATAGTAAGGTGAAAGACACTGATGAATGGGAAGAGACATGATGCCATATAGTGTATGTTTTTGCCATAAGTGAAAAATTAGCCTTTCTTGGTTTCTAGTTAAAAACTGTGTATCCCACCTACAAAACACTTGAAGGAGGAACTTTATTCCCCTCAGCAACTTCTGGCAAAGTTTGGCATGCTTTCCTCTTCATAAGAAGATTGCAACTAACTTTAATATTACCTACTACAGTGTCAACTCAATTTCCTTGTCCAACATTGAGTGATGGAACAGTTCATAAATTTCTAGATGTCATAAAATCACCCCATCTTCTCATCCTTCTGACTGAATGGAACTCACTCAGTTAACCTATTTTATAGATACTGCTGGTCATTCATTTCCTTGAGTTGGTCTTCTTTCTATTTTGTTTCTACTTTTGTTAATTTCTACTTTTGTTAATTTCTAATTTTTGTTAATTTCCCTCATATCTATGTCAGGCTTCAAAGGCTACTCCAATACTGCTGTGAAGAGGGATTATTTCGAAGCAGTGCTGTTCTATTTCTGGTCCACATCCAGTAATTATAGGAGCACAGATAACTGCTCTGCTGGCCTGGCGTTTCATTTGCTCAGTTTGCCATCCCATGTTTTAGTTTTTCTCCACATGACCTACACTTGATCTTATTGTTTTATTTCACTGTTTATTATTGCTCTTTCTGGTCACGGTCATTTCCCTTTATTAGCCACTGTGTCTTACAATATTAACAGTCATGGTTTCTTATTATATTATTAAAGTCATGGTTCCAAAGCACAAAATGTTTAGGCCGTGAAGAAAACCTCTCAATAAATGCTTTAGTTTGACGTGGAACCAACAATCTTCAAGGGCAACCTTCAAATCCAGACACAATAAGATGGTCATTAAAAGCAGCCTCATGGGTGAAGAGCAAAGAGAAATCATTGTGGTACCTATTTACACTCAAAAATAAAGGCAACAGAATGACTAAAAATTCATAGAAACACTTCAGATCTCTTTCTCAGGGGCCAAAAAAGAAATGGAAAATTGCTATACATATGGTAGGGTGCACACTGTTAATTACCTACCCAACTGTTATCTCTCCTCTAGTTTTTTGATAAGAAAACATCAGTTTTGTTCAGGTACCTGGTGATCTTGGAATTGAGGAGAAGGTGAAATCCCTCTACCCTTTTGAGTAAGTCTTAATTACTCTAAGCCAATCATGAAAATTACATTCTTATGCTCATAACTGGCTTAGAAATGGACATGGACACAATTCTAGCCAGTGAGGGGAGGTCTATTGAGGAGATTTAGGAAAGTTTTCCTCAAACCTATAATCAGTTACAAGATGAAGACACTCCTTTTTCTGGCTTTGAATAGTTTTCTGTAAGGTTATGATGCATGGAGCTAAGGCAGCTGTCTTGTGACTGCGGGTTTACGGCCTGGGGATGAAAGGCAATAAACTGAGATAACACTGTGGAAATTCTGAAAAATACCCTGATTCTTGATGAGGTTATTGAACCACTAAATTTACTATTCTTCAAGTTTCAATACCTCTGAACTTCCAGTAATGTGACTTACTAAATGATATTATTGCTTAAGCCAGTGTTAATTGGGTTTTCTGTAAAGCTGCTGCTGAATACACCCTGACTGATAAATTTTCCAACAGTTATTAGTTCTTCTAATGTTTGGTTATATCCAATGAAGAAATTTACTACTAAATTTGATTTTAATCATGGTGAGTTAGAGCAGTAACATAAAATCTTTGTAGGGTTATTTATACTGATATTTATGTAATTTAAACACATTTGTGATTACATTTTATTTATGAGTAAAGTAGCTGACATTTCTGGACAAAAATGAAAACAAAACAAAACTGTGTGGGAATAACAATATTTTCCAAAAGAGATGTCTTAGAAATATAAAAATTGGCTAATGAAATATCAACCATAAGCTAAGTATACCATACCAGTGTACAAAGTAAAGACAAATTGAAATTCAGACAACATGGATTGAAAATGTATGTATTTGAATATATCACTCATTATTCTTAAGGTGTTTCTGAAATTTCAGTCAAACCTGTATCTTTGGCTCCAAACCTTTGAGCATTTAAAAAGAAATCAATCCTAAATGGAAAATACTGCAAAGTCTAAAATTATGTTAAAATGTATTCTACCTTACTAGTGCATAATCAACTTGAGAGGGTGCCTAAGAATATTTAAATTGTATTTATAAAAAAAACATAAAAAATGTATTTTTATATAAAAATTAAAAACATAATTTTTTATTTATATAAAAAACAAAAATGAGCAGCATATCTCAATAATTATTAATTCTTAGATTTTCACTACTGTTTGAGAATCTATATTCCCAAGCCTAAAAACTTTGTGTTAAAAATATTAAATAAACGTTCTGCCCAATAAGAGCAGAAACAACCACAAAAATATATTTTAAATTAGCCACAAGCAATCTATAAGAAGTATATTGAACAGACTATACAATGAAACAAAACTAACATTTGATCTTTGCAGAAATGTAATAGCAGTGACTTTTAGAGTAGATATTTTAAACTGCAGATGGAAGAACAGGAAAATGGAAAATCACGTTTTTCACAACAGAAAAATATTCAATGATGAATCAAAATGGATAGAATGATCTAAAACTGAGATTATGCTAACCTGAAAGTATTTGATTTACAGATATTCAGTTGGTTTAAAGTTAGTATTCATAGAATGATTGATTTTGACCAAATAAGCATAAGGTAATTTTAAAGTGGAGCCCCAATAAACTAGTATGATGGGTGAAAAAGCATTTGTTTTTTTCTGGTTTATGAGAATATTTTGTTAGTTTAAAAACCAGGGTGACTTTGGTACAAGACATCCTCTGCTGGACAGAGTCTGCCACTACAATATTACATCATCTATTTAGAGCTGAAGAAACTTGTCTAATTTCTCTCTTTCCTGGTGGGGAGGTGGTAGTGGTGGTGGCGGGGGGAGGTGTGCTTTAAAAATATCTATGCCTGAGCTACATCCCAGACCAAATGAAACCAAATCTCAGGATCTGGGTTTCGTGCATTTGCAATTTTTAAAGATGACCGGTGATTGCTATCAAGATTTTTACCATCATTGAGAAAGTTACATGAGTTTCACATGCAAGAACTTGTCTGAGACTGTGTGAGACATACCTGAATGAGGGAGTTTTTATTCTAATTAAATGGAAAGAAAATGAAATCACTGTGTATTATTATTCCATTCAGTTTACCTTGGGCTTTTCGTCCAGGATCTGCTGACGTATCTCTTTGTGTTTCTCTACAAGTTTTTCTTGCCGTTTACTTTGTGCCTCTTCTAACTATAAGAAAGTTACAAAGAAAATCATTTTCATCTAAATATTCAAGTGAATGTTTTCAGAAAAAATTAAAACTTTTTCAGATCTGTGGCATATGTTTATTTCATATCCTGGTCAAGAACTGACCTTATAAGGGTAGGAGACTGAAAGTATTGAAGCTGGGTGATGGGTACACAGAGGGTGGGAGTGAGGTGACTGATGGATTATACCATTCTCATATTTTTGTTAAGGTTTGAAAATGTCCATAATACCAATTTAAAAATTAATGAAAAACCTTTGGAGGTTGCCACCTCTCTACCATTTGTGACAACTAAACGTTCTTTTGCGGAAGGTCCCCTTGACATCATGTTTCTGGGTTCCTGACTCTAGAAATGATTCTTAACGTCTATCTTCAGATTAACCTTTCTACATAGAGGTTTGCAATTAAACTTGCAGAAACACTGATTACAGACTGGCTGCTCTGGGAAGTAGCTCTGCTGGGTGCTGGTGATAAAGAGTTACAATGAAGCACGGCTTTTCTCTCCATAGGCTCACATGGTATTTATCAAACATTCATACATGGTTTGCAAAAGAGAGAGAGATTCATCGGCATGACATACCCTCTTGATGTACTGCACCACTTCCTGGATGTATGACCGGATCATCTCTGTCTTTTCCCTGAAAGCAAATGACAAAGAGATCATTATATGAACTCATCCATCATCAACAAACATGGGAACCTCAGGCTTCCAGATGAAAGTTTACAGAACTCTCAACATCCTTCTTACTGCTGCAAGGAAGGTACCAATCTGCCAACTCTGAACAAAGGTCAGGTTCCACCCAAGGCACAAGCTCTGTTTTCACTAAATGCCAGGAGGGTTGTCTGACAATATCAGAAGTGAAGATTTAGCCTTTTCCTTAGGGTGGGTCTTTACTCAGCCTTTACCTACAGGCCCTGTGGCCACCTCAAACCTTTATTGAACTGCTCTTTGAGTTTACTATGAAAAACCTTATAAAAGGGATCTTCAAAAAGGTTAATTAGAGGGTAAATTTCACAGATGGGTCTTTGTATGGTTGGAAGCTGTTATTCTGCTGTAGAATAATTCCCAGGTAAAAGGTGGGAGAAAGGGGGTTCTTTCTACTTACTCTTCCATCTGGCTTTTGTCTTTGGATTTAGCTTCTGTTATCTTCTCCTGTCTCTTTTTATCCATTTTCTTCTTTAATTCCTTCTTCTCTCTGAAGGCAAAATGGAAGTAAAATGGAAAAATGGTCAAGCAAATAGCAATTGGTGTTTAATACCTTTACAGATACAAATCCGTTGTAAAGAGAATGAAGGCTTACTTCTCACAAATTTCTTTAAGCTTCTTTAACTGATTATTCTGACATTCTTCAGCAACATCTGTCAATTTTTGAATAAGCTGAGGAAAGAAAATGCAAGTTGGCTATTTTACATTATCACAACCAAAGCACCTTTTCCCTTCCTCCCCCTCCACATCAAACAACAGTATCTGAGGTTAGAAAATCTAATGTTTAACAATGGTTAAGGGACTTCCCTTGTGACGCAGCAGTTAGGAATCTGCCTGACAGTGCAGGGGACACGGGTTCAAGTCCTAGTCTGGAGGATCCCACATGCGCGGAGCAACTAAGCCCGTGCACCACAGCTACTGAGCCTGTACTCTGGAGCCCATGAGCCACAACTACTGAAGCCCACACACCTAGACCCCATGCTTCACAACAAGAGAAGCCACCACAATAAGAAGCCCACACACCGCAACGAAGAGTAACCCCCACTAGCTGTAACTAGAGGAAGCCCGCATGCAGCAATGAAGACCCAATGCAGCCAAAAATAAATAAATAAATAAATAAATTTTAACAAAAACCAATAGTTAAAATCATCAGACATCTTACATAAGTAATAAGGACATAATTTTCAACCATTACATTATCTAGGTTTTAATAAGAAATTCTTCTTTTTATCTGTTTCTAATTAAACAGGATTTCTTAAATTATTGGGTTAGTTACTGCAGCTTGTCTTTGTCAAGTGCAAAGACAACGAACAGCGTGGACCCAGGTACCAATCCACACTCTGTGACTCACTACAACTATGACTTTGGTCATGGAGCCTATATTTTCTGAACCTACATTTTCTTGGTTATAAATGAGATAACCAATGCCTTTATATTTTGGAGGTACTATGAAGCTTAAAATAAAACTGAGTGTGATACAAATGTAAGATGTAATCAACTGTAAATTATAATTCTTGGTTTCCAGCTTTCATTCCTTGCTTAATTGCTTCAAGAATGACATGAGTTACCCATCTTAGAAACTGATGTTTGTGTCCTGTGTGGGTAACTTCCAGTCACTTCTCTTTCTTTATTCTACATGAAAAACTTATGGAACCTTCTGCCATTGCTCAGGCAGAAATAGCAACTGGACTCAACCCTTCTTACTGGAGCATCAAATAGATGGTGTGGGCTTCCTATGAAAGGTCCATTCTGTTCCCCAGAGATGGAGATTCTCACATACAGCAGACTGAGTTAACCAGTTTTATATGTATATATGTATATTTATATATATAATATATATATATATTAGCTATGAAAGTACCAAGGCAATATAATCTTAACACTAGCAAACTTTCATTGGTAATTTACACATGCCAGGCATAGTTTGAAGAGTTTTAAATGTATTAACTTATTCAATCCTAAGAATTGTCCTGTGAGGTAAGAGCTATTGTCCTCATTTTACATATGAAGATACTGACGCACGGGACTCAAGTTCTGGGCTCATGTACTTGGTGGTACTTGGCAGAGCTGGGTACAAACCCAAATAAATCAGCCTCCGCAGCCTGTGGCCTTCACCACTCCCCCAAGCTGCCTTTTGTTGTGATTTTAGAAATTGTTTTAAAAACCTCTTCTTATCTAAGAGAATAAAAGAAATCGCGGGAGAAATTCTCTCACAGAATTACCATAAAGAATCCACATTAACTTGACATTAACATGAAATTTGATGCACTCATCTGTGAAGTGGATTAGATCTGAACAAATATTAACTGGAGCTTGGGCCAGCAGAAAGCCTATTTGAAATCACTGAAAATCATTCAAAAGAGGTTACCTAATCATGACTGTCACAATTAAAGAAATCATGAAATACTGTAGTTTAGTAATGCCATTTATCAAACCGTCTAGATTTAAAATCCTGCTGTGCAAAGACTCTGACCATTTCCTTGTGGATTCCCGCAGCACCTCTATTCTAGCTGAGGGGTACACACAGGGCCTTCACCTCCCCAGAGGACCTTTCTCCTCCCCCGTTCAGCCTAAGGAGTTAGAGGGTTATCAGGGGAGCCCCAACCTTGGTGGCAACCTCAGAATCCCTTGTGAGCAACTTCTTAAAAATACACATTCCAGGACCTGTTCCTAGGCCTATGGACTCCACATGTCTAGGGGCAGGGCCTGGGAATCAGTGTTTTCAAAATCTCCTCAGATGATGTGGATTCTTTGCCAGATTTAGGGAGTCTCAGTGAGCTCGCCCTCCTTCTATAGTCACTGCTAAGTCTCCCAGCAACACTTCTGAATTCAGTGACATTCATGCTTCTGTTTCCGTGTTCTCATCTCCATCATTCACCCTAGTCCAGAATCGTTTCTTGATTATGGCAGCACCTGTTCACATTTACAGCTTTCCTCCCCACTCCTGCCCTCTTCCTCAGCAACAGCAACATCCGGGCAATGAAACCACTGAGCTTGAGATCTCCCAGCTCTTCTACCCACTTGATTCTGAGTTTTATTTCCATTTGTTTTCAGCCCCCACACAACTGCCAGCACCAACTTCCCTCAAGGTTCTGCAAAAGTTTCCTGTCTGCTGCATCCCCTGGCCTTCCTTTTTGCCCCTCCCTTGCACCAGCTGCACTTGTTTTTTATTCTTCTCAGAACTAATTCCCACCTCCTTTGCTCCCAGAACACACACCTTTATCTAAACTATTCAAGTTAGTCACAATTCAACAAATATTTGTCAAATGCCTACTAAAGACCTGGCATTATTCTAGAAACACTGAGCTGATGAGTTAGCTTTCTAGATCTTGCTACTCAAAATATGGTCCAGGAGACAGCAGCATTGGCATTACCAGGGAACACAGCAGAAATGCAAATTCTCAGGCCCTAACACAATGGACTAAACAAAAATCTGTGTTTTAACAAGATTCCCAGGAAATTCATGTGCACATTATTGGGGAAGATGGAGACAGTTTAGAAGAAGCCCTCTGTTATGCACTGAATGTTTGTGTTCCCCCAAAATAAATATATTGAAATCCTGACCCCCAGTGTAATGGTATTAGGAGGTGGGACCTTTGGGTGATTAGGTCATGAGGGTGGAGTCCTCATGAATGTGATTAGTGCCCATAATTGTAAAAGAAACCACAAGAGCTCTCTCACCCCTTCCAACATGTGAGGACACAGTTAGAAGAAAGCTATCTATAAACTGGGAAGTGGGCTCTCACCAGAGGCCAAATCTACTCGTGCCTTAATTTTGGACTTCTCAGCCTTCAGAACTGTCAGAAATAAATATTCATTGTTTAAGTCACCCAGTCTCTAAGGCACCCTCTCAAATTCCCTCTTTTCTGTCTCAAAAGAGCTGCAGAACTTTGTCTGCATTGTCTTCATTACCCCAGACTCAGCTTCCTCACCTCTGAGTCAGGGATAATGTTTCTTTCCTGGGGTGGCTGTGAAAGCTGGAAGAGAAGACACATGTGCAATTCCTACTAAACCAGGTCATAGGTTCTTAGCTTGGTCTCCTTACCCTTCCTTCCCAGAGGAAGGTTTTCCTTTTCTTTTTGTCCCATCTTCTTCTCCCTGTGGGAGGACAACCATTTCACTTTCTTCTCTCAAACTTTCTTCTGCACTGGATACATTCATTCCCTGTGCCTAAAAGCACATCTCTATTTTCTTATCCTCCCAGAACCCTGAACTTTTGTTCAACCTTTGACCTTCCTTTCCTTTCCATCCCTAAAATGGAAGACCAACAGCTGCTTCCACAGCTGTAATGCCCCACTGCCACAGTCTTCAACCCCACCATCTTTTCCATTCTAACTACCGGCATTTACCTGATTTTGCTTTAAGATTACAAAAACTTTTTTGTTACTAAACTCATTGGCCATGTCTCAGGACTGAACTTTTATTATTCTAGAGATTCATAAATTTTCTTATCTCATTGTATCCTTAGGATCTCAGTAATTTTTTCATGGCACCCCCTAGGCCAAAAGAAATAAAGGAACAGTTCTATTTATTTATTAAATGGTTAGGTCCAAATAACTTAATAGTAGTACTTTGCACAGAATCCAACAGATATTGCTCTGTTTCCTTCAAAAATATAAAATATCCTACAATGCCCCTGTGAGTTCAACGTGGTGCCTCAGAGTGATGTGGCACATGGTTTGGGAATCGTGACTTTATCATTTTGATAGGATTCCAGCTGCCAACCACTCTCATAAGAAGCTCTCTTTCCTTCATTTACAGTATGTCCAGCAACTCCCACAGTCACTCTTCTCTGACTCTTTTAAGTGCTTCAATTCATTTTTGCATCAACTGCCTTTGACAATCTCTAGCTGAGGATGGCTCATCAGCATCTCAACATCTTTCACAGAAGGCAAGTCATCATATTTTCCCATTAAGTATCATCACTCAGGTTAAAAGTGTGCATTACATTTGACTGCCCTCTTGGGTGCTTTCCCCATCTGTTGAGTCCTGGAGAATTGTTCATTTCTCCTGTCACCATGTTATCTCTTGGCTTTGTGTTAACAGCACTCTGGTGTAGATCCTCATTAACTCCTGTCTGGACTTTGCAAGTATTCTCTCCCTGCCCTCAATCTCTCCATAGTCCTTCTGCTCCATATCACAAATAGTATTTTTTGTATGTCCCCAGCCTTAACTGGCTCTCTATCCTCAAATATGTTACACTCCAGCTCTAAATTTCCTTTCCTGATTAGCATTCAGCATACTCAATAAACTAGGCAGTATTTTACTCTCAGACTGTCTGGGCAGATACCTGCTTCTATACTTTTTCTCATGTTATTTTTCCACCTGGATGATATTCCCATTTGAATGAGAGAGCACAGATGTAGGGCATTCCCATGGTTGCAGAAATTCCACTGGACTGTGCTGCTCAACTCCTGATAAGGGAGTAGGCACCAGCCAGTGTTTCCCCTTGTCTATGTCCCTTTCCTTTTTAAACCAGTCACTGGTGATTGCCCTTTGATTGCCCAGATAACTCTAGTCCTTAGTCCTTCACTAGCTTTTTTGATATCACTTATACATATTTGCCTTTGTGTGTATGTACATTATTATTTCTCTCGAAAAGAATGCCACTGATGCATCCTTTCTTAATATGGTTTTTTGGACACCAGGCTCTACATAAAATATGCACTCAAAAATTATTGTGGGGCTTCCCTGGTGGCACAGTGGTTGAGAGCCCGCCTGTCGATGCAGGGGACATGGGCTCGTGCCCAGGTCCAGGAAGATCCCACATGCCGCACAGCGGCTGGGCCCATGAGCCATGGCCGCTGAGCCTGTGCTTCCGGAGCCTGTGCTCCACAACAGGAGAGGCCACAGCAGTGAGAGGCCCGTGTACTGAAAAAGAAAAAAATATATATATTGTGAATCAAATCTGTTAAGTTTAAGGACCACATTGACCCGGACCTTGGTGATGGCTATGGTGCATCATGTCCAAGCCATGGGCTGTCTTACTGAAAATACTTCTTAAACTACATAATTTTGATATTTAACAAGCTAAGTTTCATTCCTTTTAAGAACAAATGCCTTATTGTGAAATCCAGGCATTTTTTTGTGTGTGTGTGGCTTTTGCACGAAACTAATGAAAATAGTGTCTCCATAGAATCCCAAAGAATATGTTTAAAAAAGGACAATATCTCTGTGTTTAATATTGCAAATGTTCTTCCACTCTGCTCAGCTCCCCTTAGTCTCCCCAACTCTCACATACAACAGACCCCTCCCTGAACATTCTGCCCTTTTCAGCTATTTTCAAAAGATCACTCTTACTATAATTCTGCTCTTACAGCATTTACTGTTTTCATTTAAACTTCCTCTACTTAAAGTCCAGGAGACAGTGATTAATATTATGACTTTGTTAATAATATGACACTATTGTCAGACTCACATTAAACTGGCAATGAGATTACGTCTAGGCATTAATAATTTATCTCTTTCTTACCCTAGAAAGAGAGAGTGTGGGGCTCAACTATAGTTTTCTCTACCCAATACTACTTCAGAAAGAACTTCCTCTCCTTTCTGAGAACTGGTTCTGTGCCTAATGTGGTTTCCATGGAACTGCTGTGTTCTTTACACCCATCTCTGGGCCAAGGTAACTGGTCCAGGGAGGCATAGATCCAAGTAGGACCAGTCATATCCCAACTCTAGCCACAGGTGATTGGTCTAAGGTTGCTAGCTTGTCCAGTCATATCACACTAAAAAGGCTTGCCCCAAGATTGTTCCAACCTGTCATTAGCGAAAGAAATATAACTTGGAAGGGGTTGATGCCTATATTTTCTGACAAGGGGAAGCCTGTGTGCTGCTTTGGACAAAAATAATACTGACATGCAGAGAAAATCAGGAGAGAAAGGGAGAGAGACAGAGACAGACAAACATAGGAAGTGCTGTGAGTGGTTTCTGGTAGGCGTCTCTTTATCCCTTCCCTTCTCCTGTGTGGATGGTCAACCCTTCTTTACATGACCTTCCCCTATGTACTCTTCTAGTATATACTATTCTTGTCTAAGTGAGTCCAATATAGGTTTCTGTCACTTGTAACCAAGGGAATCCCGACAAAATAAATAAATAAATAAATAAATAAATAAATAAATAAATAAATAAAAATTTTTACTCCTTAATCCCCAAATAAGATGAAAGAACCTGTGAGCATTGGGTCCGGGATTTCTATTTCATGAAGTGTGAAAATAGGACCCAGAAGAGGGATTTTTCACACAATAATTGAAGTGCCTTTTAACTGACCTAAGGGTACTCTCACTTTGTTGTATTTATTAGCAGACAGGCTCTACTCAAAGAACCGTTCAATCATATATTAGCCACAAGACTCACTGAAGATAGAAAAGAACAAAAAATTAGTTTAGAATTCCTAGGGGGAAAGAAGTCGAGAGTACATGGTAAACTGAAAAGCAGTAAACAACATTTAATTTTAACTTTTAATATGATTTCTTTTTCTGGCCCAAAGGAATAGACATTTCAATTATTTTGTTTGTTTACCACTCATGACAACTCTCCTAGTTAAATGTTCCATACCTTTTATGGAATGAAAAAGGAAATCTCTGGGGAATATAATTTCATGCTTGTTCTCAGCTCCATGCTGAATTTCACTTGGTTTAGTCATTTGATGGTGAGGGAATGGTTTCCAAGGAAGAGACTAATTCCTTGACTCTAACTTAAAAGGGATAGAAAAATATGTGGACAGAAATTGTCATGTTTAGAGCCTCTTATAAGAAGGACAATTTGGGAAAATGTGCAAAGAGCCAAGTGTAGAGTGTACATACTTCAGGCAAACTCATCTTCCTTCTCCCTTCACTCATAAGTGGAGAAGATAGCACCTTCTTTTCTGCTAGTCAAAGCATCCACTCTGAGTTTTCACCATAAATTGCTTGTTTTTCTTCTACAAAGAATTAATTTATGATGCTTCTAAACTAAGAAATCATCTACTGATTAAACGCATTACTGATAATTTAAAAACTAGGTGGAATTTTATACTGGCGTGTTTCCTGTCCAATCAAATTGAAAAATATTTATTCATTCATTCCACCAATATTTACTGAGCACCTATGATGTGCTGGATACTGTGTATTGATGGTCCAACTGGGAGTTGGCAGAGAAGTCCTGTCCAGGTGGAGCTCATGTTCCCCACCAGCTCACTTCTTTTCTCAGAAGCAGCAGAAAGTCTTGGACTAAAAGACCAACCACCTTGATTCTTTTCTGAGATAGTCTTTCATACCTATGAAATTCATTTCTTTTTAAATTTCCATATCTAAACAGAATTTATAGCTGCTTATTTGAATCTAATGGTTTAAGGAATCCTTGAAATTTTCTTTTTACTTGCTGGGCAAAACAATAAATGAAAGTCAAAATCTGAGCATGACTCCTAGTCAATGTCAATAAGTTGGTCCAATGAATCTACAGCATTTAAAATTGTTTTTCACTTTTAAAATATGCCAAAGTAAATGTCAGCTTCTTAGCTTTCTGGGAAATATAAATGGGTCAATGTAGCATACTCCCTTGAATGATATTTCTGGTATTCCTTTATAAGGCTATCAACTGGAAATATCTTCAAACTTTAAAAAAATCAAGAAATTTGGTAAAGGAAGCTCTAGTAAATGTGTTTTATCATCGTAGATGATGCCTGGGTTTTGCCGTCTTAATTCTTGGGCCTTGTTACCTGATCAGTAAAATATAGCAAAATTTTAAAATTATATTATGTGTGTTTTAAAATTTTTTGTTTAAAAATTGAATGATGATATTTAAATGTCCTGAAAATCATAAAAGTAGATATTTATGGCCATGAAATATTTATTTTAATGATAAATGGAATTCATTTTTACAATAAAAGAAGTTTCACTTAAAATGATTCATATATAGTTTTAAGTACAAATTTATAACAGGCAAAGAATTACCCCTTTGTAATTATAAAAGGTTAATGAAGTTACTCGTAAGAGTTTTTGAAAAGTTGGTGTAGTATCACATATGACACAATTATGGATTTTTGATTAAATTAAAAGAAAAGGAGAAAATGGTTGTATAGGATCAAGTTAGTTGAGATCATTATATCTGATTAAACCAATTGGAAACAAAAATCCAAACCACCAAAATTTCAGGATCAGACTTCATAATTCTGAAAGATATTAAGACCATTTAATTTAGAATAGATGAAATAAATATTGCTTATCACTCAAATGTGGGAAAATAACTATACTGTGCAAAGTGGAGGTTTTCAAATAATTAAGAAAGGAGATCTGACTAAAAGAGACATGATTTGTCCTGTGGTTTGTAACTGAAATAGTGCAACAAATCAAGGGCTTAATATTTCAATAGTCTGTTTGAAAGCTAGAACCAGAAGAGCTGCCCATGAAGATGAGTAGCACAGCATGTCAGCTTCTTTTTTCCTTAATGCAAAATATATCGTTTCAAGCATCTCTCTCTTACCAGATGGAGTGCAATGAGTCTTGTAATTCCAGAGGGCACAAACTAAATTGTCAGACTTGTGAATTCTATTTTGGAATTTTCCTTTCAGCAGAATTTCTTCTGTTCTTTAAGCTTCTTTAGGTTGATGCAAGTCAAAACTATTATTTTCTTTGCCTTTGTGGATAGGTTTTGTTTACTGACTCTTTTCCCTCAATCTTACCTAAATAGTTATCAGTTAACACAAAAAATATACTAAGACATACTGTGTGCACACAAAAGTAAAAACAAGATTTTTTTATTGCTTTAAACTGAAATCCTTAATTATTATTTTAATAGATCTGAGAGTTGAATCATCTCTGCATTCTATAAACTAAGTGAAACTAGCATTATAGTTAGAGGGAAACTTTACAAGCACTCTTGTACAAATTTTTATTTAGAAAAAAGGATACAAACACTCAAAGAGGTGAAATGATTTAGCTAAAGTTACATAACTAAAAGTGAAAGTCATGTCTCCTCACTTTAAATCTTGTACAAATTGTCCTTTGGTAAAGAATGATGACTATGTTCTAGGCACTGTGTTAAGTTTCCATGGATTATTTTATTGAATCTCACATCCAAACTGTGAGGGCTATGTGTTGATTTTTGCAAAAAAAAAAAAAAAAAAAAAAAAAAGGCCTAATTCTACACCATACCCTGCATTCACACTCTTTGCAATATGACTTGTGGTTCCTCTAAATAAGAGATAGAGTCTATTTCCCTATCCCTTGTATCCAGGCAAGTCTTATGACTTGCTTGGAGAAAGAAATTGTAAGATCTGTTGAGACTTTACCTACTTCTGCTTGCTCTCATTTGGAATCCTTTCCAACTTCCACATGGACAAGCCCAGGCTAACCATGCTGGATGATGAGAGATGTGTATCAGTTATCTGCTTGGACCAGTTGACAATCAGCCAACCTTCAGGAGCAGAGCCTCTAAGTAACTGGCAACTGAACCACAGACACATGAATGAGCACAGGCAGGACTAGAAGATACATCCAATTGAGTCAAGCTCATATTGCTACACATAGAAACATGAGCTAAGTAAATAGTTGTGTTTTAAGGCAATAAGTTTTGAGGTGTTTGTTATGCAACAAAGCTAATGGATAAAGATGGGTATACTATTACTAGGTCCATCTGACTTCACAACTTGTGTTCTTAACCATGGTAAGCCCTTGAGGGCAGAGACAACATTTAGGTTTGGTCCACAGGAATCCCCCCACCAGTATGAGGACCACAGTAGGCCTTCAATAACTTTGACTTAAACAATTATATGAGCATATTTTATGCTCTCTAAATTGCCCCACCTCCCAAAAATAATAAACTAAAAGATAGCATAAACTCTGTGGGTCAAAAGAACGAGACAATCCAACAGAAAAGTAGGTAATGGATATAAACAGTTTGTAGAAAAAAGGAATACAAATGGACAATACACACATGGATATACGCTCATTTTTTAAAAACACTTTTATTGGAGTATAATTGCTTTACAATGGTATGTTAGTTTCTGCTTTACAACAAAGTGAATCAGTTATACATATACATATATCCCCATATCTCTTCCCTCTTGTGTCTCCCTCCCTCCCACCTTCCCTATCTCACACTTCTAGCTGGTCACAAAGCATTGAGCTGATCTCCCTGTGCAATGCCACTGCTTCCCACTAGCTATTTTACATTTGGTAGTGTATATATGTCCATACATACACTACCACTCTCTCACTTTGTCCCAGCTTACCCTTCCCTTTCCCCATGTCCTCAAGTCCATTCTCTAGTAAGTCTGCGTCTTTATTCCCGTCTTGCCTTTAGGTTCTTCACGACTTTTTTTTTTTTTTTTTTTTTTAGATTCCATATATATGTGTTAGCATACGGTATTTGTTTTTCTCTTTCTGACTTACTTCACTCTGTATGACAGACTCTAGGTCCATCCACCTCAATACAAATAACTCAATTTCATTTCTTTTTATGGCTGAGTAATATTCCATTGTACATATGTGTCACATCTTCTTTATCCATTCATCTGGCAATGGACACTTAGGTTGCTTCCATGTCCTGGCTATTGTAAATAGAGCTGCAATGAGCATTGTGGTACATGACTCTTTTTGAATTATGGTTTTCTCAGGGTATATGCCCAGTAGTGGAATTGCTGGGTCATATGGTAGTTCTATTTTTAGTTTTTTAAGGAATCTCCATACTGTTCTCCATAGTGGCTGTATCAATTTACATTCCTACCAACAGTGCAAGAGGTTTCCCTTTTCTCCACACCCTCTCCAGCATTTATAGTTTGTAGATTTTTTGATGATGGCCATTCTGACCGGTGTGAGATGATATCACATTGTAGTTTTGACTTGCATTTCTCTAATGATTAATGATGTTGAGCATCCTTTCATGTGTTTGTTGGCAATCTGTGTATCTTCTTTGGAGAAATGTCTATTTAGGTCTTCTGCCCACATATGTTCAGTTTTGATCATGATTAAATCAATAGAAATGAAGATAAATATCATTTCTATTTATATATCCATATCTATCTATCTTTAGAAAAAAATCAATTCTATTAGGGTTACCCAATGATGATTAGGGAAATTAACAAATAAGAACACATTTTGACAAATTGCTTCATTCTTTATTTCATTACTAAAGTCTTGTATTGATTTGTCATTTCTTATTTGGTAGAGAATGTAAAGTTTTCAGAAAAGCTAAATCATTTATTTCCCAAGAAAGATGATCCTGCATTAAAGTCAGAATATTGAAGGAAGACAGATCACACTACCGTAGAGTTAGTTACTTCCTGACACTGCAATTACTCCTGGCACATATACTTCAGCTGAGCGACCATAGAAGTGAGAAAATTCAATGTTGGCTCTCAGACAGGCTGCAGCAGCAAATGGTGCTAATAAAAATCATCAAAAAGGAAGATGATGAGCACCCTCAGGCTGTAGCAGGATGTCAAAAACTGCAAATACAAATTTATATTTGAACTCAAGATTTCCTAGCCAATTCATGTATTGTAAGAAAAAAAGAGGAGGTGAGGGGCTTTCATTAAAAACAATGATTTGTGCACATTATCTCATTATTCCTCCTTAAAGTTCAATAAAGTGAGGATATTCTTATCTTCATTGGAAAGATGAGAAAACAGAAATTCTGAGTGGTCACACAGCTACTCTGGGGGAGCACTGGCCAGAAATGAGGACATTTGACTCCAGACCCTCACTCATCACCACTCACATCTGATGGGCCATTCCATTAGTAGCTGGTCAGTATCCACCCAGAGCTTTCACTGTGAAACACAACTTTCATTCCCCAGGATTGGAAGGGAATTGGAAGCACTCAGCTCAACAGCTACTAGTGTTGGTTTGATGCCCAGGAATGATTGCTGGTGGGACAGGCAGGAGGATGTATAAGAAGAATCCCGACCATTAAGGTCTATGTGAAGGAAAGGAGAAATGAATGGGCTTGGAACACGTGGGAGACAAAATACGAGAAAGAGGAGAAAAGGTAGGAAGTAAAGCAAAACAAAACAAGCCTCTGCATAGGATAAAGAGTATGGTGCTGTGAGAGAGAATGAGGAAATCTTTTATTGATGCCACTGAAAAGGAGAAAGAAGAGAGAAGACAAAATGGCGGGTCAAACCCTGAGGCAATTGAGAAGTGACCCCATGGATGTCACCACAAAACCTCCTCTCCGTAGGCGATGGATGTTGAGCCTTGAACGTGATGTTGGGGCTGATTCTGAGAGTGATCGAGAACCCTCAGAGGGACCCCCTAAGAATTTCTATCACTTACCAAACTCTCATTTAAAATTAAGACCTTACCCTGATGGTATGACTAAACCCAGGGTCAACCTATGGCAGTTGATGAAAAACAGGTAAGTTAGAGCAGATTCCCCAGCCATAGAGTTCTTTCCTGGAACAGAGATCCTTCACTGGGCTCCACAGACCCCCAAGATATCTATGAGGAGACTTCAGGGGGTGCAAGAACTTCAGTGGGGTTGGGGAACCTACATCTTTATTTTCACTCACCCTTAACTGAAAGTAACTGTTTCCTTCTATAATGAACACAGACAGGAAATCACAGGAGTGAATTCCATAGGACCTGTGCCTTTGTCACCAAGAGATAACCATCCAGCTTGATGGTCAAGCTATGAAGAGTGGAGAGCACGATTTATTTCCTATTTCAACCAAGAGGAAATTTACACTTATTTTAAAATGCATTTTGAACAGAGATAAGGATCAATGGCTCTAAAACCTGATTCTTCAATGTGAATGTGTAACACGTCACCTGGGACTCCTATCAAAATGCGAATTGTGATTTAGCAGTCTGGGGTGGGACCTGAGACTCTGCATGTCTAACAGGCTGGCTCCCAGGTGATTTGGGGACCACACTTTGAGTAACTGGGCTGCAGAGCTGCTTGGATGTAGAGTTTTAAAGATGATGGTTCTTATTTAGACAGGTAGAACAAGTTCTTTGAGTCCTTTGAGCTATAGAGTCTATGAAGCTTGGTGTGCATTTAACACCTCCTATGATAACATGAAAAGTTATCTCAAAAATATTCTCTTGGTGTTTATTAATTTCTATGGTTAGGCAAATTGTTCCCACATCTGTGTCTCCATAGCAGTTTGTTGATAGTTGTCTATGGTTTCATTTATCACATGGTATTTATGACTGTAGTACATGATCCCTGTGCATGTGCTGACCACGCCTTCCTCATCTTTACCTCCAGTGTCTATCAGAGGGTTTGGCAGATATTAAGTTGTAATGCACATTTGGCAGGGAGTTTATTTTTATTTTTTTTGCTGTACGTGGGCCTCTCACTGTTGTGGCCTCTCCCGTTGTGGAGCACAGGCTCCAGATGTGCAGGCTCAGCGGCCATGGCTTATGGGCACAGCCGCTCCGCGCCATGTGGGATCTTCCCGGACCGGGGTACAAACTCTGCATTGGCAGGTGGACTCTCAACCACTGTGCCACCAGGGAAGCCCTGGCCGGGAGTTTATTGATGCCATGGTTTCTTTCTCAATCCTTGAACTGTGGGTTCACATTTGCATTTAATTCCCAAAGCAATTTTGGGAGATAAAATATCTTCTGCCTAATTCTCCGCATCACCAAAATACTCCTTTTTACCTGGGGCCTACTTGCTTTTTAATTACACTTCCACTTGTCTAATTTAGCCTAAGAGGCCTGTTGGTAATTCAGAACCACAAGCAAAGATAGAACTGACACTTCTAGGTGCCTTTCAGTCAAAAGACTTCCTGGCAGAACAATCTGTAGTTATTACAAATGGAGTTGATAGAAAGTTCTGCCACATGTTAGCTAAAGGCATGTAGTGTAAGTTGTGGATGCCCTGAAATGACCATAAAATAAACTCTGTGTGGTCCTAAATCCCAGGTGTTTGGGTCTTAACCTTCTTAACAAAGGCCCATACAGGTATGTTCAAGAGCACTGACACTTTATCTAAACCCAAATCCACAATCACAGTGGTGAAGGATGGAACATCTTGAGTAAGTTGCTTATATTTGGCCTGAAAGGGCCAGGCTGGCTTGGATGTATATGTATGTTTTTCTGAAAACGTTTTCAAGCTTTCATTGTGGACACACTCATTCCTTCTTGGGGAAAAGGAGGCAGAGGCACATGTTCTGAGATTGTCACCTCGAGTGGCAGTTCCACCAGCTCTCCTGCTCCAGTGGCCCTTCGGGTGGGATTTTCCCACCTATAAGTTCAGCTTGGTCTTCCCCAGTTCCCCACCAACCTCCTCCTTCAGGGGAATATCTGTTGTGCAGCTTTTCATGCCCCCATCTGGTGGGATTTGATGTGGTGCTCACCCTCACATATGCCTCCCAGAACTCTGAGATTGTGTAGCTGTTGCCTGTGATTTCTGAATCTAATTTCTGAAATGCAAGTCTCCTTCCTCCCAGGAGGCCTTTCTGGGATGTCTGGGCTTCTGTGTTAATTCACACTTTTTTTTTTTTTTAATGTAGAGCCTTCTTTTAATTTATTTATTTTTATTTTTGACTGTGTTGGGTCTTCGTTTCTGTGCAAGGGCTTTCTCTAGTTGTGGCAAGCGGGGGCCACTCTTCATTGCGGTGCGCGGGCCTCTCACTGTCGCGGCCTCTCTTGTTGCGGAGAGGCTCCAGACGCGCAGGCTCAGTAGTTGTGGCTCACGGGACCAGCTGCTCCACGGCACGTGGGATCTTCCCAGACCAGGGCTCGAACCCGTGTCCCCTGCATTAGCAGGCAGATTCTCAACCACTGCACCACCAGGGAAGCCCTAATTCACAGTCTTAATTCTTTTTTCAGGAATGTTCTGTGAGTACTGGTCTTCCCTCTTATTCTGCCATGTCTCTTATGAACTGCCATGTTTCTTTCCTTCAGGAATGAATCTTGTCAGAGGTTGGCACTCTGAGGAAACTTCAGATGATTATGGCTGGATTGCCTCGTCTTTGAAGTAACATTGACCCTGTTAGTCAACTTCAGTAGTCTGCGGGAGAACGCCAAGACTTCTAACCCTCAGGTTCCTATTCCTCTGAACTGTGCTTCTGGATGGCACTTTCCTGGGGCCCCATTCCTCACCATGTACTCCCAGCTCAGCCCCAGAGCCATCCTTGTGAAAGTTACTTCAGATCACATCACTCATCTACTCAGAACCCTCCACTGGTTCCCATTGTGCTCTGAGTGGAACACAGAGGCCACAAGGAGCCTACAAGACCTGAGAGATCTGTCTCCAGCCCCAGAAGTCCCATCTCTCTGACCTAAGACCCTACAGTCCTCCTCAAACACGGCCACTCTACTGTTCTTCCAACACACAGGCCCATTCCCAACCCAGAGTCTTTGTCTTTGCTAATCCTTCTCCCTGGGAAAATCTTGCCCCATATGTTTGCATGGGCCCATCCTTCTCCTCCTCACTCAAATGCTGGCTTCTCAGTGAGTAACCCTCTGGTTACTCTATGTAAAATTTCAAACCACGCTCCTCATCCTTCCCCCACACCCACTCCCTAGTCTTCCACTTAGGATTGATTTTTTTTTCCTAAGCCCTTATTACCAACTGACATATTTTACCAACTTATTGTGTTTATGGTCTCACCCCCACATCTAGAATGTAAGCTCCATAAAGGCTAGGATTGTAATTTTTATCCTCTACTATTTAAAAGTATTTGCTGAGTGGCTGTCTATTAAGTATTTGTTGACTAGATGAATGAATGAATCATGGTTTCTTTCTGAGGTGATGAAAATGTTCTAAAATTGGTGATGGTTGTACATATTTATGAATATACATAAACTAAAAACCATTGAACTGTACACTTTAAATACATAAATTGCAAGGAATGTGAAATAAAGCTGTTTAAAAAGAGAGAGTCATGGTATCTCAGCCATCCTAATGCAGGAGTTGGCTTGTGTGTGTTCTGTGCTCTGTGTGAGTAGATGTGAGGTCATCTGAGAACATTGGTGTGAGATCTGAATTCGGAGGCATCTGAACAATGGTTATAAAGTAGGGGCTCTAGAGTCTGAGGACCAAGTTCAAATCCCAACTCTTCCATTTTCTGGTTGTGGAAACTTGGGAAAGTCACTACATTTCTCTGTAAGGTTTTAATCTGCAAAATGGGCTGAAAAGAGTACCAAATGCCAGTGTTGTGAGGATTAAATCAGACAATTTCTGCAAATGGTTTAGCACAGCATATTGTCCCTCCCATTGGGTGTGTTCAATACACAGTTGCTATTTTAATTTTTATTACTGTTATTATTTTCTGGAGTCCTAGGGATGGGGTACTGAGAAAGAAAGGTGGCAGTGGTTGTAGCTCCCAAAGCTATTATCTCCCATTAAAATTCACTTGGATTTTCTCAGGTCTGTCAAGGCAATCCCCGGTTTACACTAAACCTGACCTCTGCCCGCATGTTCTTTCACTGCTTGATCTTACTTCAGTAGTTCACAAACAATGCAGCCCATCAAAAGCACATGGAGTTTTAAAAATAAGTCCTTGAGCCTCACATTTAGGTATAGAGCAGTGGGTCTCAAAGTGTGGGCCTGGGACCAGAAGCATCAGCATCGCCAGCCCTACACAAGGCCTGTTGAATTGGAAATTCAGTGTAGGGCCCAACAATCTGTGTTTTAACCAGCACTCTAGGTGATTCTGATGCATGCTCAAGTCGACACTACCTGACCAAGTGGAATCTGATTTTTGATAAGCTCCTCTTGTGATTTTGACCTGCTCATTTGCATACTGTCACTGGGAGCCAGTACTACAATGACAGCAATACCCTGATCCATCTATTACATAGTCATGACTAAACCATACACTGTTTGCAACCTATAAGCAGAAACAGCCTCAGAATTCTGTTACATGGACAGGCCTTCAAAAATGAAATGAACAGGTCATGTAAACACCTTTGAGAACCCATTTCCCCTGGGTACACTACTTTAATTTCTGTTAAGCTTACTAACTTGTTTTTGGCACAAGCTTGTTTTCAAGGCTACTTTATTGCTTGATTCATTTAATTTATCTGTCACCAAACATTTAACATGTCCCTACTCTGTGTCAAGCCATCAACAACAATGCAACATATGTTGGTGAAGCCACTATGGGAAACAGTATGGAGGTTCCTCAAAAAAGTAAAAGTAGACTTGCCATATGATCCAGCAATACCATTCCTGGGCATATATCTGGACAAAACTATAATTCAAAAAAATACAGGCACCCTTATGTTCATAGCCGATGGCTATTGGCTATTCACAATAGCCAAGACATGGAAGAAACCTAAATGTCCACTGACAGATGAATGTATAAAGAAGATGTGGTACATATATACAATGGAATATTACTCAGCCATAAAAAGAATGCAATCACACCATTTACAGCAAAATGGATGGACTTAGAGATTATCATACTAAGTGAAGTAAGTCAGAAAGAGAAAGACAAAATACCATATGATATCATTTATATGTGGAATCTAAAATATGACATGGGGACTTCCCGGGTGGTCCAGTGGCTAAGACTTCATGCTCCCAATGCAGGGGGCCTGGGTTCGATCCCTGGTGAGGGAACTAGATCCCACATGCTGCAACTAAGAGTTTGCATTCCGCAGCTAAGACCCGGCGGAGCCAAGTAAATACATAAATAAAAATATTTTTAAAAATAAAAATTTAAATAAATAAATAAATAGGTAGATAAATAAATAAATAAAATATGACACAAAGGAACCTATCTATGAAACAAAAACCAACGCACAGACTTAGAGAACAGACTTGTGGTTGACAAGGAGGGGTGGGGAAGGGACGGATTGGGAGCTTGGGACTAGCAGATGAAAAGTATTATATAGAGAATGGTTAAACAATGAGGTCCTACTGTATAGCACAGGGAACTATATTCAATATCCTGTGATAAACCATAATGGAAAAGAATTTTAAAAAGAATATATATATATACATATATATATATGTGTATATATATATATATATATATATATATATGTATATATATATATGAATGAATCACTTTTCTGTACAGCAGAAATTAACACAACATTGTAAATCAACTATATTTCAATTAAAAAAACAGTGGATTGTCACATTTCCTGAGAAAACATTTTGGAGGACAAAACTGATCATTCATGGAGATGATGGCATTTCCTTTCATAGGGAGCCTCAGGAATTGGGTAGACAACATTCCACACAGGCCACTTAAATACTGACTTTTCTAAATGTAGGAGAGTGGACTGTACAGTTCTCTTTGTATCACTGCAAAGCTACACTACTACATAAAAAGTGAACATTTATTTGCAGCATGTTCTTAATTTTCTTAAAGATAAGTGTGTAATTATCTTGTGTGATTTCAAAAATACCAAAAAAAACTACTATAGCCCAAACATGAGTTAGTGAAAATAAAAGTAATAAAACATAGCTTCACTGGAGAACAGAGAGGAACTTGGTAAAGATACTGGAATAGTGGGGCTTGTAAAATATCAGTATGGTGGATACTATTTGGCCTATGCAATTTCCATTTCTAAGAAATGATGATTTTATTGCTTTTTAAAACTGAAGTACTGGGGTTTGATCCTGCTTTTAAGTTAAGCACGTGTTAAATCACATGTCACAATATGGATCTGAGAAATGCCTCTTATCTCCCTCTACAACCTGGCATCAAAATAAGATTATTCAGTCAGGAAGCGAAATGAAAGTGCCAGTCAGAACTGCTGCTGTTTCCTGTTACGTAGTCCAAGGGCATCAAAAATTTTCTATAGAAAAGAGGGTTCTAGCTATAGAAACAGAAATCACATTTTTCAGGCTTACCAGTTTAATATGTTCTCGCTTCTGGTATTTTTCACTGTAATACTGTTCTTGTCGAAGATTAAGCAGCTGCTGCTGTTGTTTGTCCTTCAAGTCTATTAACTTTTGGGTCATTTCGGCATCCAGGGCAGCTAGGTCTTGCTCAATTGTTGATGAACCATGGTCAGGGCTGCTGGGTTCCGATCTGCAGAGACACAGAGCTTGACTCACAAAACATGTAGGTCAGAGCAAGGTGGAGGGAGGGCTGCTCGCCAGAGTCCCCCCTAGAGACTCTGTTTGGAAATAAATATTTCGATAAACTACTTGAGACAGAGGCTGATACCCCAAGGACAAGCTTAGCAGCAGAAAGTCTCCAAACACAGAAAGTAGATGAAATTTGTGCTACTCTAGAAAGAGGTAGTGGCAGAAAAGGAAAGCCAGGTGGCTGGGGGCCCTGGCAGTGCTGGTGGAGAGAATGATAAACCCCCCTTGGGAAAAACAATGTCTAATAAGGACTTTTTAAGCCTTTTATTTTTTATTTTTTAACGTGGCATGTATAATGTAATTTCCACCTACATTTCTCCTGTACACTCTGCTGCATTGATGATTCTGTAGGGGGAGTTGAAAAGGTGATGAATTTTGCATCTACACAATGTAGATTGACAACAGAGAGCATGTGTGGACGTCATGGGACAGCAACACTCCCAGCTGACACGTTCTGTTTCTTAACATGTTTTAATAGCAAGATTTGTTATTAAAATAAGTTTCTTTGGGGGCTGAACTAACTTCATTGATATCTCCACCCAAAATGGCACTTTGGTTCCAAGAGAAAGGAGGATGAATTGGGTTCATTCTAAAATATTTATTGAGTGCTCACTCTGTGCAGGGGGACTTTCTTTGAGTTATTCATAAAGAATTAATAGATATTTTGATGCTTAGGACAAATGTTGAAACGCAACAAAGCAATTCTCATGAACATTATTGTATTAAAACATACGGTGTGATTCCTTCAAATGTTGTGCTCTTACTTCTTGTAGGACAAAGAGAATGAGAGACAGTGCTGGAAACGGGGTACCAAGAGCAGGTCTGTTCTTTTCATTTATATGGAAACTGCTGCAGAAAGAACCACCTAAGATACCCAGCACATCAGATTCGGTCTCCATGTTTTCACTTGTGGCCAAGTGGAACAAGTAGAAGAGGTTTCTTGAATCAGCTGGTGCTAATTCCTCTTACTTTTTCTTTGAATTAGGCCAACACAATGGTGCCACATGGAGAGGCAGTTGGTAGAAGCTAGTATTCGGATCCTATTTTGTCAAATAAGGGATGCAGAATTCCCTCAAAGGTTTCTAAACATCGAAATCACATGGCAGCACTGAGGTGGCCCTCCATCCTGGCATGAGTACAAGTCTATTTATCAACATCAGAGGAGAGGAGCATTGGAGGGGTGACCTCCGTCTTGGCATGAACACGAGATACATATATAATCTGCTGCAGCAGGAAGTTGGTGTAGCCAGAACATAAAGTGTTGCTTCAGTGAGCCACAACCACCATAGCAGAGGCAACAGGGCAACATTTCTTGACCACTCAGCAGGTGCCAGGGACGTTCTGCTTTACTTCTGGCTTTCACAACAACCCAGCTAGCAGGTGTGACCATCTCCTGTTTACATTTGAGGAAATTGAGTTTCAGTGAGACAATTTTCCTAAGGACACAGTATGGGGGAGCAGCAGTGCAGCTTACCCAAGGACAGACATCTACAAAAGAGCAAAGTCTGTGTTCTGAGAACAGCACAGTGTGTGACAGAAACCATCTTTGAATGATCTACTCTTCACATTATGTGAAAACCCAGTTGAGACTACGGATATTTGAATAAGAAACTGATCTAATATAATGTTGTACATATGAAACATATAATGCTATAAACCAATGTTACCTTAATAAAAAATAAATCTAAAAATTATTTATTAATTCATTAGAAAATATAAGCCCATTACATATTAATATATTTTGTGAAAAATAACTATACTTTCAAAACAAGAAGAAAATCAGTGAGATTTAAAAATCTCACTGGCAAAAAAAAAAAAGAATATAATGGACATTATGTCCATTTATTACTCTGAGGAGTTTTCAGGATTTTAATGTGTATCATGGGGGGATAGGGAATGGACAGACATAATCAGACCTCAGTGTCTTTTCCTCTTGAAAAAAAGTTTCTCCTGATGTATTTTTTGACACAAGATGCTTAGGGATTTTTGTTTGTTTTTTGAGGGAAAGTAAAGAAAAATAACCAAGGGACGAATGTTTCTGCATCCTCTCCAAAAACAGGGTTGAAGATATTATCCCCTGTTGCTTAATGTTGCCTGTGTATGATCCAAGAGATGAATTCTTTTGTAATTTAATACCAGTAAAATGTTTGTCCCTCTTGGAAAAGCAAGTTTCCTTTAATCAGATAAGGAGAATTGTCTAACCCGTATTTCCTTTTCTCAGAAGCTAAGAGCTAACTTTAGTGTTCAAGGAGAGAAATTACATTAAATGATTACTTCTGTCCAGCTGAAATACAACACGGGTCACATATATGATTTTTTTCCACATATGTAATTTGAAATTGTTAGTAGCCATCTTAAAAAATAAAAAGAAATGAGTGAAATTAATTTTAATAATATATTTTACATAGCTTGATTATCAAAAATATTATCATTTCAACACGTAATTAAAATCAATACACATCAATATAAAAATATGAGAGTCTTTTTTTTTTTTTAGTGAAGTCTGAATTCTGGTGTGTTTTTTATACTTGAAGCACATTTCAATTCCAATGAGTCACTGTTTGCGGTTAGTGACTCATGTATTGGACAGCAGATCTGGTAACTGGTAGACAGTCTGTGTGCATATGTATGTGTGTACATTTTTTTTTCTATTTTTATAGGATTTTTATACATGTCTATGATGTTATTTTAATATTCTATTGGAAGTTTGCAGGATATGACTTATAAATAAATGAATACAGAAATAAACAAATGACTACATACATATCACTAAGATAAAAATTTAGAAGTTTTAGGCCAAGCTTTGCCTGAACTGTTTTGTAACTGTGGGTAAATGTTAAGCCTTTAGTTTTCAGATTCCTCCTTGAAGAAGTGATAAGAGTTCACCTAGATGGCTTCTAAGGCTTCTCCAGGTCTAAAAAATGATGATTTTGCTGCTTTTAAAAACCCAGGTACTGGGTTTTGATTGTGCTTTTAAGTTAAGCACATGTTAAATCATATGTCACAATATACATCTGAAAAATGCCTCTTACCCGTCTCTCTAACCTGATCAGATTATTGAATAAGGAAGTGAAGGGAAGGATGGAAGGATGTGGTACAGCCTGCCTGACTCTTAGCTTCTATGCTCACATAGTTTCCCCACATTACCACGTTAGGCACTTTGGGGTGATAACTGAGTAGGTCCCAAACAAGGATTATCTGTACAGGGCTTTGTGGGTTTCAGATAGGGCAGCAAAGGGCAGTAGAGGTTCTCTTTTCAATAAGACAAGTTGCCCCTTCAGCTTGGTTCTAGTCCACAGAAAAATGTCAGACCCCCCAGGTTGGCAGCTGCAATATGGCAAGTCAGCCAGTTGGTCTTGGGCCTACAGGCTAGAACTCAAGTGTAGGACTTCCTGCATATCTAGTCTCAGAATTTGGTTAAATAAAGAAATTCAGTCTACAAGCAAAAGTGAGCTGAGAGGACACAAAAGCTGTAGAGAGTGGAGGGAGTTGGGTGGCTTTCCTTCTTACAGTGGTGTAGATCCAAAACGTGGTGCAAAATACTGAAAATCCATCAACTAAACTTCAATTAAAAAAATAAAAAGAGGGACTTCCCTGGTGGCGCAGTGGGTAGGACTCCACACTCCCAATGCAGGGGGCCTGGGTTCGATCCCTGTTCAGGGAACTAGATCCCACATGCATGCTGCAACTAAGGAACTGGTGAGCTGCAAATACAGAGCCCGCCTGCTGCTACTAAGAACCAGTGCAACCAAATAAATAGTAAGAATTAAAAAATAAAAATAAAAAAATAATAAAAAAGAACTATCAAGCAAAGACTGTGATATGAAAATTTGCAAAGGAATAAATATAAATTGACAGTAAATATGCCAAAAAACTCAATAAGGAAATGCAAATTAAGATACTCATGACATCACTTTTTTCTCCATCAGTTTGCACTTTCATATCTTGCTGATAGTTACAAACTGAAACAGAAAAGTCTTTAAATGGATCTAGGGATCCCACTTCTAAAATTTTAAGAAAATAGGAATATATGAAAAGATTTATACATACATATTTATTAATACATTTCTTATAATAGCAAATAATCAAAAACAACACTTACATTCTTCAATAAAAAATCATTTAAATTAATTGTAGTTTGTCCATTGGAAAAAAGAAACAAAAACACTGCACATCCATGTAAATGACTCTCCTCCTTTATACTATAAAACAAACAAAAAATACCCCTTCAACTTACTTTTTCTTACTATCCTTTTTGGCTGTCTTTTCCAAAGCTGCCCTCCTTCGCAAGTAGTCATTCTGGATTTCATTATATTTTGTAGTGTGTTCTTTGATAAGGTCAGTGGTTTTCTTGTGGTGTCTCTTAACCAGGTCTTTCATTTCTTTGTAGTGCTTCTTTTGAAGTTTCACAAACGACTTCTGTTGCTTTAGCTCTTCAATTGTCTGCGCTTCTACTTCTGCAACAAATGGGTTATGAGAGCTGAGAGGCCTGGAAGGGCTGAGAGGACAGAGCAGTTGCTATTGAGCAGTGTTTTTCTGACCCCAGCCCACTGGACCTTGAGAGCAGAGCTTGGAAGTCAAACATGTGTTCCAGGCTGGCTTTATCGCTTGCTAACTTTGTGACTATGTTACCAAATTTCTCAAAGACACAATTTCTTTACTCATAATTTTTAAAAAGTTTGGGTTCTCTAGAAACAGAGCCCAAGAGAGGGATTCAGGTACATGTGATTTACCAAGGGGGGCTCTCTGTAGGAGGGGAGTGAGGGCACAGATACAGAAGAAGAAGTAGCTAAACAAGGATGTGGTCTCGGCTGGAGTCCGGCTTCTGCGTGATCCCACGGGGAGCTCTGGAGCGTGAACTGTACTACAGAGTTAGTCTCACCTTGAGGCAAGAAAGCCAGCTTTTTGCCTATTTGGGAATGTCAGTTGTGGAGAGGAATAAGCTCCTGGAGAGGGGGCTTCCTTTTGGCTGAGGGCAATTTTCTTTCTTTCTTTCTTTTTTTTTTTTTTTATAAAAGATCTCCCACAAAAGCTTCAGCTATCCCTGTGGTTTGCTAATATGTTTGCAAATGGCACTGCACCCGCTTTTATATAAATTTTTGATGCCTAGAGCATCAAATGTATCAAGGCATTGTCAGAGACATAGCTGTGTAATAAATAGCTCAAATGGATATAATGAGCTATGCTCCATGATCAACAGAGTAGTAAGATATTTATCAGATAAGAAATCTCTCTTCATGATCAGTGTGCCTTTCATGAGGGAGGGCAATTTTCAAAAGCAAAGGAAGCTATAAGCTGTTAGTAGCCAATGTTTACTACAGCTGGGAGCTGGGTGCCACAGATGGTAAAGGGGATTTTGGTGGGCACTAACAGGATCCACTTTAAAGATCACACAATTTCTACTTTTTAGGGTTGTTATGGTGATGATGAAATAAAAGAATGAATGCAAAGTTTTTAACATAGTTTCTGGCAGTGTGCCTGTTAGAGGCTTAACAAATGATTGTACAGGTTCTACAGCACCATTTCTAAGCGGCACTATTCACAGTATACATATTGTAGGTTTGTATATTTATCACAACATTGCTCCATTATAGATCAGTAAAGTGAGGGAAGGTCCTTGCTGTGATTTGCCCAAAGGCACCATAAGGGTTGGTGGTAGTTTATATCACTACATAGTGTTTTATTTAATGCCAAGAAAACATTTAATGTGACAGAGCTTGATGTTAAAACAGTCTGTGTTTTACTGACTTGTTTAATCAATTGTAAGAATATGCATTTAAAAAATATGTTAACATTTCTAAAACTAAGATGCATCGTGTAGTCAGTGGAGTGTCACAGTTTGTTGGTGCTTTTCTTTCTTGGCCATCCATGAGTAGTGAGGTACCTTAAAAAGGATGGTGCCTTAAATTCAATGAATTATCATTTATTTAGACCTAGATTAAGTCATAGTTCACATGTTTTCATCCTTTGATGTGAATTTTCTGCTTCTGGGAACAAAAATAAGTTATCATAAATATTTAGAACTGTCAAGAGATTCAGAAATAATATATGCCATGAATAACAACAGACCTGAATAGCAAATGATATATCTAGTGGATAAACGTTGAAATCAGAATAACCATTTATGTTCTTAAATGATAAGGTCTTTAAGCAATTGAAATATGTTTCCCTTTTTAATAATGTATCTATTCTCCTGACATTCGATTCCTTTTGAGAAAGAGGCCAGGGAGAGAATCAGGTACATTTATTTAATGGTTTCCCTCAGGCCCAGATGGACTCATTATGGTTGCATAATGACTGATTATATTAAAATTTATAATCCTAAGGAATTGCTGCAGTTTGGGTGACAGATTTAACCTCACTTCTTTAAAAATGGTGTGCAGCACTTCAGCTGTGGCAAGTTTAGCAACAGGGTTCAAGATGTTCCAACCTATGACTAAAAATAATTCCACGGAAAGTATCATTTTTTAAAAAGCTTGTGGATGAAAGGCTATTGTTTGAATATGTCCTTAAGCATAAAGGTAATGTCCATTTATATAAGGAAACAAATACCACTCATAAACCACCCAGAGATAATCACTGCTAATATATTGATATAGACACTCACCTTTCATCTATGCGTTTGTGTTTTGTCTTTTTTTTTTTTTTTTTTTTGCAGTACGCGGGCCTCTCACTGTTGTGGCCTCTCCCATTGCAGAGCACAGGCTCTGGACATGCAGGCTCAGCGGCCAAGGCTCACGGGCCTAGCTGCTCTGCGGCATGTGGGATCTTCCCGGACCGGGGCATGAACCCGTGCCCCCTGCATCGGCAGGCGGACTCTCATCCACTGCGCCACCAGGGAAGCCCTGCATTTGTGTATTTTTAAATAATATTGGAATCATGCTCTTGTTTACACTTCTGTCTCTTGTTTTATGTGTGAACATTGTATTGTTTCCCATGGAATTAAATCTTTAAACACATGTTTTCTTTTCATACATTCCTAAAATAAGTTTTTGATGCATATTTTATATATTATTTTGGTGAAATCATAAGTACACATCCCTCTCAATTTTCACAAAGTGAAGAGGTTTCTGTAGCCACTACTTAGATCAAAATCAGAATATTATCAGCACCCCAGAGACCCTCTTTTGGGTTCCAGCCCTCCCTCCCACCGCTTAGGTATAATCCAAATCCATGTTTCTAAGAACACAAATTCCTTTTGCCTGTTTTTGAACTTCGTGTAGCTGGAATCATAAAGAATGTGTTCTTTGGTGTCTGTCCTCTTTTCTTCAACATTATGCTGTGAACTTTATCCATGTAGTTGTGTGTAACTATAGTTTATTTACTTCTACATCTGTATCCTATTTTATTCTGTGACTATACCACAATTTATCCACTCTACTGTATGTGGATATTTAAGTTGTTTACAGTTTTTGGTTCTAATCCATAGTGCTGTTTTTTGTGTACATTTCTGTTGTGTGTTGGGCCAACATACCATACAGTGCTACATACTGCTAATTGTATTAAAGAAAGCGTTTAGTCCCACTAGTTTAACAAATTAACCAAATATGAAATATTCCCAAACTGTATCATCATTCTTAAACTCTGTGTATTCTATGGTCACAAACAGTTCATATTCTGCATTTCTAAAATATGCTTTATTGTGGGCACTTTGGGAAGATTGCATTCCTATTCACTGGGTCACATTTCCAGTATGAAACTATTCCATGATTCTAAAATATACCTTGTGAAATTATGTTATTTTTTTTATACCAGTAGGGTCCTGTTTGCCAAGTATGGTTACTTCTCTGTGATTATATTGTGTAACATGGCTTGAAGTAGGATGTATCTGTAGATGGTTTTAGAAGAGAAATATTAATGATCTTATATTTCAAAGACGAAATCTCCTCTCCTCTAAATACTTACCCTGCATAATATTCAGCTGCCTAACTCCATAGGGAAAAAAGGTGGTATTTACCTGTTAAAACACTCTGAATAAGATCTTCTGTTTTGGCAGGTGCCTTTACAGAGCCTGAAATAAAAGAAAAATAATAATAGCCTCTTTTAATTTTAAAAATTGTTTCTTCCTGTAAAACGATGTTTGGCTCTTGACTCTAAGTCTCTTTATGAAGAAATTACAAATTGCGGGAGAAAATTATCCTAAAAATATTCTAAGAAATGTCTCCATTTTGTAACTTTGGGGCAAACCTAATTAAATATGAATCTATATGCTCCAGTTATAGAAAGGCCATTCCTCCACTTTGAATCAAAACTCTGTCAACAAATTCAGTTTAGGCTACTGCTACCTTCTGGCCATAACAGAAATGACAAGTGATCTTTTAAAAATCAAAGGCTGACCAGCAGGCAGGAATAATGTTGCAGGCAAGATCCATTAGAGGGTGCCAAAATCACTGGACAAACGTTTAAGGAGAAACAGGATAGTTGCATGGTCTCAAAGTGTCTCCACTGAGATATCAGTTAACTACAAAGGGGAAAATTGTAACTTTCAGTGGAGAAACCTGGTAGATGGCACCTTAACCAAGGGATCCAACATCACTGATGATGCGACACAGCAACATAAGATACCCCCGACATAATGTTCTCAGAACATCATTGCTTCTGTGATGTTCTTGCCAAAAATGGGTAATTTTAGTTTAATCGTGAGAAAACATCAGGCCAACCCAAATTGAAGGATAATCTACAGAATAACTGACTCTTCAGAAGTGTCAAGGACATGAAAGACAGGACAGACTGAGGGACTGTCATAGATTCAAGGAGGCTAAGGAGACAAGACAATTAGTACAATGTGGGATCCTGAGACAATCAAACCTGGGACAATCAAAGACATTAGTGGAAAGCAGGTGAAGTTCAAACAAGGTCTGTGTTTTAGTTCAGAGTATTGTGACAATGTTAATTTCCTGGTCTGACTCTGACAGATGTTAATGCCAGAGAAGAGGGGTGTTTTGCAATGTATTCTGTGCTATTTTAAAAATTATTCTGTAAGTCAAATGATTCCAAAGCACCCAGGTAAAAAAAAATCAAATGCTAAAATGCTAAATTATCTTTTACTCTCAAAAGCACAAGGTTATATTCACTATTTAAATTAATGATTCATATTCTAGAAACACACTAAATGTTTGTATTTGGTATATAAAAACTTCATTTGAAAATATCACTTCTTTTTATACACAATTTATCTCCTTATTACCATGAATCTGAACAACCTCCTTTCTTAAGTAGTCTCAGTAGGAGCATAGAATCTAAAAGGAAGAATTTTAGGATCGTGGAGAACTGGTGTCAGTCTTGTCTTCACTCTTCATTAGCAACATGGCCTTTAAGAAGTATCTTGTCATTTCAAAACTGCAATTTATTCACCTGCACCATGGGGGCAGTGGTAGAATCAACCCTCAGAAGCCTGGTTTAAGAGTTAAATGAGATAATCCACGTGAAGCATTTAGCAGCGTGCTCAGCACATGATAGGCGCTTAAAAGAGGTGAAAGGAAGTAGAGAAAGATGCGAAGGAATTCTTGGCAGAAACGTAACTTAGTGAGGTAGAACTAAGAATGTGCTTCTGAAGCATAGCTGCATATAAGGTGCTTGAAGAACCCTTCACACACCCTGCCAGCTGATGGACCATAATCCATCGCTAAATAAAGACATGGGAAATCTGGGTGATATATTGTTGTGGCTTCGTAAATTGTCAGCAGAGCCAGATGAGCACTTATGAGTCTCTTGGTCTTTCTTCATTCCTTCCTTCCTTCCCTCATTCATTCCCTCATCACACGTTTCTGGAGCACGTTTCTCCTAAGTCCATGCATTTTTGCCCATGTGGTGTTTTCTCTAAGTCAATCATGGTACCTCCTTCAGTGGCACATATAAACTAGAGGCTCCTAGTCATGTAGCACAGCTCTCTCAGCAGAGTGTTTACCTGGAGCTGGTTGGCTGTGGAGAGCCTGGGAGGGTGGTTTGGGTGTCAGGGATGTAGTGTGATTCATCCCGTTTTCTGCTGGAGTTGTCTTGGCTTCACTTGGAGCTTCTGACTGTGTTTCCCCAGGATCAGCCTAAAATCATAAATATCCTTTAATTTTTCACACTTATGGTTCTTTTGTGACCTTCCTAAACCCACAAAGCTACATTTGATAGCATTTTCACAACTCATTTGGACTCTGAAATATCACGTCTGAAACTGTGCGGAAAGCAGGGTAAAAACAGCATGGTATTGAACCATGATTTTGGCCAGTTAATTGTATTAAAGGCCCCAATATTTATGCTTTTCTATGCCCACTGCTCTTGGACTTGTCCTCCAGCACTGACTCTGGACCTGAGCATGTGATTTGCTTTGGTCAAATGAGAGAGTAGCAAACTTGATGTAAGCAGTGGATTGAAAAGCCATTTGCAGATGTTTCTTCTCTTTCTCAGACCCTTGCTATAGCCATGGAGGATGAGAGCCCACATGGAGCAGAGCTGAGTCATGTAGACAAGGATGTCCTGGACCAGCCAGCCCTCAGCTGACAACATACACTTAAGTGAGCCCACGTAAGATTAGCTGAACCTGGTCCAGATCAACAGAACTGCTCAGCTGACCAAATGACTCAGGAACAATAATAAGTAGTTGACGTTGTAAGCCACTAAGTTGGGGGATTGTTTGTTATGCAGTAGTAGCTAATTGATGCACTGGTTATAAACATCGATTTTGGAGCCAGACTTACCTGGATTCAAATTTTGGCCCTGACACTTATTAGTATTGTGATATTGGGCAAGTCACTTAACTGTCTGCCCTCGCTTTGCTCATCTTTATAGATGGGGATATGTATGTACCGGTGATCATAATATTATCTATATTGTAAGGTTGTTTAGAGGATCAAATAAGTTACTATTCATAAAGTGCTTAGAATAATTCCTGGCACAGAGTAAATTTGTGCATGTTAAATAAATAGATAAAACATTTAAGCTTGTATAATACTACCAATAAATAATAATAACAGATACATTAAAACTTATGAAATCTCTACTCCATCCCCTCCAGCAGCTAGTCTTCTATGCCCTGTGCAGAGCAAACGTTTAATGTTTGATGAGTAAATGCCGATCTTTATAAAATAATTACCTCAGTAATTATATGCCATTTTAGTGATGCTTTACAGGGTTCTGCAACTCTTGTCTCAGAATTGCCTTCTGAGTCCAAGGGAGATTTTACTGACAGTGAGGCTATCCCGATGCTCTACTTTGTGGTACATTAAGAAAATATATTAGGAAATGCCCAAGAGTCATTTGGAGCTCAATGTTGTGACATTTTGTTATGTAATTACAGACAGCAGATTGCATTATGATAACATTTTTAGAAAATGTAAGATGAGAATGAAAATAATGACACATTGTCATAAGTGGCTTTTAATCTGTCCCCCCAAAGCATCTTTTTGTTGTTGTTGTTGTTGTTGTTGTTCTTGTGGCCTCTCCTGTTGTGGAGCACAGGCTCCGGATGCGCAGGCTCAGCGGCCATGGCTCACGGGACCAGCTGCTCCACAGTATGTGGGATCCTCCCGGACCGGGGCACGAACCCGCGTCCCTGCATCGGCAGGCGGACTCTCAACCACTGCACCACCAGGGAAGCCGCCCCCCAAAGCATCTTTAAAACACAAGTTACAACACTGCTTTTGGTGATGGCAGAACTTATTTTAATTCAACAAACAATCCCTGTTTACCTACCACAGCCTGCTCTGCTCAGAGCTGATGGCATTGAGATGTAAGGGATGAGCCTGGGGTCAGTGGTGGGACAGGGGGCGGAGTGGGGGCTAAGGAACCTAGGCCAGTGACCTTGGCAGCCTATAGAGCTCAGGATGCAGAACTCTGTCTTCTGAAAAATGGTTACTTTGAATGGGGAAGTTCTGGTATGTTTGTGTTGTTCAGTTACATCCATCAGGAAAAGTCTCCCTAGAATCATTATGCCAAGGGGAGGGATTGCATATTTTGTGTTCAGCAAGAGATTGCAAACTGGAGGCTTAGGGTCCAAATGGAGTGCATCAAAATGTTCTATGGTCCAAATAGAGTGCATCGAAATGTTCTACGGTCCAAATGGAGTGCACTGAAATGTTCACCCAACATTGCCAGATTTTAAAAATAAGGAGATTTTACATTAATAAAATGGATCTCTTGCTTCAGTTGAAAAATCAGATTGGGCAACACTGGGTCTGCTTTCCCGCTCTGGATGAGGATGGAGGGGTTTCTGTCTCTTTAAGGACACTCCCCTGTGACTCATTCAGACTTTACCTGCCTCAGTCCTGTAGGCATTTGGGTTTGCAGGAGATACTTGAGAAGACTGAACTATCATAGATGTTTGACCACATAATTCATAAAGGAAATGCATTTACATTGCACAGGAGAGACTGAAGTAAAGGGAGTGCTGGACAGAGCACTGAGTCATCAGCAAAGTTACCCATTGGCTTTGGTCCTCTGGCTTGAATACAGTGAGGGTAAAACTTCCCAGCCTCCCAGCCATAGGGGGTGTCCATGGTCACCAAACTCAGCTGCTTGGAAAACAGGGACAGAAGGTGCTCCTGTTCCATGGGCAGCTGATCTTGCCCATTTTTTTATATCGAGGCAGGTTTCTGGAAACAGGTGGGGATGAATCAGATTCTTCCCAGCGTGACAGCTGGCTGAAATTAGCCCTCTGGTAGAGGACAGGGAAGAAGAAAATTTTGATGGAGGGAAGAATGGAGGTGATGGAAAGGCAGCTTCCCTGAAGTCAATACTGTGTGGCTTCTTTTTGAAAACTAGGTGTAGTGCCCTGGGGGTCTCAGGCTGGAGGTGTATTCAAAATGAACCCAGCAAGCTTATTTTTTCTGTATCAGGTTTGCAGGCATTCCATGGGGCTGTGTGCCCTTGGGAGATCAAGTTCAATCATTAACTTGAATCAAGATGCAGGAAATAGAAGCTCTGCTTATCAAGGGTATGTAAGACAAAGCCATTACATTCCAGAAACTGATATAATGTATGAATTCAAAGGCATTTTTAAAATAATAGATAAATGTTGAGGAAACACACTGGCAAACACTTTGTAGTTACAACTGAGGATCAAGAGATCACCAGGGTTTGGTGCTGGATTTGAGGTAAGCTTTGGAGAAATGCTTGGTCCAGGGGTCCTGGGGATGCCTCCAGGCAGGGTGCATGGCACCACATAACCCTGGGGGGTGCAGGGGCACCCTTGGCACTGTACAGTAACAGGCAGTCAATAGAAACGATGGAAATGAGCGAAACGGACTAGATTTCACGCAACAGGGCAAAGTGAGGCTGTGCCCAGACCTGGAGGGGGAGCTCCTGGGAGGGGCGACTGAATTCCAGCCAATTATTGCCTAGGCTGCGAGGAAAGCTGGGAAACTGACTTTTTGGTGCAATATCTCCCAATTTAAAACCACTGAGAGGCCAAACAAAGCACATCTTCAGAGAGCATGTGGCCCAGAAGCTGCCCATCTGTACCCTCTGCTCAGAGGAGAGAGTTTGCCTGGATTTTCGGGGTTGTGTCAGTCAGCAATGTACCCAGAGCCACCGCTGGAAACGCAGTGGGCGGGGTCAACTGGTCTGCAGCCCCGCCCCGCCTCCCACCTCCTCGTCCCAGGGACCCAGCAAAAGTGGAGAGAACAGAGCGGGTAAGGAGGACCCTGAATGCTGGGCTAAGGAATTTGGGGCTCCTTGTGTAGACTGACCCTTGTCAGGGACCTCTTAGGATTTTCTCGAAACAGATTTTATTAATTTAGTGAGAATCTATAGTGGCAAATATATCGGACTGATGCTTAAAATATGTTGCTAACGAAGGGCTGTATATACAGATTTGAATTGGCTGTTCCCTATTGGAGATTGACCATAGAAGCAGCTGTAGATCACCGCGTGCCAGGCACCGTTACACACGCCAGCTTCGTCACAGCCAGACAGCGAAGGCAGCCACTCAACTCCATTATACAGCAAAGAGGTCAGAGGCGTTATTAAAGTCTTTACTAAAGACTTGCTAGAAGCCACACTGTTAAGGGTGTGACTGGTGTTTGAATATATGTAATTGTCTAAAGTCTGAATTTTTCTACTGCACTAGTTCACCCTGTATTCTATGATAATAGCAACTTAAGGAACCACAATCGTAACTTACGTTACTGCGGAGATACAGAGATGTATAATTGTAAAGACCATTCTCAAAGAGCTTACTCTGTTGCACTGAAAAGGCATTCAGGTATTAAAAATTAAATTTTTGATGTCATCACTGAAAGGTTGAATAATTCCCACTCTGTGGATATATGAGATGAAATGCAAAAACCAAATTCCTTGCCCCACTCACAAGCATCAGTGGAAGTCAACACTTGTGACTTGTTTTCTCCCCAGTTTTTGTCCAAATATTCTTTTTCATGCACTTGAATGAAATAAGCCTGAAATTCTTTCGCATTGCACTGGAAATTACAGTAGAAACAAAAGAACTAGAAATATCAGTTTTCTCAATTTAATGGTGAGACTCTTGGGATCCAATTAAACAAATTTCAAGGAAAGAAGGTTCAGAAATTGATATTTCACTTGCGCCAAGTTTTGCTTAGCTGGGTAGAGAAAAATCAACTACAGCAGCAGTAGGTCACTGCCCTCCAGTGGCCAAATGAAAGTATTACACTATTTTTCCTTCAAAACATGAAACAGTGGAATTTTAAAGCCAAGATTTTATAAAAAATAATAATTCTATCCTTCCTATATCAAAAATAAACAAAAACACCTTAAAATATAACACAAGTGGATCAGTAAAAGTATAACTGGAAAGGCCATTTTTACAAGTTTTAGAGAAGGGGGAGATGCCATTTGGTATGCTAGTTGAAAAGATTTCAATCCCAGGCACTGCAAATTTGGATCTGATGATGAAGCAAGAGAGAACTCAAATTTGGGGAATTTATGGGGTGGTTAAGATGGTAAGTTAAGGGTCTTGCAAACACCAGAATGTGTTGACTGAGCTACTGGAGGTGTCGGTGTCCTGCCTGAGTCATCTAAAAAGTACAGTCCCTTCCAGGTAGTGGTTAGGATGACAGCATCTTGACTCGGATACTAGATGGGTGAGGGCAAGGGCAAGGTCATCAGTGTCTCCAGAATATTGGGGGCAAGACTCATAATTTCATCATGTGGAAATCCAGTCCACTCAGGACAAATGTGGGCAGTGGATGTGGCTTCATCAAAATTAGCCTTTCCCTTAAGAAAGAGCTTGCTTAAACACATGTACAATTGGTACCTTAAATTTATATTACCTGAATGAAATTAGATAATACATCTACCCACATTTCTAAAAATTTCAGAACATTTCTAAAAACTATATCCTGATGTATGTGTTCTGAAGCATTGATGGATGAAGTACGCTAATATTTGCAGCCTACTTTGAAATGCATCAAAAATCAGTTGCAATAATGAAAGGATAGAGGGGTTTATAGATGGATATATATGTGATAAAGAAAATGCATCAAAATTGGAATTGTGGAATCCAGATGATTGATATATGGGTGTTCTTTTTCAACATCTGTGTATGTTTGAAAATTTTTCTAATAAATCATGACAAAACTCTGATATTTTTAAGAGTTTACCAAAGTGAGTTAAAACAAAAGACAGCTTTAAGGAGCTGAATAAATTCATCTGTTGACTTCAGTTTTTGTCATCATATGTGTCATCATACAAAGAAATCATCAGCATTCACATGGTATCTCTTTGTTGAAGCTTTAGTGACAGCTGCAAGTTACAAGAATATGTGTAAATTTTTATTACAGTCTTTCTCCAGACTTTAAGGACTATGAGAGCATCTGATTTTTCTCATCATTATATCTCTATATTGCCCAGCATGGTGACTGATGCAGCATGTTAAAAAAAACTTCTATTAAATGAGTGCATGAAGACATCCACAGTTTGTTTCCTCCTCATGTATAATCAATAGATGTAGTATCAGTGACAAAATCCTGAAACTAAAGAACCATCTAAATGTTATGTTAAAAAATATTTTTCAATGAATGAATCAATGGGTGAAAAATATGAAGATGCTGCTCTTTCTGTGTCTGTGGCTAGAGAATCTGCATTTAGTTCATAATTGCAACAGCTTATTTAGAAAGAGATTAAAGGGTAACAGGGCACAGCTCTGCTGACTATTTTGTGTTGCATATGTTACCATTCCTACCAGCTTTAATTTGTTGGAAATATTTTGATACAGTCTCCAAAGAAATCAGCAGAAATGAATTCTTTGAGTTAGGCAGAAATCAAGGATTCCTCCTTTAAAGAAAACATGGGCCAAACACCCTTCACATTCATCTTTTGGAAATGTATCTTTTATATTAACTGAGCAAATCATTTGTCAAAGACTATCATCAATCACTCACAAAACAGATTCTGGACAATTCCCCAAGGAGAGTTTCTCCTGTAGCTCTTCCCAGGTTCCTGAGATTGAACTGACATTTTAGAGTGGACGGAATTAATGGTTATTCAATTCCATGTGGGGAGAGCCAGGTGCTTGTGAGAGACAGATGCAGGGCTCCAGAGCATTGGTTCTCAATGTGTGGTCCCTGGACCAGCAGCATTAGCATCACTACAAACTTGTTAGAAATGCCAATTCTTGGTCCACCTCAGACTTACTGAAACAGAAATCCTGGGGTTGGGCCCAGCAATCTGTGCTTTTAGGAGTCATCCAGGTGATCCCGATACATACTAAAATCTGAGAGCTTTGCTATTCAAAATATGGTCCAGCCCAGCAGCGTGAGCATCACCTGGAATCTTGTCAGAAACACAGAATTTTGTGCCCTGCTCCAGACCGATTAAATCTGAATCTGTATTGAAACAAGATCCCTGAGTGATCCGTATGTACGTTAAAATTTGAGAAACCTTGCTGTAAAACAGAGTGAAAAACTTTGTCATTTAGTCATGCTTTTATAATCTCTATGGTATTGGTCATGGCATGGATTCTGGATTCATCGCTGTTTTAGGCAGAAGAAACCAAAGCCCCTCATTAGAATCCATTGAAATTTTAAAAATTGTTATGGAGGAGGTTTGTAACAGCAGTGGAATTGAACTGTTCATTGAGTAGTTTTAACTCAAGTGGATATATGGTCTTCTCTTGAGATCTCATTTAAAAAGACCCTGGTTCCTCCATTTATTGGCCATTGATACTAAGCAAGTCACTCTATCATTATAAGCAACTGTTCCCTCTTCTAAAAATGGGGACCATATGTTTGTCCTAGTTAAGGCTCAGTTTTACCCAGGGTATCCAATCAAAGTGCCTTGTAAACTCCAAAACTCTGTAGAAATGAAAGGGACAGGGTCATTATCTAAAGGCCATTACCTAAAAGGCAAACTTTCTCTTCCTACTTTATTGGATGCTTTAAAGTTCATGTATGGTGAGAAACTATTGTTTCTGTAAGTTGGTATGTTTTTCCTTTCCTTTCAAATTTTTATTTTAGATCACAGCACATATGTATTTTACTTAAACCTGGAATACTACACTTCTGAGTCTTTGCAGAAAATAAATTCATGTGACTCCATACAAATTTTCTTAAAAATGACATGACATTACTTCTGTGATGTATGTGGCATATTTTTATACACATGCAAGTGAAAAGTTAGAATGAAATGGGCCTTGCTCTATAATTTAAAAATATTAAAAGAGAAAATTTCTTAATATTTTTTTTATCAAACTATGGGACTATCACCATCATTATCAAGAAACATTTATTTAGTGTATGTATTTTTCTAAGTACAGACTTTTTTTGAGATATAATTGACATATAACATTATATTAGTTTCAGATGTACAATATAATGACTCCATATTTGTATATATTATGAAATGATCACCACAAATAAGTCTAGTTAACATCCATCACAACACATAGTTACAAACTTTTTCTTGTGTTGAGAACTTTTAAGACCTACTCTATTGGAAACTTTCAAGTATACACACGGTATTATTAACTATAGTCACCATGCTGTACATTACACCCCCAGGACTTAGAGCTTTTTATAAGCCAAAGCATAACCCCTCCCACCTCCCCAACTACCTCTATTATCTGTTTCTCTTTTATGTAAGTTGGTATTTTGTTAAATCATTATTTGAGGAGGAAGAGAACCCAAAATGACCACTAAACCTCATCTTTGATTTTAGTGCCAAGTTCTTGGACAGTGGGTAAAGCGTCAAGCTCCCATCTGGGAAAATTTAAATGACACCCAAGGCCTTATTAAGTTTAAACACTAACTTTATGAGAGCACCACCTTGGATTTTTTTTGCTGTTGGATTATCCTACTGGTAAAATTCATACCATACCATAGGATCTTTTTCTTTTTAAATAATCAATCCCATTGAAGATGCCCACAATGCCATACACAGAATTAGGAAATTAATTATTTTAGATAAATTTCAGCTCACTTATAAGAGCATATGAATCTGACAACTTAAAAAAATAAGCCTCTTGGAATAAATGAAATTTGAATACTACCGAACAGCTTTCTCTTTTCAATATCAAAAGGATGTGAAGACCACTCACATACCTTCACTTGTATCATGAACACACAGGTGATAAAGGGCCAGTAGGCAGTGTACAAACTAGCTGAATAGATCCCACATATATAAACCTAACTTACTGAAGAACAAGTTCTAAAAATACCCAGTGATTTAAAGGGAGAAATCTTGACATTTGATTCAACAGAAAATTCAATTCAAAGGATTATTATTTAAAGTAAAGGTCTTATATTCTGTGGTCAGTCATCCAGGTGACCTGCTACAGAGGACAGAAAGATGAAAAAGGGCTAGTCCTTATTAAAGGTTAGTAGAAAATTACAGTTTTGTTATTGAGGTAGTGCGATGTGGTGTAGTGTAGACCCTTGCTACTCAAGGTGTGGACAATGGAAGTGTTACCCCATCACCTGGGCCTGGTCAGAGATGCTGAGCCTCAGGCCCTAGTCCAGACCCATGTTATCAGATGGGATCAGCTGTTATTATGATGCCTTGGTCTGCACATTAAACTTCTAGAAGTGTTGGTGTGAAACATGAGTTCTGGAGCTAGATTGCTTGGATTTCAACCCCAGCTCTGCTCCTTAGTAGTTGTGTGGCACTGGACAAGGAACAGAATCTCTCAGTGCCTCAGTTTCTTCATCTGTTAAATGGCAATAAAAATACTTGTTAAGAAATATGGATGTTTTAGGACTTAACGTGTTAATAAACATTAAAAGGCTCAGAATGGTGCCAGGTACGTTGTAAGCACTCAGTAAAATGTTTCTGCACTCCTTGATGTGCTAAAAACAAGTTATGTTCAAATATTGCATTTGGAATATCACATAATATTTTGCAGTCAGTACATTGGATATTTACTTTATTCTCTTTAGAGGTGTATTTTAAAAATAGAAAATAAAAATATTACTGATGTCTCATTAGTCATCTCTATTAACCACATTAAACTATTAGGGCTGTGGAACATTTTTTTTAAATTAAGAACTTTTGTAAAGAAAAAAAATATATACATAGAAAACATGCTGGAAGGACATACACCAAAAGTGTTAACACTATCTGCAAGATTACTGAGAGGCCTTTATGTTTCTTTGTTTTTAAACAATATTTTATTTAGAGAAATAACTGTAAATATTATAAAGCCTTTGTTATGATTCAGATTAGGCAACCTTCTATGACTTTACTAACACACCATCCTGAATTGTGACTTTAAAAGAGACAAAATAAATCCAGCAACTCAAATCTCTGTTATCCCTTAACTTCCAATTATATACTGTAATTATATACATATTTGTAATTCTATCTATCTATCATCTATCTATCTATCTATCTATCTATCATCTATCATCTATCATTTCACATGATCTGAAAAAATGTCTGCTGTTCAAAGCATGGGGGAATTTTCAACTTCCCTACTTATTTGGTTTGCAAAGTACTCTATGAAGATAACTTATTAGACTGTTTCAATTCTGGGAATATTTTGTAGTCCAACAAAGTCTTTCATTTTCAAATAGAAATGACCTTTATAACTACCAAGTTAAAAGGATTATACTAAAAAAGTCTTTGCTGCTAAAATAGTGTCTCCAGTGCCTACCATGTCCTAGATAGAATTTTCTTTTGAGAAAACCACAGTTACTTATTTTCAGTGGCCTCATTCAAACAAACTGACATTATTACAAGACAAGATAAAGGGCATACTGGTGTTCAAAGGTGTGAAATGACTTTCCTCTCCCAGCATTACATGGTAGGGCAAATTATTTTTTTTCTCAAGCTTTAAAAATGAGATCAGGGCTTCCCTGGTGGCGCAGTGGTTGAGAGTCCGCCTGCTGATGCAGGCGACACGGGTTCGTGCCCCAGTCCGGGAAGATCCCACATGACGCGGAGCGGCTAGGCCTGTGAGCCATGGCCGCTGAGCCTGCACGTCCGGAGCCTGTGCGTCCGGAGCCTGTGCTCCACAACGGGAGAGGCCACAACAGTGAGAGGTCCGCGTACCGCAAAAAAAAAAAAAAGAGATCAGTTAAGGGTTTAGACATTTCAAAGCAAAAAATTGTATTTTCTCTATTGCCATATGGAATCTATGTGATTCAGTGCCTCTAAAATTATTTCTAAAATTGAAAATGTTCAAATATTCTTTGAGTGTAATCAGCATTACTGAAAATCCTTATGATCATCATTTTTAGAGGAGAAACTAAAATAATGTTAACCTAAAATTCTACTTCTGTATTTTTATAACCATTAGTATTACATTCTCCCCAAATAGCTTTTAAAAAAAAAAAATTGAATTATAGTTGATTTACAATGTTGTGTTAGTTCTAGGTGTACAGCAAAGTGATTCAGTTATACATATATATGTATATGTGTGTATATATATATATATATATATATATATATATATATATTCTTTTTCAGATTCTTTTCCATTATAGGTTGTTACAAGATATTGAATTCTCTGGGCTATACAGTAGGTCCTTGTTGATTATCTATTTTGTATATAATAGTGTGTATCTGTTAATCCCACACTCCTAATTTGGAAGTAAATTCATGTCTACCATTAGGCATAATTATCCAGCAGTGTAAAATTTCCCTATGATACTGCATACAGCAGAAAGCATTATTTATAAAACTTTCCAGTCTAAATTTCATCACAGAGGATGATATGTATTTATTGGTTCTATAGGATATGATGCCTGCAGCATAAATAAGAGCCCAGAAAATTTTACTCTGATGTTAAATATTTTTCTTTTTTACATTTCATTTTCTCTCATGTTCAATTAACTCAACATCTTAGATCAAAAATTTCTAAAATTCTATACAAAAAACAAGGAAATAATCATAAATGTGCTCAGAAACATATTTATGTGATGTTCACTGAAGATCTGTTTAAAATAGTGAAGCATTCAAAATATCCAACAATAGGAGATTGGAAAAATAAATTATGTACATATGTATGATAGAAGATTATGAAGTTATTAGAAGAATATTTTAAGACATGCAAAATGTTTGCATTAAGTGAAAATAAAAGGTTAAAACACAGATTGTGAATATTATCCCATTTTATGAAAAAGTACTAATTGTGCATAAAAAGATGAGCTACATATATACCCCATAGTTACAGTGTTATCTCTAGGTGGCTTGGGTGTTTGGATTATAGGTGAATTATTTGGGATTTTCTTTTCTCATTTTTATTTTAAATTTTTTTCTATGATAAGTCTAGGTTTCTTTATTCTTTTGGAATAAGAAAAAGATGATTTAATAAATAATGTCAATTTTAACTGACTTGCTATTAGTTATACTTAGCCAAACAATTTTCAAGTTTTTTTTTCTATACTGATAACTCTCCATTTTTCTCATGGTTCCCTGAATTTATCCTCTGAACATTCAAATGAAATATGAAAATAGCTAGTTTCTATCACTATTTATAATATTGCTGTCATCTCCAATAATCATTAAATTCTATTTCAGTCTACACAGAGACTTCATATTTTTAAACTTACTTCTAATATTTCTAGAACCTTCCTTAATTATTCTTTGCAAAATGACATCTAATTTAGAATAATACACCAATTATTTTGGGAATATGTATTATAATACATAAATATACAGTAATAATAGTAATGACTTCATGGCTCACACTACACACCAGGCACTGTGTTAAGTACCTTATGTATTGTAAGAAATCACAAAAGCACTTTGAAAACCCTGTACTTTAAATTAAAGACAAAAGAAAACACCAAATAACTTGATCATCATCCTCTTTTTTAAGTGCCTTATTCACCTTTAATCAACAAGAAATTATCTAGAAACTTTCCCCTGAAACAGCAAGATGTGTACTGTTTAATGTGGTCACAAAATAAGATGCTGGTGGTGGCCACAGAATGCCAAAAGAGAATGAAATACGAAAAATTCAGGGTATCATATAGATGTTTTGGGAGATGAGGCTGAACTCCATCAAAGTGGTTTTCCAATGTGCTCTTTTCTTCTCCTGAGGGGTGACGTTATGTAGGCAAAGCCAGCAACGAGATGTGGTAATCATGCTTCACGCTGTGCCCAAAACTAGAACACCCTCTCACCTCTTTCTTTACTTCTTCTTCATCTTCCAGCGTCAAAGCTGCCAGTTGTTTAGCTCTCTGCTCCATCAGATTCACATATCGGATTGGATTTGACAAAGCTTCAATCACATCTAAATAGGGAAGAGACATTTTAGATCCAAGGTCCTGGAGATATTGATTATCCACCATCCATCCATCAATCCATCCATCCATTCAATCACCCATCTATCCATGCATTTGTTCATCATCTATTTACTTACCTATCCATTTACTGATTCACCACCCATCTTCCATCCTTCCACATACCCATATGACTATCTACTTATCCATCCAACATTTTGGAAATAGACAAGAGTGAGGACCCTTTGCTGAACACTCAGGAAGAGAGAACTCAAAGGAGGTCATCTCTGAGAGCCAAACTGGACAAGCTCCAACTCAGGATGCCTCAATACTCCAAATTTTATAGTTTATTTTTGAGTGTTTCATGCATTCCAGCAAGGCCCACACACCTGTCTTATTTGGGCCAAATGGTGTTTCATAATGGAGACATTTCACATAAGAAGACTGCTTTCCAAACTGTTGAAAAACTCAATGACTTGGCAATATGGGTCTGATTTGCACATGATACTGTCTAGCTGGAGTGAGTTATGGCTGCCATCTTTGGATGGGGCATGTGCTCCAAGATTACCAGAGTCTCCACCACTCCCCAGTATCTTGCACTCAGGCCACTTGACAGTATAAGCATTTAAATTTATGATTCCTGGTTGACATCATCCTAAGTTAATTCCTCTAATTTAGGATTTCACCTATGGAAAGGATCAGGGTTCTAAAACTGGCTGAAGGCAAATTCATTGCACAGGCCTAGATAGACTGTATAGTATCAGGTAGCACTGGTTAGAAAGTATTGGGCCCATGAGAATATTATTACCCAATGGATACAAATGGTCAAAACTTTATGGGTACTTAAATTAAACTAAAATTTATTCACAAAGGCTTGATCAATTTACCTCTAAACATGCATACAAACATAGAGGTAATTCTGAGGCCAGCATCTCCTGCCTTTGTTTGGTCCATTTTGCTTTCCACTAAGTCACAAAAATATGGATGACCCCAGATGGAAATATCCTTTTGAGTTAGGTTGTTTACCTGCATATGTATCTGGAACATAGTCCTTCACCTCTATGTAGACAAAGAGAGCTGGCAGCATCAGAGGCTGGTTCCTCTCATTCCTCAGACAGATGTAGTGATAGCCTGGAGGGTGACATCATACTGTGCATCATATTTTCTTGTAACACAGGAACATCTATTTGACATGTGTGTTTATTTTAGGTGACTTTGGGTGACAAACAACTCACTTCTTTCTCATTTTAATCATATGGTTTTGAGTGGTAAGGTACTATTTTTCTCATCAGACAGGGAAACAATGTTGATGCTGATTTTTTTTTCCTTTCACTATGTTTATCCCCACAAGAGAGAATTTGAAACCATATGTCATACATTGAATTATTGGTCCAAATTTATCCCTTGTATATGATTTCTTGACTTGGGGCTTAGCCTGCTTTGGACAATGGGATGTTAGTGATGTAGTACAAGCAGAGGCTTAAAATGCACTTGCAGAAACAGGTGTGCCCTTATGCATTCCACTGGGCTGCCATGAGATGTCTGTGGGCGCCACTGCTCCTTCAGCTGGGGCCCCTGAATGAGCAGTTGTGGGAAGACCTAAGCCCAGCCCAGCCCACAGCCTAAAGCACAGCTACATGGCTGAGATTTGCCAAACCCTGCCACCCCACAGGCCTGTGAGCATGAAGATAAAACACTTGTTATAAGCCTTTGAATTTTCAGATAGTTTGTAACACATAATTAACTGGCAAGAGTTGACTTGCCTACTGATCATAGCATGTCACAAAAACATAAAACTGCCAGATTTAAATACATAAATTTATAGTCCTTTTCACATAACAAAGCAACAAATAGCTTCCTAGATCATTCTTTCTTTTTTTTTTTTTTTGTGGTACGCGGGCCTCTCACTGTTGTGGCCTCTCCCGTTGTGGAGCACAGGCTTGGGACACGCAGGCTCAGTGGCCATGGCTCACGGGCCCAACCACTCCACGGCATGTGGGATCTTCCCAGACCGGGGCACGAACCCGTGTCCCCTGCATCAGCAGGCAGACTCTCAACCACTGCGCCACCAGGGAAGCCCCTTAGATCATTCTTTAACAATCATGTAAGGAAGTTATGGTTTTCTCGACAACTTTGATAAAAAGTTTCTAACCACGCTATCCATACCTGGTCGAATTGCTTGTACTGGCAAGATTCGGTGACCAATAAATTTACCTCCTTCTTCATAAACTGCTATCCTCAAACAGGCCAGAGAAGGAAGAACTACCTATAGGACATTAACAATACATGTGGTTACAAGTAGGAGCAACTGCAAGAAAGAATTAGAAAGGTATTATTTTAACTGGCCCCACTTTTCCAAATCCAAGAAGTTTCTACTGAGCAAATTGATAAAAAGTTAAGTTGTTGGTCTATAATTTGGATTTTCCAAAAGAGAAGGATTACCAGAGATATGGCTTCATCTATGTTTCCTCACCTTGTCCAAATGAGGAATCTGTTCAACAAATAGACCATTTTCTTTTGACATGAACATTCTCAAGGTAGAAATGACAAAAGTTCTATATTTAGATACCAAGAGTTGGTGGTTTTATCACTGTTTGAGCATTCACTATTATATATATATATTTTTTATTTTAATCTCATCTGTATGTGAGTCCCATGAATATGCAAGCCGGATAGATGGGGTCTCAAGGAGCAGGGATAATTGGCCCCTTATACTTGATATTCCAGGCCACTGTTCTCTTCTGGTTCAGTTTTCCTCTCCAACAATCTTGTGAGGGATTTAGGTCACAGCAAATGTCATGGGCATTATCCATTAGAACAAGATCAAAGGGAAGAAGGAGTGCATTTTAAAGTCTAGTGTATGGTGCGATTACTTGATGATACTATTAACTTTCCTCTGTGTTTTGCAACCTCTCTGGAGAGGGCTTTGCAAACACCCCATGCCTCATTAGCCTCGGGCCAAAGCAACCCTGGGTTTATCACATGGTGGGAGGTATGCAGCTGGTGCCTACTACTCTGTAGCCTTCTCCATCTTTGGGAATGGAGAGATACAGGGGCTCTCTAAAAGTAAGGTTAGGAGGGGCATTTGTAGACCCAAATCATCCAGATGGAGCCTCTGGAGCAGATACCATTTTGCCCACCAGCATTTATTCTCTCTCACTATTATATTTTAAAAGCAAATTACTTTTATACTTTGGAGCAAAAGCAAAAATTAAAAAGTAGCTTTCAAGGATAACTTTCAGAATGGGATTGATTTATATATTTGTAAATTTCCAAGTTAGCCAAAAGTATTGCTCACTTTTTCCCCCCAATGTAAAACATATGGAGTACACATATCCCATGTCAAGAACATGAGGCAAATTGTATCCTTAAATATTTATTTCTTTGGTAACATAAACAAACTAACATTTATTGATTTTCCAGTGTGTTCGATATTTTCTAAATGTTTTCAGTGTATTAGGGAATACTTATAATAACTCTATGAAGCAGACAGTATTATTAAATCCAATTAGCATATTAAAAAATACTCTGAAGTACAGAGACCTCTACCATAGATATTCTCTCCACAAAAGACTGCCTTTGTAGATATTTTGGCCAGATAAAAGCAAAGGGTATGGTAAGTATCCACTCTACTTTCTACTGGACTTAGCATCTTCCTTTGTGTGTGAAAAAGATTTGCTTTCTGGTGAAGGCAGAGGGAAAGCCCAGTTGAATATAAAAGATTATAACTCTATCAGACAGACTCCAGACAAGCTACAAAGACCAGCGCCAGTGGCTGGAGATTCTAGGGAGTTTAATTAATATACTTTTTAAAGGAAATGTGGACTTCCTTTCTCTCGGCTACCATACTATTCCCTACTTCCCACTCTACTTCATTTGAATTATAGTGAAAACATATCATTTATCACTTGTATTATGAGAGGCTATGAGTTAAATTTATATCTTATTCTGGCCTTCCAAATGAGGTATTCTAGAATTAATTGATTTACAATGCAATTATGAAAAATCCAAAAAAAGTGACTCATGGAAATCTTGAATAGTTTTTAAGATAGCTTTGAAAATGCGATTGCATTATTAATGTGTAAATTCTCAAATGAAGCAACAAATGATTCCTCATTTTATTTTTTTCCCCAGTGTAAAACACCTAGAAGATGCAGTAACATGTCATGTTAAGGACACTAGACCGACCTTTTTGAACACAATGGGTTCTTCTTCCCAGACAGGATTTACAGCATTTCCTTGTGATGTCTTTGTCTTAAATGCCTTCCTCCGTGTGTCCACAGGCAAACCAAACATATCCACTTCCACATAAGTCCCGACTTTCTTATCAGAGAGAAACTGACCTGAAATAATCTAGAAAATAATAAAAAAGGAACTCTTGATAAATGAATAACGATGATATAAGAGAATACTTTAGGGAGGTACAAATGTTGATGCTGAATGTTGAACCATAATCCAAATAAAATAGAAACCAGAGTACAAATATGATTTATTTTTCAGTTAAGGAATTTGTAGAGGAATACTGAAAATGCTGAGGTTAGAAGTCAATTAATAAGACAAAGTTTTATAGGAGGAAATAAATGAATAAGTATCAAAAGTTTGATGAGATTATGCCTTTACATTTGAGAGATACATCTATTAAATGTTAAAGATTGATCTGTAGAGCCTTTATCTGAATATAAATGTTTTTCTAATACTTAAAAATGTTTTAAGAGAAAAAAATTCTCATTTTAGCATGATTGTAAATGAAATTAAAAGGTCATTTAAGAGTACAAATTTAAAACATAACACACTAGAAAGTCTAGCATTTAAAAAACTTCCTCTTGTTCATGAAATTCACATTGAAAGAGTGGTTATAACATCATGCTATTCTAATTCTCAAAGCTGTTACACTTTAAATAAAAAGCCACAATGATGATAAAAAAAATACTGAAAACAAATAATGACCTTAAACCATTGCCCAATTTATCATCACTCCTAACCTCACCTGGTTAGCCATCCACACAGTTGTGGGTATCCTTTGCCTAGCTATAAAATTAGTGAATATTGTGGAGTTAAATGAGATTTTAAAATTACATGTTCATAAAATGTCTCCCACGTCTGCCTCTTTTTCTAACTGAATTTTCAGACTCTGAGGTGTCCTTTGCTTTAACAGAGAGGGGAGCAAGAAAGCAAGTGCTGATGGAGCAGAACCAGAGATCTGATCTGGATTGTCTTGTTGACAAACCTTCACTTTCTGAGCTATGGCTGGTGAAAGCAGACAAAATTACCAAGATTGTGGCTGGGCCAGAAATGAGACAAGTGGTGGCCTGAGGATGGCCATCAGAGGCTGAGTGAGGCCAAAGGCAGCTATATGCTGATGTGGTCAGAGATGCCATACAAGATAGAGAGAAAGCCATGAGGAAGAGGCTGTCTGGATTTACCCTGGGACAGCTCATTTCTCCTGAATGTTCTCTTTGCCTGGGTGCATGAGACCTGCAGGCAACAATCTCTTTGCTTAATTTCAGGTTCTTCTTAAGAACAACTTAGCTGACATTTTACAACACGTTTGAAACTTCCAAGTTAAGCGAGTCACATTGGGAATTCAGATGCATCAAAGATGTTGTGTACTTAAGATTTTAATTAAAGCAGAGTTCTTAACTAAATTAATGACACTGAGCTTCAATGTTCTCATCAGTAAAATAGGATGATGGAACATCACTGGAGCTCACAAGTCCATCTTGACACGATAAAGTCTATGTCAGGGGTTCAAAACAAAGGTAGTACTAGGCGGAAGTGAGCGACATCCTGGCTCCAGATGTAATGTTGAAGGCAGGACTCAGCTTCAGGTCTCTGATGCATCATGGCCTGTCCATTCAGAGGACACTAACATCTCCAGAACACTGTCTCCATTCTGGACTCAAGCAGCAGTGTACACCTGCTTGGAACTCAACTGTTTCCCCTCAACTTCTCTATGTCATTGTTTATAATCCTGTCTCTATGTCATTGTTTATAATTGCTTACATTGTCATGGTGGAATTTTCAAGAAAAAATAAATATGCAAGCAAAAATATAAAACCAGATGAGCTGACAAATGAGGACAAAAGATTATTATTTTGTCAAAATATTTTTAAGTTGACCCAACTATAACTACAATTGACAAGGATTCTAAAAATAACATTTTATCAGTGTGTGATACTTAAGAGTTTATCTTAAACTTGACAGGAATTAAACATCCTCTGCTGAAAACAATTTCCTAAACTAAATATAATCTTGAAGCTCTGATTCTGCCAAGTTCACTCTGCAGATATACAGTGTGAAATAATTTCAAATGATATCACTGTGAGACACTACATTGCAATTTTATTTTTAATCGTTGGTGTAAATGACATAAATTTTAAAGTAAAATGGGCTCAGCAAGATTAGGGTAGATATAAATTAGTGAAATTGTGACAGAGCATTTTTTTTTTGCATAGTTCTTTATATGCCTTTAGTTTAGGGTCAATTGGAAAATTGCATTTATGCCCAATTAAAAAATGTTTCTTAGTGCTGCACTTATCCAGTTAAACAGAAAAGAAATGAAACTTTAAAATGTGAATGAAACTTAAATACAACAACCATGGGCTTATAGGATTCATGTTAAAAGCTCTTTATAAAAATGATTTCCCATTCATAGTATTAAAAATGTTTTCTCACAACTAAAAAAAAAAAAACTGTATCTCCCGTAACATCAATTTCAAAGACTGCAGAAATCATTTGGAATTAATGTTTTGAGGGTCAGATGTATGCTTAATGACATGATTCTTGTATTTAATATCATTACTACGTGTTATAAATCCCTGAATACTCTGATAGATTTTCAAAAGCCATGCTATGGTAACTTGAGAGCTTTTATTCAATATTTAACAATTTATTGAGAGAATACTTTTTTCTCTAACTTTGCTCAGTGTGGCTATTTTCCTAGGACTAATGGGGGGGGGAATGACCAGAAGATTTCTTCAGTATGAGTCAGTAATTTTCATGGTAAATTTCACCATGGGATCTTTACACCAAAAGAAAGGACAAGCCATGGTGAATCTCACCAACTAGTTTTATTAATTTTGGGTCTGATTTTTATCCTATTAAAAGTTGGGCTTAGTCCCTTTACTTTATGCATGTAGCTTTGGAAAACTGCTAATTCAGATTTAGTCCTTAAAGAAAAAAAAATGTAATAAAGAAGTGAAGACTTTGCTGGGAATTAAATTCTTCATGACTGAACTACTTTACACAAAATAGGTGGTGTTGAAGACTTTTGCTGGGTACAATTGTGTGATAGGGTAACACATACCTTAACAGATAAAGTGTTGGCCACGATCCCATCCACAATGCCTTCAGTGAATGGATCAAAGTGCTTGTCAGGTCTCCTCATGAACTCTGGCTTCAGTCTGTAGCCACTTTTCCCATTGTATTCATACATTCCCATGTTTATTTGCATAGCCAGGTCTGCATATCAAAAACACAAACTTTATTGTGACTGTAGTTTTACTTGGAGCAAGAAAGCAAGATTGTATTACAGTCCACTTTTGTTCCTCCTTTAAAAAGAAAGATTTAATCATTATAGAAACAGGAAATACAGACAAGAAAAAGAAATTGAGCTGTCATCTCCAAATCCAGAGGTAAACCACTGCCAACAGGTTGGTATATATCCTGTTTTTCTACTTCAAATATATTTTGAAAATGCAGCATGTCCATTTCATTAAATATTCGTCTGCTTTAATTTTAACAACTGTATAAACTTCTTTTGAATAGATATGTCTGAATACACGGTTTATAACAGCCCCCTCTCTTCCAAGTTTTTATCATTACATATAATGTTTTGATGAACATCGTTGAGATGAAATCTTTGAAGCCATCATTAACGATGTTCTTAGGAGTGAAATTTCTAGGTCAGAAAATATGCATATTGGAAAAGCTTTTTGATAATTCTCGCTAAGATGCCCTTCAGAAAGTTTAAATCACTTTAAACCTACAATCCATGTTTTTGAGGATGGACTTCTTCATACTTCACCAACAGTGGTGAAGTGGTGAAATTCTTCTTTTTTCAGTTATAAGAAAGAAAAAATATTTTCTTTTAAAAATTTTCATTTCTTTGATTATTTACTACCAGTATGTAATCACACACTGACTAGTTTCTAATGGACAAAGATTCCTGGTCAAAGTTTTGCTAAGACTCAGTCAATGTATGAAATAAATGTCTACATTTGTTGCAATTGCTAGAGCTTAACAAACAAAAAGATACTTAAAGTCATAAGGAATCTGGGAAACTGCCAATTTCCTCCATATTATCTGAGTCTATTTAGGTGGACAGTAAAGAAGTGATGGTAGAATCATTCCAATGTTCCATGTAACAAACCATTTTTAGAGCAGGGAAAATAAGTGAAATTTTATCTCTCATTTTTTAAGGTATATGACTATGATACCAAAATTGGACAGAGTACCAAAAAAAGAAAATGATGGACTTATCATACTTAAAAAAAAATAACTTCAAAAGTCTAAAAAATTAATTAGAAAAACATATGTTCTAAAAAATAATATACAAGCAAATAGAATTTATCCTGGGAACAAAAGGATACTTACATATTAGGAGATTTATTAATATAATTTATCACATTTCTCACAAAAGAAGAAATGAACATACGATCATCGCAATAGATGTCAGAGACATTTAATAATATTCAACATAAATTCCTAAAACACTGTTGTCACTTAAAGCAAGTGTAGATTCATTTAGTGTGTAAAAGACTATCTGTCTCAAATTCACAGCCAGCATCTACTCATTGGTATCACAATGTGAAATTCCCGTTAGTGTTAAGATGAAGAGGAAGTGCCCACTCTTAATACTATTATTTAATATTATTTTAGAATGGTCAGTCCAAGGCACTAAGAAGGGAGAAAAAGTAGATGTGATTAAATTATTATAACTGTGTATATGAAAAAACAATAAAATATACTGGCAAAATAGGCTATTATGAGTTTAGGAAGATGAACATTTATAAAATACATTTATTTATAAAATAAATATACAAATATCAATATCCAGAAACAATCTGTGAAAAACATAATGTTAAAAAAAGGATTTCATCTAGAGAAACTATACCTCTAATGAAGATGAGTGATTTTGTTGAGAAACTTGATATAATAATTTTCTGTGATTAAAAAAACCCCTAAAAATTAGAAGTTGTCAGTTTTCTTCAGATGAATTTATAAATTTAATGGGATTTTAATCAAAATCTCATTTTTTTCCAGTGGGGGAGAGGGGAACATAATAATTAAACTAATATAAATTTAATGTGATTTTAATCAAAATCTCATTTTCTTTTCAGTGCAGGAGATAATAACAATTAAACTAAATTTACTTGGAAAAAGAATCCCACTGGCAAGGAAAGAAGAATTGAATGTTAATAGCCATGAAGAATTTCCACTTCCATGTATTAAACCATATTATTAAACATTATAATAATAACAGTAAGTTAGTGGCTCCAGGAGGGTGAAAAATTTATTAATGGAGAAGACTATACATTGAAAAAATGTACCCAAATTAACAACTAAAAAGGCTACATCTAGGGGCTTCCCTAGTGGCGCAGTGGTTAAGAATCCACCTGCCAATGCAGGGGACACGGGTTGGAGGCCTGGTCCAGAAAGATCCCACATGCCGCAGAGCAACTAAGCCCGTGCGCCACAACTACTGAGACTGTGCTTTAAAGCCCGCGAGCCCCAACTACTGAAGCCCATGCCCCTAGAGCCCGTGCTCTGCAACAAGAGAAGCCACTGTAATGAGAAGCCCATGCACCACAACAAAGAGTAGCCCCCACTCTCCACAATTAGAGAAAGCCCACAGGCAGCAGTGAAGACCCAACGCAGCCAAAAATAAATAAAGTAATAAATAAATAAACTAAAAAAATATAAAAGGCTACATCTAATAAACTGTAATTTCAGTTTGATCTCTTACTGAGATTATACATGAAAATTAAATTTGTATGGATGAACAGGTTAAATTACAGATAAAAAAGAAACTATGAAAGAAATAGGAGTAAATATGGATGGATCATTGGGTGTGGAGCCTGAAATCATGAGAGTAAACCAAGATTCCATAAAATAAAACATTAATCAACCTGATCTCATCTGTTTTACAAAATAAGACAACATGACCTTTATATAAAAAGTACTGTTATAAGTGAATAGAAAAATTGACAAGAGTTCTGAATAGTCAATTCATAAAAGCAGAAATGTAAAAATCAAAACACATACTTAAAATGTTCAACCTCAACAATAATCAAAGGAATGAAATAAAAAAGGACAAGGAGGTATTTTTCTGAATTTATTATTATTATTATTATTATTATTATTATTGTTGTTGTTATTATTTAATGATAATACTTAACCAAGATCTCAAGTGACAGAGAACAACTTATACATTGCTGATGGAGGAGAAATCTAGTGCAACATTTTTTTTTTTTTTTTTTTTTGTGGTACGCGGGCTTCTCACTGCTGTGGCCTCTCCCATTGCAGAGCACAGGCTCTGGACACGCAGGCCCAGTGGCCATGGCTCACGGGCCCAACCGCTCCGCGGCATGTGGGATCCTCCCGGACCAGGGCACGAACCCGCGTCCCCTGCACCGGCAGGCGGACCCTCAACCACTGCGCCACCAGGGAAGCCCTAGTACAACATTTTTGATGGACAATTTGGCATTGTGCAGAAAGGTTCTTAAAACGTTCACTTCTTTTAATTCTATTTCAAGGAGCTGTTCCAAAAGAACATTAGGAGATAGACTTGACAATTTATATTCAAGGCTGTTCTCAGGGCACTATTTATAGCAGGAATAAAATACCCTAACGTTCAGTGATAGGAAATGGGTTTTAGTGAATTGTGAGATGTGCTTAATATACAGCTATTAAAATTCATGTCTCTGTATCACATTTAAATATATATAAAGATATATATATTTAAACAAGTTATTAAGTGAAAAAGCATGTATATGCGTATCCAAAAAACCTTACAGATTACAATGCCAAAAGTTAACAATGTTGAATCTCTGAGTGGTAACATTCCTCACAGTTTTATTCTTTTCTTTATGGTATTTTTGAATTTTTTACATTTTCTATAATAAATACATATTACTTTAAAAAGCATAAAAGTTTTTGCTTGAAAATAATGCAAAACAAGTAGAAATAAAGACTTGTTTATAAACCATTGAAGACAATTTCTCAATTTTCAAAATTCACTTTTTTTTGCAATGGTATTTCCTTTATGAAAATGTGCTTTTGTTTGTTTTTTCAGTCAAGTCTGACAGTTTTTTTCTCCTTGGGAATGGTTATAAAGCCACGGGGAGATGTGGCTTTATAATAGAAAGGAAATGAACATTAATTGTGCTACTTACCCACTGTTTGGAAATTAAGTGCAACCATTTGGCAGCCTGCATTCCAGAAGAGCTGGGGCATGTAGTTGGATGAATCCACACGTGTTCCTTTTGGATATATCCTGCTAAGCTGCATTTTGTTATATCTGGACCATCATGTTAAGTAGTGAATACAATTATAAAAAGAATTAGCCAATAATATTAGCTGAGAAGCTGCCTTCCATCTTTCTCCATTGGGGAAATGAATTAAAGATTGATGATCTCACTGGGCTGGTGGGTGAAATAGGTAAAAAGCTTTCTGAACAAACAGAATAAATGTGCTTTTATAATAGAAATGTAGCATCACCTTTGCAGAGCCCTGTGGGTGAAAAGTAATGAGGTGCAAAGATGGTTGAGTCAATGTGATTTTGTGGAGATTATTAAGGACTGGCTTAGCAATTAAAGACACATGAGGAAGTCCAAGCATAGCAAGTCACGTGACAGGATGATATTGTGCTTGGCAGAAGCAGATATCATGAACTGTACGGCTATTTTTGAAATGCTCTCTGCTCATTTTCTTAACCTTCTCAGGGAATGCTATTGGCCAAGACTGTGGTACTCTTTATGATTGATAACAAGGTAAATATAGCACAGAAGGTTTTGACCTTGTCTCATATTTTGGTTCCTACCGTCATCAGTTTTCCATCCTGAGAACTTTTTAGTTATTGAAGGATGCTATGTCTTTAAAACACAACTGACTATTTCTATTACCAAGTTTGGTAGAGGTTAGCTCAGGTTCTGAGCTCGGCAGGGGAGTTAGGCCAAATAGAGTTTGAAACTTAAATTCTGGAACTTGTTAGCTGTATGATTCAAGACAAGTTATTTCCCTTTTCTGTGCTTCAGTTTCCTCATCGATAAAAGATGTGAATTCCTACATTATACAGCTATTGTAAGGATTAAATAAGACATATAACAAAAGGTCTATCACATAGTTAGTACTTGATGAATACTAATGATCATGATGTACTGTCACTTTGCTTATGGAGTTTACACTTGTTTCCTCTATTGTTGATGAGTTTTAAAGGTGACTTTTTTATTATAGGACTTTCATGAAATTGGGCTGTTTGGGACATTTAATATTTGTTTTATGAAAAAATTTTAAAGATCTGTGTCATTTCATTTTGATTCAGGGATAAAAACTAAAAAAATTGTGTTGTCAGGAGTATCAAACGAAGCCATTATTAGTAATGTATTTTCTCATCATCATCATCCCAACTATTTTTCGATTGGACATCTATTACATGCAAGGATGTGAGACACCAAAAATGTGTCTATATTATATACATATAATATATACACTTTATACCTGTCATATTTTATATATGCATAAAGCATACACACACATTTTACATATGTTGTCCATAACCCAACAGCAAGCCATAAAGCTGGTATCATCATTTCTGTTTACAGGTGAGAAAACTCAGAAGGATTATGCAAATTACCAAGGGATAAAGAGGTTGGTGGTCTGAAGGTATCCTGGAAATCTGGGCTTCCTTTACTCCAAGGCCAGTTCTCTTTTCCACATGCCAGACTATCCCACTCACCATTACATATGAAACCTGAAACTATTTATTGCCCAGGTGACAGACTTAAGCCATCTCATGCACCTTTCTCCTTTGTTAAAGACAAAAAATTAAACAAATAACACCATTTCACTCCTGTCGATTCAGCAGACGTCCGTCAAATCAAGGATACTCTACAAATTCCACTGGAGACTTTGTAAGTTGCTCAAGTCCTTTGGTTTCCACAAAGGAAGACATTTCAAAGCTTCTGTTTCTTTCTGAGTTAACAACAACAACAACAAAAAGTGAGAAATAAAATTCAATATTATAAATGATAGCACATAAGATGTAGACAAATGTTCTGTGAAGTTGAGGGCAAAGAATCCTCAAACAACTTTTATATTTAATGTTGTTTTCAGTGGACTATTTACCTGTAACAAAAGTTGAGTCTTAGTTTTGCCTCTTCTAATATTTGCTACCTGGGCCAGGTGTTGGGCAAGTTAGGGACATGATGGCGTTAGGGTGGGAAAATGAATTTTAGACTTGGAGAGTGTGGCCAGGAAAGCTATTTTGTCAAAAGAGCAGGGGCCCTGTGGGAATCTGTTGCTCTAAATCCATTCAGATTGCTTTCTGGAAGCCATCACTGAGAATTAACAATACAGACCGTGTGTACACTCCTGCTAGATGCTGACTCTCTTTTATACCCACACTGTCATTGCCTCAAGTTTGTAGAGACCCTTTAGAAACAACTAATTTGACATAAGAATTTTGTTATTTTAAAGCAGAAGTCTCCTTGGACATTTTCCAGTCTGATAGCCTCATTTTCAGATTAGATGACAGAGGCTGTAGAGGTGAATGTACTAGAGGGCTCAATATTCTTGGACACAGAGAAACATCTTGAAAGTGAAAGCTAAGCTTCCAATTAGAGTGAGAGAAACCAAACAAAGTTATCTTAGTTTAGAAAGATTAAGAGTCAAACAGCTTCTCTGTCCTCTTCCCATCTAGAAAGAAATCACACTGTTACATACAGACTAAGATGTGTTATCTGGAGCTCGGTGATTTAAACTGAGTTACCTTGAGGCATCTTTCCTCTTTGATGCCCACTTTCCATAATTAAAGCCTTTCATATGACTATCTTAAGCATGACTGCTAATTAAAATTAAGTCAATTTAATACATTCTTTGTGAAATATGTGCAGTGTTCTTTTTAAAAAAGTGAGAAAATGATATAAAACACAGGGAGAAAAGTACTTGTTTGTAAATCTTTCGCTGGTGATGTTGTCACCAGGTTCTTAAGGACCTAAATATATCAGCCCCTTCTCAGTTTAGCTACTTGTCTGGGAGCTTTTGACTCATGAATTACGAAAACTCATTTTACAGCCAAAGGAAGTTATAGTAATATAAAAATAACTACTTTATAGTATGTTTCACAACGAACAGCTTGTAGTAAGAAACACCAGTAATTATAACATCAAACAAACTGTTGAAATCTTTATGTATAAATCTTACTGGAAGTTAAATTCTTTGTTGTAGAGATCTAGATACCATATGTTATGAAGTTAAGACTCTTTGGGAAAAATTATACAATTACACATAAGTGTGTTAATGTAGAGGCTTAGAGTTTAGTATATCTATAAAACTCTCCTTTATAAGAGACTGCTGTGTTTAAGAAAAAATTCAGCTTTTAAGAGCATATGCTTATAAAAGTAGCTAAACTGTCCCAAGGATTCTCTTAACCTAATAGTATTTTACAGTTCATGCAAACACAAAGGGCGATTTGATAAAAGGGCTCCTTTCTCTAGGATGAGGAGAGATAATGTACATATATAATTTGCATCCAGTATGGATGGGTAGTTGGATGAGCGGAAAACACCAAGTAATGTGAAGTTAATGATATGTTCTCCTAAATATATAAAACATAGGCTGAACAAATGGAATGTGGATGAACTGGTTGATTTGGTTTTATTTCTATTCAATATTGAGACTGATCAAGTCTCTGATTGCTTCCTTTCGAGGGGATGGTTAAATAGTTTATTTCAACACTCTCATTTATATAATTGATGGAATGCCCATGTGGTCACAAATGAAAAATAATGTAAAATACTCAGTTAGCTGTACTCTGGTCTAATATCTTTTAGATAACCACGTATGGCCTCTAGCTCTATTAAGAATTTTGGGAAAACATATCAAGGAATACTTTTTCATATGGTTTTATAAATATATATATATATATATATATACATAAAATATACTTATATATAGTTATATATATTTATTTAGATATACAAAAAAACAGATAGTAAATTCACACATATACTCAAGACTTCATAGAATAGTTCTAATAAGCATCTCATTTTTTGGTCTAATAACCTTGTGTTTAAAATATACTCATCATATGCTACATTAGGGCTTTTTCTCCAGGGAAAACTTACTTTTTGAAGTTTCGAATGACTCGAACTTGACTGGCTGAATATAGTTCACCAGATTAGACATCTCTTCTGTGGCCATGGCCTCGCTCCCAGCGGTCCCCTGGAAGCAGGAGTAAAAATAACGTTCCCAGAGTCAGCATTATGTTTTCCCAGGGCAATGATCAAATGACCCAAGAGAGCAGATTTTCACGCCTCTTCTGAAAACGATTATCGCCAACAGAAAATGGATTACGGGAGAAAGGAAAAGCAACACCTCACGTTACACACTGCAGGATGGGAGGAGGGAGGTTTAGGGGCAGCTCCCGGGGCACTCTGGGACCAGCGGTATCAGCACCATCTGAGAGCTTGTGAGAGATGCAGCCTCTCAGCCCCCTGCGCAGGCCTCCTGAACCAGAGTCTGAATTTTACTGAGGTGATTCAAACGCACAGCAAAGTTTAAGAAGCCCTGAGCTGTGTCTCATCTGCCAAAGCAAGGAGTCCACAGGTGATGTCTGAAGTTACATACCAAGAATTCACTGTACAATACGAAAGTGAGTTGTAGGTGACCACTGGCTGAATCACGAACTGTTATAGAAAAACGTTGCCGGTGGAAGTGGGTGGGGATGGGCAAACATATATTGCTTTTTTTTTTTTTTTTACAAACATTCCTCTGTTCCTCCCTTTCTGGTTCCTGGGCACCTATTAGGCAAGCAGCCCAAAACAGTGCAGGTCAGTAGCTCAGGGTCTAGAGCCAGACTGTCTAATTTTAAATCCCAAGCCCACCACTTAGAAACTGTGCATTCTTGGGCAAGTCACTTAACTGTTCTGTGCCTCAGCTTGCTCACCTGTAAAATTATGATAAAATCAGTTCCAACAGCATGTAGGGTTTTTGTGATTATTAAATGAATTAATTTATGTGAAAGCTCAGAACGGTATCTGGCACATAGTAAAACCTGGTGTTACTTTAGCTACTCTTATGTATTACATACCACTTTGATAAAGTATTTAAGAAAGAAGAAAGCCAATATTGCAGTATTCATGTGGACAGACCTCTGTAGGCTGATCTAATATTTTCTCCCATTTTTAGAAGAGAAACTACATGGAGACATGGTTTCTTTTGAAAACTTCTGTAGCAATATTAAGGTTAAATATTAATTGGAAAATATTCATTTGCAAACGGCCATCCAGCTAGTAAGATAGTTTTAAAATGATCAAAAATCACTGACAAAAAGTTTACACAATTGAAATAATTCTGGAAAAACTACTCTGTAACAGTTTTCCTTCTGGATATTGAGTTGAAATTTAGTGGGGAAACATAATTAATCAAAAATTTAGACTATATTAAAGGAAATAATTATAAGAGGAAGAACATTATGTGAGAACAACTTATTATTTGTTATTTATCTTTATTAACTAAAATGTAAAGATACAAATACTGAGACAGATACTTTCCAATATATTTGAAAGCAGATTCAGCTTAAACTTTTTGAACAAGACTAAAACAAAGTTTTAAAATTCCAATGGACCTATCCTTGATTTGTTTCTGGATTCTGTGCAGTTAATATTTCTGAGCTGATGAAGTTATTTGGGAAGCTTGAGCTTATGTCAGTAGATACTGCTAGTGGTTCTAAAATTACAATGGGGAATTCCCTGGCGGTCCAGTGGTTAGGACTCTGCACTTCCACTGCCGGGGACCTGGGTTCAATCCCTGGTGGGGGAATTAAGATCCCATAAGCCAAAAAAGGGTCAAAATTATAACAACGAAATTAATGTCGAGTTTATAAACATTTCTCCAAAGCTCATGTCTTCTCTGGATTCTGGACCATTGCCAATCCATTTAATTGCCTCAAAAATTGAAGCGGGCAGTTGGAGGTCACAATTTTATTTATTTATTTATTTATTTTTATTATTTTTTTTTGCGGTACGCGGGCCTCTCACTGTTGTGGCCTCTCCCGTTGTGGAGCACAGGCTCCGGACACGCAGGCTCAGCGTCCATGGCTCACGGGCCCAGCCGCTCTGTGGCATGTGGGATCTTCCCGGACCGGGGCACGAAACCATGATCTCTGCATCGGCAGGCGGACTCTCAACCACTGCGCCACCAGGGAAGCCCGAGGTCACAAATTTTGAATTCATTCTCAACATACCACATATGATGGAAGGCAGCCTCAGCAACACTGTTCCTTATAGAGAACTTTGCTTAATGCAATGCTTGTTCCTCTAGCGACCAGTTTGCATCTTCATTTCTCAAACTCTTTTCACCACTAGATGGCAGAAGGCGACCAGGAGCTACAATCCAGAGGGCGCAGTCTGGATGGGCAAGTTAGCTGAAAGCTTCTGTGACCAGAAGTCAAGCCCTAGAAACCTACCTCATCCATCGAAGACTTTTTACAGTCATCCTCATCGTCATCATCGTCACTCTCCGTATCAGCTTCTCCTGTCAAATTTTAATAACAGATCATGAAGTAAATAAGCATTTACAGGTTCGAGGCACATGTGACATGCGCATTACCCAAAATTTCCTTGGAAGTTGGCCTTTCACCATTCTGAAGTTATTCTTTTGGGTTTTTTTTTTAATTTTATTAATTACACAGAATTATACTGACATTTTGAATATGGATTTATTTTTCTAAATTTGATTTGTGAATACCATTTGAAATTTCCAAGTTCTATAAAAGATGCTTGTCTTTACATTTTTATCTATATGTTTTACAAAACATAAGGCATCTTATACAGTTAGCTCTCTCTGGTGCACATATCCTAGTTTGATGTATACATTCTATTTTAGTGTCTCCATGACCCTAAAACAGATAAACTATCACTTTACCACATTTCCCTCTTCTTCCTGGTCCTGACTCTTCTGTGTGATGCTTGGCCAGAGCTCAGTGACCTTGTAGCTATTTTTCCAAGGCCAGAGAGGACATCACAGAAGCCGAGGTAGAGGACAAGAGCTGGGACAGGAATGGAGGCTATAGTAGCACACCTGATTCTACAAAACTGTAAGGTACCACCTGTATCTTATGATTTGCCTGCAGGCTTATTTGATGGAGGCATTGTTGTCTAAACAATGCACATAGCTTTAAAAATGGAGATGTTCTGTTTAAGATGGCAGGATAAAATGGGTGAACTCTTAAAATAATTATGCCTGTAAATCTACCTCAGTCAGATATAATGCAGCTTCACATGTAGTCAATATACAGTCATTTCAATAAATTGTTTTTCTCTCCAAAGTTTAGGTGGATGATTCCACCAGCTTGGTATGAGGCATTACATTCTTCCCAGCTCTGGGATTCAGTCAGACCCAGTAATATCACTTATGTAAAAAGATTTTCAAGTATAAAGTGAAGAAAGCATACTTTTAAATTGTTTGATTTGACTTCTGTCAGGGTCCATACAATGCAATAGGATAATAAGCCCAGAAGATGGCAATATTGGTTCAACAGTGAGGCAACCTACAGGGGCCAGTACCTCCCCTCCCTGCCTTCTACAAATTAGCTGCCCTGCGCAATCTCTATCAATGACACTGCTCACAGCACTGCCTCCAAGAAGCTTATAAATGTTTTCATTTGGCTGACAAAGTTCAATCGATTACTAATGATAGCAGTTAGCATTAGTGAAGTAACCTTTAGAGGGAAAGGATGTCTGGGACCAGCATGGCTTATTATTTGCAGCTTGTTTATTAAAGAAAGCCACATACAACTGCTTTATGATGTTAGTATTGGTTAGTTAATAAGGGGAACCAATTCCACTTTGAACAGAAAACATAGGTCATCCTATTAGAGACATTCTTTTAGGAGGTTGACACAAAATTTTTTAGAGTCAAATTTGTAGCCTCAAGTTTTTGTAGCTATTTATTTATTTATTTAATTAGAGAAGGGGTTCTTTTTATTGAGTAATTTAAGAAGTTTAGCAGGACAGTGCTTCATTTTACATTAGCAACACACCAGAATTTCAAATAATCAGGCCATTCTCTAGTTTATGTGGAAAGGAAAGAATTTGTCATTCTTTGCTCTATGAGCAGGGACCTGATTTCTCCCTTATAAGTTTCTGGAGGAATCTTGTTGAAAAATTTAAAAAAATATATTCTAGTTCTTTAAGACAAGTGTACAGGCAAACAACTGGATCTCTTGGGGGGAAGATCTGGCCAACAGGCGCCATGATAAGTAGATTAGCTTTGATATAAGAAACATGTTTTTCAAGTTATTTGAGTTCCCAATACTGAAAACATCTACAAACCAAATGGTAAATTAGCAGTGCTGTTTATTCAGGGCCCTACCTACATATTTAAATGTCCAAAAATTTCCATTGAAATAAATGAAAATTGCACAACAGAGTATGGGGCTAGCTTAGGAAATCTACCAAATTAGTAACAGATTGCTGCTCTTTCTCTGAACTAAGCAATAATGTTCACTGCCTGTTAAAAATTGTTATTTGTGTTATGCATCCGGTTAATAAGAGGGAAGAGAACTGGGGAAGGCAGATGGTAAAACGACAAGCTCCCACATGAAAAGGAAGATACAATTTACTCGCTAAAACTAGAGATAGAATCGTGCTGAGAAATAGGTGGCCTGTTAGTGACTTTTCTTTCCAAAACTTCAAAAAGAACATTTTCACTGAGAACAAAAGTTATTTTTGAAAAAAGAATCAGAATTGTGTAATAACGTTTGAAACACACATTTAAAAACTACCCCAAAAAAAATTCTTTCAAGGAATCACATAACATCTGTGGACAAGGATGTTAATCTAAACAATAAAAGTAATTCCCTGGTGATGCAGTGGTTAAGAATCTGCCTGCCAATGCAGGGGACATGGTTTCGAGCACTGGTCCCGGAAAATCCCACGTGCCGTGGAGCAACTAAACCCATGCACCGCAACTACTGAGCCTGTGCTCTAGAGCCCACGAGCCACAACTAGTGAGCCCATGAGCCACATCTACTGAAGCCCGGGCGCCTAGAGTCCATGCTCCACAACAAGAGAAGCCACCGCAATGAGAAGCTCGCGCACCGCAACTAACAGTAGCCCCCGCTCACCACAACTATAGAAAGCCCATGTGCGGCAATGAAGACCCAACGCAGCTGCGGGGGTGGGGGGGAGAAAAAACTAATTGGTAACTGTAATGGAAAAATACAGGAAAAGATAAATCAGAGTCTTGGCCAAGCTTTTTTTTCCTGAATGCCATAGAGTTTGTATTTTAATTTTTTAAAATTATTTTTAAACCTTTTACTTGACATGTGATAAGTATACAGAAAAGTACACATACCACACGTGTACAGTGCCTTAACATACCAAACAGACCTTAGGAAACAGTACCCAGATCAAGAAACAAAACATAACTGTGTCCAGAAGCCTACTTGGGTCCCTTTTAGTCACTTTTTCACGAGGGGTAACCATCTCCTGACTTCTAACAGTGCAGGTTAGTTCTGCTGTTTTTGTACTTTATATAGATGGAATCAGACAGTGGATACTTATCTTTTGCATTTGACTTCTTTACTCAACATTATGTTTCTAAAATGAGATTCATCCATATTGTTGTATGCACTGTAGATCATTATTGCTACATATTATTCCATGGGGTGAATATAGCACATGTATTTATCTGTTTTTTTTGTTTTCTTTTTTTGTTTGTTTTTGTGGTACGCGGGCCTCACTGCTATGGCCTCTCCCGTTGCGGAGCACAGGCTCCGGACGCACAGGCTTAGCGGCCATAGCTCACGGACCCAGCCGCTCTGCGGCATGTGGGATCTTCCAGGACTGGGGCACAAACCCACGTCCCCTGCATCAGCAGGTGGACTCTCAACCACTGCGCCACCAGGGAAGCCCTGTATTTATCTGTTGATGGGCTATTCTGAATAGTGCTGCTTTAAGCAATTCTTCACCAAT